>NW_007360333.1:1897799-2081843 GCF_000271585.1 Trametes versicolor FP-101664 SS1 | reverse complement strand
ACAGCAGACACGTCACTTGACACGCCACTCAGGGTGTGTTTAATACGGGGTCTAGAGCCGGAACAGACACGTCACTTGACGCACCACTCAGGGTGTGTTTAATACGGGGGTCTACAGCCAGGAAGACACGTCACTTGACATACCACAGGGTGTGTTTAATACGGGGTCTAGAAGACAGGCACTCGCAGCCTTACACAGCCAGCACACAACACTCCCGACCAGTATAGGGGAGACTCTGCCCAGATACTCAGGGCAACCACCATCCGAGACTTCCGCATAGGTCTCAATACACCACAATCACCCGCACACCACCACACAAGCAGTTATTCAAGGATCATAGCCCGCCCGGCTTAGTCACGAACTCGGCGAAGCCACTGTTGGAAAAGCAGGAAACCCCACACGCTTTGCGGCAGCATCAGGGAATCAACATCGCCCAACCCCTCACCCCTTTTCACCTATCAATCATCCGATTCCCGGATAGCATACGACATCGCGCCCGCGCCCGTGCCCGCAATGTCCGCGCCCGCAATGTCCGCGCCCACGCCCCCGCCCCCGCCCGCAGCGTCCGCGCAGGCAACGCCCGCGCCCGCATCCACATCCGCGCCTGCAACCGCTGTACCCACGCCCGTATCCATGAACGCGACACCGGTGTCCGCGTCCGAGTCCGCCAAGCCCCGCGATGGTACGTATGATTTTGACATTGATGTGGTAGACATGTATACGCTTGCGCGAACGGCCCACATTCGCCGCGAGGCCACCGATACAACCGTCATCGCCCTCGCAGAACAAGGTTACCTCGCAGCAAGTCCCGTCTCCCCGACTCTGGCCATCACCTTCAACACTCTCGAGCACTTCCGTCTGCTCCGCCTCCGTAAGCCCTCTTTCAGCGTTGAAGCCTTTGCAAAGGTGTTATGCGATTCCTACGCTGTATGTGCCCAGAAGTTTCAATATATTTTCGGCATATCCTAACTGTAAGCGTACATGACTATCTAGCTCCCGTATCGTCGTAGATATCGTACGGCGCTGAGTGATTGCTTTGATGCATATCTCTCGGTGCTTCGCGTCATCGAGAAGCGTATCAAGACGCGATTGGGGCGCGACACCCCAGACTGGAGAGTTAAGAATGCATGCCCAGCCTGTTGTTATGAGGTCAGTTCAGGCTTGGCATCTGCAACCTGCAATTCACGCCCCATCCACCAGCTTGAGGAAGAGCCGCCACTCAAGTTTGCGCGCCTCTTCTGCTTCGACGGCAACAATTCCCTCAAACGGGTGGCAAAATTCGGGGATCGTGAAGTTGCAGACACGCGCGAGTTCACGGAAGGCGACTACTTCCTCTCGCCGGACTTCGTAGACAAATACAAGGACGAAGTCAATGGTGCTTCCGCGCGAGGTCCCCAAATCGCCGATCCGTCTGATCGCGATTCCGATGCTGATGAAGACGAGCCACCGGAGGAGAGCGGTCCCGCCGGCGACTGCACGCGCAACTGGAAGGCTGCCGCTCCAGAGCAAGACAAGAAGATGTGGGCAATATTTGACGAAACAGGTATCTTTGCGAGTGCGTGCCGCCACGGGTTCATCCTATGGATTACAGACATGATTCGGAGTGGCGAACTGTAAGTCCGTTCCTCGCGGGCGGCTCTGTTATTGACGTCCTCGCGACAGATTCAAATACCCGATCTCCATCGTAGCCAAGGCACTCTCCACACTCGGTCCGCGTCTATTGATCGGGTTCGATGTAGGGTGCTCGCTCTCCGGGACAATCGATCGAAGTTCGCTCGGGCCAGACTTCCGGCGTCTTGAATGCCGCTGCTGTGTGGATGTATTCCACGGTTACTCACACAGCCATCAATGCCAAACCAAACACCATCCGACTGCGATCGAGGGCGCGGGCCTCGAGGATCTAGGGACTATGGAGCGCGTCTTCAGCGGGTCCAATCAGCTGGCGTCTGTCATTCGTTATGCGAGTCGCTACCATCGGCACGTCCTTATCGACATGTACTTCAAGCAGTGGGATGAGGACAAGTATTCCAACCTGGCAACTATGCTGCTCAACAACTATCAACAGGCCCTCAAGATCATCCAGGATGACACTACCGCTGTTCAGGATGCATTGGGTGTCCTGGAGTGTACCACGGAGGACCTCCATACATGGGGGCAAGAGGAGGCCGCCTACTTCGCTACTGTCGGGACAGAGGACCCCGCCAATATCGCTGCGGTGGAGTACGTCACCCTTCTGCGGGAGCTTCGCGTAATCGAGTGAGTGCGCCACCGCCAATCATTTCCTTACCAGGTACTAATGGATTCGGGATTTCGATCAGGAACCAGCTCAGTAACTCGACGTCGGCATTCGTCGCTTCTGTTCCCGAAGACTGGTCTTCCACAACACTCGCGGCGCGGGCGGCCAACCCAGCATACGAGGCGGACGCCGCTCGCACTCGAAAGCGGGAGACGGAAAGACGCCTCTTGCGTGAGAAGTGGGACCGCACCCTGCGCGATGTCATCGCGCTCGAACTGAAGATGGGCATTCAAGACAGCCGGTGGCAGCCCGACACTCCCGAGTATGTGACCTCTATGCAGTACATCTCGGAGCGCGACTACCGCGTGGCCCTCGAGAAGCTTCATGGACTCGTCGTGCAGCGTCTCTTCGAGCTGCATAACCTTAACATCTCGCAAACAGGTACGTTGTATGTATCCTCATATATATAATCTAACTCTCTTGTTGTATACTGCAGCATACAAAGTTCGGACATACATTGCGAAGAATCTGCAACGCAGGTCTCAAGCGATTCGTACAGCAGTCAAGCAGTACAACACCGCTGCAGAGGCGCTCAACCCTCCTCGACCGCCTCTCGATTGGACGAAGGTCACGCATTACTCATTCCTGGAGGAATTCGAGTTGCTCCGCGACACAGGCAACACTCTTCGCACTAAGCGGTGGGCCGAGCCTTTGGCACGCGAAACTATGAAGAAGGCTAGACATATCGCACGCGCCCACGAAGAGATTCTTCGCTGCAACGTGGAGGTTCGCCGCCTTCACACATCGATCGTGAACGAGAATGCAACACTCAATACCGCTTGTCGCCTAGCGCGCGTCGAAGGGAATTCCGTATCAGGGCCCCTTGAGATATTTGCCCTGCGCCGCAAACGGGTGAACGCCCGTCTCCTTGCCGTGATCTCACAGATACACGCGCTTCCCGGATACACGGGTGACACACATTGCGGTCAGCGCAAAGGCGCCTCGGCGCGTACTGTGCCAGACTCTGGGGCCCCCGCGGCCCCCGTTCCTGAAGAAGTACAGAGCGAACTGGACGAGCTTTCGGATGAGAGTCAAGGAGATGCGGTGGATGACGCGGACATGGTAGATTTAGGCAGGCTCGTCAATTTCGCAATGAATGTAACGTAGACGATAGATGTACGGACTTGTAATCGGCGGACAGAAGACTCATGACGTAGATTGCGGCCGATCTGCAAGATCAAGAGATCACTCCGATGTTATCGGAGGTCGTCGATCACAACGGCGCCTGGCTCTTGGCCACAGTGGCGGTACCCCGCTCGTCGTTCCTGGTCCTAGCGCCCACATGCCGACGCTTCCAAATTAGGTGTATGGCACTCCCAACCTCAAACTCTCCAGGCTCGGCCGGCCATAGCTCCATCCTCGCGCTACCAATTTGCTTCAATCCTTTTACGCATTGTGCGCATTACATGGGGAAACGCAAAACATAATTTTTGCCAACGCTACGTGATGTCTTCGTAATGAAATACACGAATTACGCTGAAAACACCTTCCCCTCCCAAGAACTACCTATGTTAGCTGCACTTCGTTCTTCCACGGCCTGAAAAAATTATATATGGGTGACCTAATATTGTGAGATTAGAACAAGAGCCTATACACTGCATTTGGCTCAGCAATCACTATGCAGCATCTTCAACTCCAAGGGGAGGACATGCATATATTCTCTATCCTACAGGACCTGAAATCGGCTGGCGCGTTTGGGCGCATTGATGCGATCTTGTTTCTTATATTCCATTGTATACTATCTGAGCTTTTTAGGAGTCACAGACCACTGAAGAATTCAGAATGTCTGATTTACCGAAAAGCGCCGATTTCTTGACATACATTGCGACATATAGCCTGGCTCCCACCCTGCAGCCTCGTATAATGTATTCCATTACATTCCTCATTTCGGTACGCATCTTTCAAGCCCAAAAACATGTTTCTCCGTCAAATATCGAGAGAGATATAATGTTCGCAGTGCTCAGGACCAGCAGTTGTGCACAGTTCGTTGTAGATTTCAGTGCATAAAGCCTTCACAGCTTGTACAACGGCTGTTCTCGGACACTTCATGAGCCATATCTCAGTCTCTACTGCACGGATAGCCTTGCGTAGTAGCGTGTTCTGTGCGTATGTAAAGGGGCTATCCAGCCAGGCCATTTTTATGTTTTCAGCATAGGTGCCGGGGACCATATGTTCTGTTTGGTATGTCAGAAACATATGATTTACGAGAAACCAAAACCAACTTCGCTGTGCTTCATTTGATTGGTCCATATCTTCCAAAAATGCACTTGTGTAGCCGTAGAAGCGACTTGTATAGCCCGATCAAAGCTCGTCAGCCGTGCTAAGCTCTGGAGGAATTAGGAAGGTACGTGTGTTATGCCTCAAGAGGCGAAACATTCACGTAATAACCCTGGATCCAGTCATGTTGTAAGAGGGCTTGTTCTCAAGGGTTGATCTTCGGCTATTTATTGAAGCCTTTTCTATTCTGAAAGAGCATGGTACGCAATCAGAATAAGTCATTCTACACAAATTGAGATGGTTGCAGCGTATTTCCTGTATTTCATTGCGAGTACTTTACCTGCAGCTATAAAAAATGGCTCCTTAGGTAGCTCCGTGTAGCGCGCATGCTTCGCAACAAATTTGAAAACAATTCGCTGGGTAGCGCATGAGATATGGCCTACCGAGCACGGAGAGTTTTGAGGTCGGAAGTGCCACACCCAATTTGGAAGTGGCGGCGCGGAGAGCCGCGCGGGCGCTACGCAGTTCCGGCGTTCACTGTTTGTCGCGCTTAGTGTCGCTCCTGACCACCACCACCCCACGCGTATCCCGCCTCACTCATGTCTTCTCCGCGCAAGAAAGCTCCAACGAAGGCCTGGTATGTGACGCTGGGTACAGGGAAGTCGGGAAAGACACAGAAAAAGTAAGTTCACGGTATTGTGAAGCTAGATGTCGCGTGCTCACCATGGCTCCCAGGCCTGCTTTACCTGGGGGCCTATTCATTGATTCATTCCCGATAACCTTCAAGGTTCCCACAGAGGCGCTTGCCGATGAAGTACTCTTGTATCAAGACGCAATCACGGTGATCGAGGCCGCGGAGAGCGTGTATGAGCGGGTCCGGCTTGCGTACACTCTGCCGCTCGGCGACGGCCTTCTCTCGCGCCACATGGAGGAAGAGGGTACCTATGGCCTTTACCCTGTGCTCCATGGTTGGGAATCCGCAGTTTTTATGACCCAGTACGTAGCCGCGCCTCGCTATCTTCGCTCTTACTGACATCTGCGACAGCGCGGAGGCAATCAGCGCGACGAAGGGATTCTATAAGCCCATCTGGAAGAAGGTGCCATCATTCAGGCGGGCCATCGCGTACATGGTATCGGGTGCAGAAACCGAGAAGACGGATGGCGCGGCCGAGCTGCGAGAGCTCCTACAGGCCCATATCTCGAATTGTGAGTAATATTCTATGTTACTGCAACTTGATTAACACGACACAGCTAGCCCGCCTCAGCGCGCTCCTAAGCAGGAAGACGAGGGTGTCACCGGCTTCGCGTCGCCGCAGCGCGCACCTCCGCAAGTTGCGGGGACCCCATCGCGCCGGGGCAACGAGTACGGGCGGTACACCTCGTCCCAGGCGCAGATGTCTTCCCCGATGCCGCCTACCCCGCCTTCTCCCTCGCCCTCACCCTCGCCCCTCTGCGCCGAACCCACCTACCACATCCCTGATGATCCGGCTGAGGTCGGCGGCGGGATCTATCAGCACAGCCGCGATCTTGCTGGGATCACACGCTCACATGTGTTCCCTCTCATCAACACGGTGAAGGTGCCGTCGTGTGGTCCCGCACTTGACATGTTCCTCCAGGCGTTCGGCTACGACACGGAATCCAGATTCACCGTCGCCGACATCTGCAAGAATTCGCGCAATATGGGGGAATTTGTGAAGGAGATCGCTGTGCGTGGTGTGCCGGTTCTTGAAGCTAAGTATCTTTGGATGTTGTATAGCTCTCAGCCCCCTGTAGCACGCTGGGCTGAGACCCACCTCATGTAATTGTATTGGACTATCTGCAACAATGCTATTCTGTATGTCACCTACGTCATGATATTGGGTCTGTCCCTCACGTGATAACACGTGATGGTCGTCAACAAACCTCAGGACCGGAGTTGAATGCTGAACTTCGCGACGCTCATTCTGTCCCGCCTCCTTCAGCCTGCTTGCCAATGGTCCTCCTAGGGAAGGGCAAACGCCTTCCGGCTCGCCTTGAGGCGATTGCAAATCAGCGCAAATACGTAACTCGCTTAGCCCGGAAGCCGTACAGAGTGCGCATCAAGAAGGAGATCATCAAGAAGACTCCTGCGGAAAAGAAGGTGCTTGCGGAAAGACATGTCGAGACGCGTGAGAAGCTGTCAGGCGCATTGGCTACTGCGCGGGATACCATTGCGGAGGAAGCACGGAAATTGCAGGCAGAGTTCGGAGGCCACGACCACAAGTACTACGAGCACCAGATCCTACAATCGTCCCGCATCGCAAATACTACACGGAAGACCAACCCCTGGAACGCATTCATTCGTTTCGAGTTACAAAAATGGAACAACGGTGAGTGCCGAGAAGCATCTGATACATGTTGCGTGTTACTTACGTACAGGTCAGCGCTACCAAAGGACGCTAAACGGTGTTCATCCACCGACCCGGTGTTCCTCGCCATGGCCCGCGCGTTATGGGCGAGCATGTCAGACGAAGAGAAAGCCCAGTTCAATGAGGAGGCAATGAAGGATTTGGAAGAGGCTAAGGAAATGAAAGCCCTGTCAGTACAGAGTGTCCCCATCAACGCGTTCCACGATGCCCGCGCGACCCTCGATGGTATATTCAAAGAGGTACAGACACATATGGTATCTAAAGACCATGGTGATGGACATTAACATCTTCTCGGGACTTCTAGATACAACGGCTCCACGCCCGCACCGGAATCGAGATCGGCCTCGTTGCCGTGCGCTCGGCGAAGAATCATCACACGCCTGCCATGTCCTTTGGGACGTCTGCACGTGTGCATGAATTCATCCAGATGTCGCTTGATACGTCGTTGGACGACATCGCCTGGGGCTTGGAAGCCTACTGCTTGAGCGGCGTGTCCGGTACGCCTCGGTATTCATCATGTCTGATCCTCTCTAATGGGCTCATTTCATAGGTTTACTCGAGCGGAGTGTCGATGTCATTCAAGACCTCCAAAGCCGTACTGCGAGCCTGATTTCGCAAAGGCTAGGTACGCCCTGGATCGTGTGAATTCGGTCGGATCAGCAATCTGACGAATCCCCCCAGGAGATATATCGAAGGGCGCTGTCAAGAAGATGATATACTCCGGCTTCGCGGATCGTATCACGTCGCGTCAAGGGCTCGTCATCGAAGGGTGGCCGTTGAAGGCATTCCAAGCTCCCAGCAGCTTCCGGACACGCCTGGAGCTATCCACGCTTTTCCAAGCATGGGAGCGCAAGACCGCCCATTTCCGAAAGCTCACGGAACCGGAGTGGCGGCAGTGGGAGCAACAGGTCCTCGGGGATTCCGCCGTAAGCATATACGCGGTGAACTTCGCGGTCGGAGTACCCCAGGGCCCGCCCCCGTCCATCGATTCGAGCACGGCTACCACGGCGCCGGCAGACCCCGCAAACACCGAAAATGTGGCACCGGCTGATGGCCTCGCGATTCCCCCGGCTGCTCCCACAGATGCAACGGCTACGGCATCCCCTCCTCAACTTAGTGCAACAGTCGCAGCGGCCACGCCGGGTGAGTACACACAGTGGCGACGAGGCTTAGGCTCTGAACATTGTTAATAATCTGCGTTACAGGTGTCGAGGAAGGCAATGCGAGGGCTGCCGGGGCTGCCAAAACCCGCAAGCGACGGTCGGATTATGGCAAGTCGCACAAGAAGCGGAAGGCGGACGCCCTAGAAGATGCGCGGGCAGCGTCCATGCTTACGCCCGCGTCCGCGCCCACCCCTACTACGTCTGCGACGGCACAAGTCCCCGCGCCGCCTGCGCATGCGCCCGCGTTCGCATCCGCACTCGCGCCCACCCCCGCGCATGTGCCCGTGCCCGTGCCTGTGCCCGCACATCTGCCTGCATCCGCGTCCGTGTCCGCATCCACGTCCGCGCCGGTGCTCGCCAACGCGCATGCAACATCTGCGCGCCTCGACGCGCACAGCCCGCCTACACTCCCATACACGCACGTCGCGCCTTCCCCCGCGTTTCCGCACCCGTCGCTGTCCCCTTCTCACGCATCCGGGTGGTACACGCCCTCCGGTAACGCCGCGCCGCCTCCGCCTCATGCACCAGCACTGGCACCGGTGTCCTCCGACATGCAGGGCGCGCACCTTGCAGGTGCCTTCGCCTTCCCGGGCGGGTACCCATACGGCGCGCACCCTTCCGCATTCGCTTCCGGTAGCGCCCCGACTACCTCCGGAGACCCGTACTACACCCACATCGGGGGCTACTCCTTCCAGCCGCCTCCACCCCCGGACCACGCGATTGACCCCCTATTGATGCAAGGGGGCTATGGCGGCGTACCCATTTTTCACCCCTCCACCAACGGCCAGCCTCCGAGCCTGCATGTGCAGCTGTACCCCGGAGCTGGGCTGAATTAGAGCGATCACGGGCGGTCATACCCGGATGTAGAAGACATGGCCCTGGCAGAAGCTGGCAGAAGAGCGGCGGACGCTCACTAATAGCCGGATAGCCCCCTCGTATGTTTATTGTATACCCCTCCATTAAATGCTATCGTTAGATGGCGGTATTGGGTGCTATGTACCGTCTGTGCACAAACTGCTTTTGGTGCTGCTTGTATAGCTGAGATCTCAGTACCCAGGCGCCCTGCAGCTCTCTTTCTTGCTGAGAACACTCTATTATAGTGCTTGAATGAACCGTCCAAAAAACGCTTCGCTGGCGATGCCAATGTTCGCGCAGTGCTAAGTGTTGCTGCTGCATCTAGTCATATAAGTCTGGCCGCCCTTCCTTCCCCGGGCTCTGACCCTCATCACCTGGACCTCACACAAAGGCAAGCTAGTTAGCCTGCCGTACCTACCCCCCTTTGCCAGGCTAATTAGCCTCGGCGCCCCCTTTACCTGCAGGGGCCAATAAAGGCTCGATAAAGAGCTATTAGCTAAGCCCAGGGGGCGCCCGCAAGGCCAGCCACACGCTCTAGGAGCCGCCGGCGCCTGCTGAGGCGGGCGCGTGCCTCCCGCCCGGCGCCAAAGCCCCGGCGGGACCGTGCTCGCTGTCCGCGACAGCGAGCTCGCTATCTCCCCCGGTTCTGGGCCGTTTCGCTCCGTTTCTTTTGTAGTACCACTTTATATAGGTTTATAATGCGCATCGCGACGTTTATATCAGTCTACCAATGCCTCACGCATCCAGGGAGAGAGCGGAAGGCGGAGGGGGGCCGGGAGGAAGGGCTTGGCAGAAGGGTCCGTGCGCGCTGCACGCGTCATCAGGCACGCGCGGCCGGGGCCCCCGAGGCCTAGGGCCCTGGCGAGCGTTTCCGAGGAACACGGAGTTCCGGCGTCGAGTCCCGGTTGCCGGACGTCGTCCTTATACTCGAGCTCATCGCCGTCCACGATGAGCAACGTTCCCGCCCCACTGACAGGTCCAAAACATCCCCTGACTCTTGACGAATCGCACATAGAACGTTCTCCGTGCCTGCATGGACATCTGGGCGCACGTGGGTGCGCACAGGCCGTATTATCGAGTCAAAAAGCAAGCGGGTATGCCCATGTGCAAAGTTAGGATCTAAAGCTTCTGTTAGCGAGTGCGCAGACGTGACGCCAAATTTGCAGCACGTACACATATGTCATGCACACTCAAAGACGAACTGAAAAGCTCGCTCTGATATGTGTCGGAGGTCATGCAGCCCACGGATCCGAGCCTCCGAGAGTGGGACCGAGTGTGCCGGCCGCAGTCCTCGCCACGTCAGGACTCGGGAGATGTTCTGTGTGTTCGGCCGTCGCACGCACTACTCGAAATGCGACATGATGAAGCGTGTATGTCGGTAACCAAACAAATACCCTGCGGGGGCGGCCGTGACGATTGTTTTAAGGCACAGACGATAGGCTTTGGAGTACTAGTGGACTCGGGCTACGTCGGAGATGGCGCTCGTCGCCAAAGCACCGCCAAATGGCCATCCAGTTCACTGTACAGATATCTAGATACCTATCAGATGTTTCTGCAGGTGCATAATGGACAAAAAGCTACCCGTAACACGTACTGTAATGCTGTCAGGCCTTGAGAAAAGCGCCGTGGCAGGTCCCAGGAGACGCGTCGGACGCCTACACGCGATTCTCCCGCTTGCGCAGGATTTGACTACCGACGTCTGCTTGCGTTAGGCGTCAGGGCTTTAAGCTCAAGCTTCAGCAATAGCTCGGTGACCTCAGATGAGAGCAGTCGCGGTTGGAGACAGAGCTCGAGTCGTCGGCGTCAGGGCCGCGGAGGTAATGAACCATCTGGGTGCCGCTCCGGTCCGAGACGGCAGGAGCGGGCCGCAAGTCGCTATCCCTTCCCCGGGCCTGTCTCCAGCCGTTTCCTCCTCGTCCTCCTCCTCGTCCTTCTTCGCCTCTCTCCTGTTGTTACTACACCCGCTCTCTGTGTATTCGTGTAGACCCTCTGATACATGCCTCCCTTCTCCGAACTCTCGCTTTCTTCCAAAAATGCTACCTGCTGGCTACCGGTCTTTTAAGCGCGCCCTCAGTTTCGTCTTGCCCTCGATATGTTATGACGCCATCGAGACCAATTTCTGGGCACGCTGTGTCGTCTGTGGACTAAAATCGGCGACCATTTGGATCGTTGAGTTTTGGGCAGACTTTGTAAGTCGCATATGGTCTCGAAGAACATGGCTATATTCAACACGCTTGGCGTACCCGGACGCTTTTTCATTCCGTTTTCCCCCAAGGCGAGTTCTTTCTCTTACGTTTGCGCTTCAAGTAGCCGAAACCAGTCACTCGCGTAGATGCTGAAACATGTCTTCGTGAACTGCACAGACAGCCTCGACCTGCGACCCTTCCACGGTAAGGCGACCGCGTTCGACCACGCACATCCACACGCACCGTTCCCAGCCCTCTTCCCTTTCCTTGAGACGCGTGTACGCGAGTCCCACCTCGGCTGCCCCGCCGCGATGGACGTTCCGGAAGACTCGCGATGGCAGGGCTGGCTCGCAGCTTATCATGATGGCGCCTTGCGATGGGCGAACAGGCGGGCTTTTCCAATCGCGATCTTCCCCTACGGCGACCCACTGGTCCGCAGACAGCTGTGGGACCATTCATGAGGAAGCAGCCGCCGCCCGGAGAAGCGCTGGCTGATATCCTGGCAGCGATACGCACAATGCCGTCGCGGCACGCGTCTCAATAGGAGGGCATGCCTGGACGGCACGGCGGCGGAGAACACGCGGAGGTATGTCGCTCATGTCGGCGTGGAAGATCACTCTCCTCCGTAATTCCGTCAATACACTGATGAGGGAGATAAGTAGGTCTGTTAGTACCCGGCTGGACCAGCTCCCTGTTCGCATCTAAGCATTGACACCACTAGTATTTGAAAGATCGATCATTTGCTGATTCCGATCGTATTGAAGTTTGTTCCCCTCTCTCTTCAAATCAAATCGCTAAATGCCGTATACCATCGTGCTATATGTATTAGGGTTTTATCCGACACGGTCGACCGCTCGGCCGCCTGACGGTCTACCTTTTCGCACGCCTACGTGCATCTAGATCACGATGCGCCTGCAGTATGGATGCGAACACCCTCGGGAGCCACTATGTTACCCCCAGTTCGTTTGCCACCTTCCTTGTCCTGTCCTGACACTTAAACCCACACAATGGTGTATCTCCATCACCGTATGATCACATCTGCGCCGGAGGACACTTCTTTGACCTGCCCGGCCTTTACGCTCCTGGACTGTTGTCAACCTGATGTCCGACTGCACGGCTCCAACGCACACCGTATAACACTATCCTCTGTCGACTGTTCACTGGCAGGATCCGTCTCACACCCAGTGCCCCTCTCATCCTCCAGTT
Organism: Trametes versicolor FP-101664 SS1; assembly: GCF_000271585.1. Taxonomy (NCBI): domain Eukaryota; kingdom Fungi; phylum Basidiomycota; class Agaricomycetes; order Polyporales; family Polyporaceae; genus Trametes; species Trametes versicolor. The sequence goes on along the minus strand of NW_007360333.1, from coordinate 2,069,533 downwards.
CGATAGCCTCGCAATGAATTCCACCGCCGGCGCCGATGTCGCCGCGTTTATCAACGAAGAAAATTTCTTGTATGTTCAAGCTCTCCTCCTTGCTCTGCGGTATGCGCCTCACCGTTGTTGCCTCAGCGCCATACAGGACTACTACGCTACCGCCATAGCTAGTGCGTCCTTTCCTGTTGATCAGGACTAAATTGCTAACCCGTCAGCCTCAATGGTAGTGATCATGATGTGGCACTACTTGCTCACGCTGGATCAGGAGGTTGCCTACTTCTGGAGACACAGGCCGACGGGCGCATGTGCGCTCTTCCTCGCGAACCGGTACCTCACCCTCATCGTCTCTATATACAACACACCCTGGTGGTCTGTCAGCACTACATATACAGTGAGTTATTTCACATCCATTCACGCTTATCGGTGCTGAATGGGTCTCTGAAGGGGTGAGGCCTCGCTCCACGCCTACGAACAATACTAATTTAGATGATGTACGAAGATAGATGCGTATCAGCTGTGGTGTTCCAGTTCGTGCTTCAGTTCTCACCGTATGTCGTAAGGGCAGGTATGTGTATGCCTCCCTCTGCATGCCTCACACATATGCGCCACCGCTGAGATCTTGTATGTTCAAGTGTTCGCCGGCCTGCGGGTGTATGCACTTCAGAGGCGATGGCAGTGGGCGACCCTCGTCTTCCTCCTCTCCATCGTTTCGGTTGCTGTGAACGCAGTAAGCCCTTTTTTGTGTAGAGACGCCGCTGAGACACTGAGTGCACTATCATGAACAGGTGTCGTTCCGGTTTATAAATATCGAGTTCGACCCAGAGACGGGCTGCAATGCACTGAAGAACATCCCGGAATCATTAAATCAGAGGTACATCCCGTTCATATTGCTGGAGAGCCTGAGTGGACGTACTGACGAGCTGTGGTAGCCGTCAGTATCCTTCCTGCCGAAGATGTACAGTGCTCTGATCAATGTCCTGCTAGTGAACGCTGCGTCCCGCGTGTCACTCTTCGTCGCGGACTTTATCGTCGTCGTCGTGACACGGTCAGTCACGCACGTGCACCGCCGCGAGACCTTCCTCTGCACACGAATGTCGATTGCGAGCGTACTGTACAAATACGGTGCGAACACACGTCTTAGAATTTACTTACATATTCAAGAGCTGATTGCACTGTCAGGCGGGATCCACTTCCTGTGCGAGCGATATTTTTAGCTATATAGTTGGTTACTAATACTTTGCTACAGCCTGCTCACCATCTACAACACGCTCCGTCTCGTAATAACGTTGCTCTCGGTACGTATAACTCTCCTGTGCTCAACCTGCGGACGCGCGGTGCTCATCCTACGGTCCTATAGATCACAAGAGGCACTGCCGCCACGATGTTTGTGAGTACGTTCGCGAATTTCAGCGATCCGTACGTCCCTCTCCCCTCTCCCCTCTCCCCTCCTCCCTATCTTCCTCCTACTGACTGCTATCCACCTGCAGACTCATTGGAATCCTGATGACGCACTTCCTTGTTGCGCTGCAGGAAGCAACCTCCAGCGCACCTGCGGAGGGGTACGACTCCGGGTCCGCCTTGTCGGTCGGGACGCTGCGCTTTGTGCGCGCGGATGTGGACAACTGGGTGCGGGCCGAGTGCACCTCCCTTCCGACAATGGGAGACGGTCCAGGTGAGGAGAGTGGGCGGTGGGGCGAAGAGTGCATTGATGCGCTGGAATGCGTGCGGCGGAAGTTTAGTACGCCCGGAGACTTCATGACGGAGGATCCCGGCGAAGGATAAGTCTGAAGTATAGAAGATATCACAATCCCATTGCTTGCGCACAATTGTGTTGTGCAGACGGCGTCGTGCGACGATGTGGCACCTGTTTCCCTACTCGTTTTCATAGCGCAGCCGTATTTTGCATCTTCTGTCTCTGACATTTGTGTCCTGCAGCTTGTCGTCGCAAAGATGATAGACGAATACTCCAGTCAGATTTGAGAGCCGTAAGTACCTCCTACATTCCCGTCCCTCATTGAAAGACACTGAACGCTCCCCCCTCCCCTAGACTCATCGGCCACTTGTTAGATCTCTCCCTCATCTAGCTCCAACAATCCGTAATTTCAAGCGTCCGCTTTACCGTAAACGGGCAGCCCCACGCGCTCGAATCCTGGCCCGTTGACCCCTCCGAGTCGGTCGGGCTCCTGCACTTCGTCCGCGCGGACGTCGACAGCTATTCTCAGTCCGAGAACGACCCGGAGGAGCACGAAGCTACTCTCGGAAGCGTCGCACATACCGTCACGGATGTGAGAGCTCTTATAGAGCTTTCGAGGTAGCCATCCCAAGATGCAACAGTCCATTTCGAAGACGACTGGATTACTATTCAATCAGGAGAACAATTGGAAATATCAGACAGGAAGAAATAGACGTACGCGATGGCGGAGTTCTGGGTGATGACAGGGTGGGTATGATCCCTGTGGATATGATGGCGGCGTGGAATACCCTGTCAGGAGGCAGAAGATGTTCTTCTCGAACACCGGAGCGCCGTTTGGTAGACGTTGGCAGGGGTGACGAACGAGATTGCGATGCATGGTAGTCGACACCCTAGTGATATCACAAATGAAAGCCCGTACATTTTACGACAGCGCCAGAGCGCGATGGTAGAGGTCAGGGTTGCAATTAGAGCGTGTCTGAACAACTTGAAGAATGAGCGCTGTAGGGGCGGTGAAGATGAGGGGGTAACCATGCGCACCAGAGGCAAGGAATCCCGAGTACCGTGTTCACGGAGAGGCGAGTACGCTGAGTAGCACCTGGTTGATATGCTGGTACAGTGGACCCTTAGCCTCCAGTACACGTGGATGGCGGTGCTGACGAGAAGGATCGCGTGCGGTGTGACGCATATCCACGGCCGCCGCCCAGGCAGTGTCTTCAGCCTCACTCGGGCCTCAGAAGACGCTCATGAGCGTCCATCACAGGAACGCTGCGTCCGTGTGTCCCGTCGTCACCAAGGACCGTGTGTGTTAGGCGGAAAATACTTCGGATGCGCTCATGGTCTGCTTATTATTATACTTTATGGGCATTGTCTGGGCGACGACATGCACGCACATACATCATATGAACGCGATGTCACCGAGGTTCGCGTCTCAGAACGATCACGCGGAGGTCTCGCGATCATGACCCACGTATCCCGCGAGCGTGGAAAGAATTGGGATGTCGGGACTTTTGTAAAGGTTGAGAACCGTGTACAAGGGTACCCCTGATGCAACTGAACCCGGGGTGGAGCATTTTCTGAGTTCTGCGTGTCGCTAGTAGGCTTTGCACAGCTCGGGACATACATCCAGAGCGCGGTCCAGTGTCGCAAAATCGGCTTTGCTTGCACCCGGACGAGGTTCTTCATAACCTCGCACATTGCTACGCTACCCAAATGGCTTCAACTACCTCCGCTGCCGCAATTGCCGCGTTCGATAAGTCACAGTATCTCACGTGCGTATACATTTAAACGTCAAATCGCATGATCTCTTCCTGAACTTTTACCTGCTCTTTCAGTTTGGTAGGACAATATTTCAAGATGTCCACCACAGGTAGACCCGTCTCTTTCAATCGGTCGTGATATTGAGTGCTTTCCACTTACTAAACTTCATGGTGTAGCTCTACTCCTGTGGCAATATTTCTTGACTCTGGAAAAGGAGTTTGCTTTCTTTTGGCGACGACGATTCTCCGGCGTATGTGCTCTTTTCCTCGCAAATCGCTACATCGTCCTTGTCGTCATCATATACCAATCGCCCTGGTGGGACTTACACTACCAATCTCGGGTGAGCCTATCTGCTTATTTCCTTTGAAAACCTTTACTCAACTCAATCGGACGTGCAGTGGCAGTAAGTACCCTTCTTTGTGTTTCTATCTTTATGTGGTATTAAATATTACGTCTGGGCGCGGAAAGATGTCAGGCGGCCATATTTGTACAGTACACGTTCCAATATTCGCAATACGTCATCTGGGCAGGTAAGCAGGTACTCGCTTTGTGCTCTTGCGACGATGCGCTGACTCCTAGAGCGTAGTATTCTCCTTTCTGCGCGTGTACGCACTGCAGATGCGGCGGGGATGGGCGGTCTTTGTCCTCGTCCTCTCGCTTGGCCACGTTGCCTATGGTACAGTCAGTGGCTTTGACGGCGGCTCCTGCGGTATCATCTAACATTACTATCGGTAGTGGGTCACGGTAACGGAAGATATCATCTTCAATTCGAAGGATGGATGTCATTCGCAGAGCACTATGCCAGAGATGTTGAATGTCAGGTACGTGACGCCTACGACTCTGCTCACTGTCATCAATGACCAGCACTGACTATTGATATAGATGTGAGCCTTAATCAGTATTCACTTACCAGCACCGAGTCTGACTGGGCGTGGTCTCCGCCGCAGTGGCGATCACTGCTCGTGTAGCTCTTATCGTGGCGGAGATCATCGTCATGGCTATCACCTGGACGCAAATGAGATATCCTAATCAAAGTGGTGGCATTGTGCGTGCGCCCCGGAGGCCGCTGACACTGTCATCTGTGTTTTACGAGAACGGTGAGTTAACTCGCGATCTGAGATCACTCATAGGCTGACATCAACGATGAACGCGTGTCGGACAGGCAGAGTCTTCTTCTTGTACAGTTCAACTCGCAAGCGTCCAGATTATCTTCACTGACTGCCGGATGTTCAGACTGATGTTGATCATGCATGCGCTCTACCTAATGGACCGGACGCTTCCGGTGCGTGCACACATCGATCCTTTTCCTTTCGAAAAATAACACCCAGTCTGATCTTCACCCCGTAGGCGGGGCCCGAGCCGACTCTGATGTTACTGTACTTCTTGCACTTTTTCCCCCTCCTAATCGAGCCGTAAGCACCCTGCCTTCCCTCAAGCTCTGGAGACCGAGTCCTCTAACGCATCCCCTCACCAACGCTGTTTGCAGAACTATCGGGATCCTCGTTAGCCACTTCCTCATCTCGCTCCAAGAAGCCGTGAATAGGCGCGTACATCACCTGGACGACACGCACTCGAGCGTAGTGGCATCAGACTCGCAGGACTCGGCCGGGACGGGATCAGTCAGCCTGGTGCAGTTTGCCCGCGCGGACGTCGACGAGTGGCTTGATTCCGAAGCCCCCGGCGCGCCGCCTGGCCCCGTTGATGATGGCCCGCGTGCGCAGTGGGAAGAGGAGTGTATCGAAGCTCTGAAGACGGTGCAGGAGAGGGTCAGTAGCTCGGACTGCCACGAATCGGTGTAGGGTCGCATGCACTTGGGCGGGCCTCGACGGCAGCGTCCAGACGTCGAATCGAATTCGCAGCGCGGACATATCTGCTCAATATACACTTCTTACTTATGTACACACAGCACCACGAGGCGACACGAAGACACAGCTGATAAGACATTGCAGCCTGCCAATTCGCGCCGCTTGCCAGCGCCCGTCAGACCGGATAAGCTCCATCGCACGTACGCTCCATCGCACGTGCTCTCCACTCCCGGTTGTCCTCTGTCCACCGTCCGGAGGAAGGGCCGCGTTGCACTCTGTGTGCTACCGCACGCTTCAATCACTGCATACAGGCGTGTGTATAGAAGTCCTACGAGAAGCTACAGTAAGCGTCCGCGCTCGCGAAGGCCCGTATCGGAACACATTATACTCAGGCTAGGGTGGGCCGCGGATAGATGGAAAGAGCCTGCCGCTGAGGGACCGTGCATTACGCACCCGCTCCAGATATTGTGTTGGCATCGTGTATAACGTTTATGCAACATGCTGGATGAGAGAAGGTTTGATCTTGCCGAAAACATCTTGTTCACGCACTGGCATCGTCGCTGTGCATCATCCGAGTTCTGCGCCTCCGCGCGCCCGCCTGCTTTCGGGTCTCGAGGCCTGCAGGATATAGGGTGCGCTCGTGCTCCACCGCTTCTGTCCAAGACCTCCTGGTGTCCATCCTTGTCGCTCCGCGTGAACGCAAAGGCAGAGGTGGAAAACCTGCTGAATAGCCCGAGCAGGGGAGTTGTATTACAGACGTAACAGCGTGCACAAGTCGTATGGCAAAACGTCTTCGCACCGTTAAGCATCACGGTTAAGCCCGCGTCCCACTTCAGTCTGACGCTTGCGCACGCTCGATGGAACGAACGGACCACCTCCGCGCCCCGGAGCTCGTACTCGACTCTGAACGACCCCTTGACCTGTCAGATACATGCGTCGCAAACTGCAAGTCGGTCTGCATCCCGGTCGAGAGTTGATCGGGCGAGGGCGAGGGGCTTGTCCAATCAGGGTGAGCGACATGGGCGTTGGCAACCCAGAGAGGAGGGTCGGCGGTCTCCTGGAGGTCGAAGTAGAACTGCGTGAGCAGGATCGAGACGAGTCTGCGGGTCACGGAAGACAGTGTGAGCTCGAGTATTCCGGCCCCCGCGCTCGACTGAAGGTGAGACGAGGATCACACGAAACGTACGGGGTGATGAAGCTCAAGAGCGAGTTCGAGTAGTCGGACACCTCGCCGCCCGGTCGTACGATCTGAGGTATCGTCCTGGTCAGTATCCCATATGTGCATGCAGATGACTGCGCGGAGAAGCGGTGCTCACCTCCAAGAGGTCCACGACGAGCGGTGCAATGTTGAGTAGCGCAATCGCTCTGCGCGAGGGAGCGATGGAGCGATGGAGCGATGCGTAAGAAAAGGTGATGTTTGGATCCAACGAGGATCGGGTAAGAGAAGGGTCTCGCCGGGATTGTGAAGGACGTACCCAAAGTAGATGATCCCTATGGGCATATAGCGGAGCGAGAGATAGGGATCGCCGTTAGTATTTGTCCACAATCATACGGTACTGTATAGCCCAGTGTCCACACGGCGTGAACGTGAGAGAAAAGACGCACCGTCGCGAAACAAGACCTCCGAAAGCGATAGTTGCCCGACACCCAGCGCACCCTCGAGGCCCTTACGATGGCTCGTTGCGAAGAGGGTGACACCGACCACCAACAGTTCAGAGAGCACCCACGCAGAATAAAAAATAACGAGATCTGTTTATATCGAGCGCACATGCGTGAGTGACGCTTTCGTTCGGGTAGGATGCTATGCAGCCGGAAAAGACGGGAGACTCACAGCTGGACAAGAAGAGGTTGCGTGATTACATGAGCCTCAAGTAGCGATATCGATGGATGAGACTCACATTTGGTATAGCCCGAATGGGAGGCGCCTGTCGTCGAGGAAGCAGCCCGAGTCGACAGGTCTTATTTCAAGGTGCAGGTACGTCAGCAGTGCCTGTTTATGATGGGATACGCGTTTAGATGAGCGGCGTGTGCAGCTCGTGAGGAGTGACAGGACGCACAATATTGCATGCAAATGGAGCGAGAGCGAACAGAAGGACAAGCAGCGTAAGTAACCGGTTATGCATGAGTGCGTGTACCCGGAGGCATGCTATTGCTGCATATGGGCGGCGAAGAGTGGTTAGTGACTAAACACGCTATGCAAGGGACTGCTATGCGTACATCCCCACAGGGCGTACTGCGAGTACTCTAGGACGAACTCTGTTGCGAAGGTCGCCGTGCATCTGTCCGAGTCACGAGATAAACGGGGTCAGGAAGCTCGCTCGCGGACTGCGCGAGGTGCAGACACATACCTCTATGCTCGCGCACTGTTTAGCAGAGTGTTCTTTTGAAGGGCAGGAAAAGATATCCACCACTCACCGCTGGATCCCGATTGTACGCCCACCACGGGGCCTCGATCATGTACGTCACAAGTGGCAGATAGCGGTTTGCGAGAAAGAGAGACCACCCGAGCCCGAACTTCCTGCGTTTTCCCCAAAAATGCGTGCATTCTGCGTCGAATGTCGTCACGTAGTGGTAGACTAGCAGGGCTAGGTGCACGAGCGCAGGATCAGCAGTCAGTACTCTGCCGGGCGGGGAAGGGAGGGCCAGGAGCTTACTGATACTGCTCATCTTGTTGTAGGCCAGCGTTGCACTGCGACACGATGCGGAAGGGCCTTTTGGCTAAAGGATTCTGAGAGCTGACAGGGGTGGATGGAAGACGTTCGGCGAGCACCCGGGATTTGACTTGTCCCACTCGACCGGACATCTCTTTTCTTACGCCAATGTCAAGCCACAGCCCGACAGCTACGGCATCGACTTCCCACCATCTCGCCGCAAATCCGCTCTGTAAGGATTGCCACTGTCAGCCTCAGACTTAGCTCGCTGATGATCGATGACTGTGTGGTGGTCTCGGGAGTACCTTACCTCATCTGATGTACCGACCCTCAAACAAATCAGGACATACGGGTTCCGAATGCAACCGTTCAGAACTGAGTGAAAAATAGACAATTTGAGGCACGTATACCGCGTGAGAGCTGTTGTGGACGCTGGATACGTCAGCCGACACCGATATTCACGCTGTGAATGAACGACGCAATGCCCACATATTGCGGAATAGACGATTTGCGCATTGCGATCGACAAGCGGGGCCTCGGAGAGCGCTGGAGGCCATGGCGGCTCTCATGCTGATGCATGCTCCATGTTCCGCGAGGAGCGTGTGAACATACGGAGCGCACAGCTGCTGCATACTTGCGGCGTAGATACAGCACGGCCGTAGGCAGCCCAAGAGGGTTCTAGTAGATGCGAGATAAGTTCATGACTAGTATGACAACGTTGACGGAAGAGGGTACGTACCTAGGCCTAGCCAACGTCAATCATGAGTCGTTTAGAGTGTCCGTTCATAGCTTCGTCGGGTGAGCTCGAGTGGTCGAGAGTGGAATCTCTTTGGTGCCCTGCGTGTCAATCTGCCGGAATGTACTAGTGATGTTCATGGGTCCTGGGGCGAGCTATACTTCAAACCGACATCGTAGTCGAATACAGAGAGCGTCGTCGTCGCGGGACAAAACGTGTGTAGACGCCCAAACTCGGCGGTGGCCGGGGTGCTGCTCCCGTCCAATCGAAGAACAACTCCCACGCTCTGGACGACCACGTCGGACGTCGACTCTTGCTCGTCCAGCTTCTTCGTACTCTGTCTGCCTGCTCAGTCCATCACTTTCTTCGCTTATACTCCTCGCACTGCGCCTCTACACATTTTCCCTCTATGTGAGTTCTCTTCTCCTCTCACAACTTTTCCAGGTAGACTGGATATCAGTCATGTTGTAGCGCCTCAACCTCGTCCCGGATGCGTTCAGGTGGGAGCTTTAGAAGACGAGTTGCTCCCTCGCATTTCCATCAGAAAAGGGGGAGCGACTCGCAGCAGACGTGCGACTATTTGGCGCCTCTCCCTGTGCAGCTGAAGCAAGCAATATGAGCCCAGATAACGTCTAAATACTGCACTGCTGATATTTGGCACGATCTGATTGATGGGCTACTTGTTGAAAGGTAGGCTCGGTCTGATCATGTCGACGACTCTCCTCAGTTCTCGGGCTGCGAGCTGCCACATACTGCCTTGCTATGCTTACTATTACCCAAGTTCACATAGCAGGGATGTCTGACGGTCGTCATACTACTGTGGCGCCCACCAGCTGCCAGGAAGACGTTGATGCTCGCGCTATGCAGGATGCGATCGCGCTCGTTCGCTACCATCCTGCTCTCGGTTCGTTCGTCGTCCTGTCCCTAAGGTCTGCCATGTCCGCCATCTGTTCCGGCACCTCTAAACGTAGATAATTATGCAATAGGGTGTCCTCGTCGCCTCGCAATCATGTTCGCGCTCGGGCCAGCACAAGGATCCGAACACGACTCCCGCCCACGTTCCTCGCTCTCCTTGCCAGCTGTCGCTAGTCTGCTCTCCGGATCTCCGGCTCTTTGTGCAACTTATAAGTCCAGTTTACCCTCCACGACTCGAGTCTCCCTTGACGCTTAGCGCACTTCTCGCTTTGCTGCTTCAGCGAAGCATATACTTTCGTCCCTCCTTCTATGCTTCCGTGAAGCCTGGCCAAACACGTTCACCATGAATTCTACCGTCGACGTCGACGTCGCCGCGTTCATCGAGGAGCAAACCATCTTGTGCGTACTCGCTTCACTAAACTCGTTTTGTCCACATCTAACACCATGTTCGCAGCGCTGCACAAGATTATTGCACCACCGCCACAGCTGGTACGTCGCTCACGGTCTACGTATACCTCTTCGCTCACGATGCACAAGTGCAGCTCTTTTGATGTGGCACTACCTGCTTACTTTTGACAAGGAGGTTGCGTATTTCTGGCGGCGCAGGCCGAATGGCGCGTGCATGCTCTTCCTAGCGAACCGGTACCTCACCATTATCGTCTCCATATACGACACGCCTTGGTGGTCGCTCAGTACCGCATATACGGTGAGTTCCTTCGTGCTATTCTACGCAACTGAGTGCTTACTGGGTATACGGTTTCAGGGGTAAGTTCTTCCGAGTGTGCTATGTACAGCGCTGACTGCATGCCGTACACGCGCAGATGCGCCGCAGCCGTCTTCTCCCAGTTCATACTCGAGTTCTCACAATACATCGTATGGGCCGGTACGCCTGCCCCCCTCCCTCGCTCTCGTGTGTGCCCACTAATCCCTGATGCCCTCCGATTAGCGTTTGCGTGTCTCCGGGTATATGCGCTCCACAGGCAATGGCCGTGGGCGGCCCTCGTGCTCATCCTCTCTCTCGCTCCGGTCGTTGCGAACGTGGTGAGTCAGATCTCGTGGCGCACGCAGCCGCACCCCCAACTGACATCATCACTATGTACAGGTCCCGCTGCGGTTCATACAGATCGACCTTGACCCAGTCACGGGCTGTAATACATTAGAAAATATCCCTGTTTCCCTGTCTCAAAGGTGCGTCGTGTCACGCTTCTTAGTTTACATCAGCGCATGCATTGACAAAGTTGTGATAGCTGTGAGTCTCGCTCGCGTCGGATGTAATCTGGACGTTAATTGAAGTTCGACTGCCAGTGGACATCACGTCCCGGGTCTCTCTGATCGTCGCGGACCTCATCGTCATGGGCGTCACTTGGTCCGTAACGCATTTCCACCGCCACCAAGGCAGTGTCCTTCGGGTTTACGGTGCTAGGACGACGCTCACGAGCGTCTTGTACAAAAACGGTGCGCTTCGGTGGATTCCTAGATGCGTGTTCTGGAGCTGACACGATCGTCTCCGCGGTTATCAGGCGGGATCTACTTCGTGTACGGGCAGAACTTGCGACTGTATACGCGAACACTGACGGTCCTCTTCGTAGGCTGCTGACCACCCTGAACTCGCTCCATCTCCTGTTCTCCATGCTCTCGGTAAGCACAGCCCACATTCTCCTCCCTCGTGCACGCGGCGCCCGCTGATTTCACACCTCACAATCTCCAGATCGCACTCGCTAACGTAGCCACAGACCGCGCCAGCTTCGTCGTGCGCTTTATCGAACCGTGCGCTTCTTCTCTCGGTCCTCCATTTCATCCACACTCACCACCCGTTTCAGGCTCACCGCGATACTCATCACACGCTTCCTCATCGAGCTGCAAGAGGCAAGCTCTGGGGCATGCACGTCCGAAGGCGAGGACGCCGCGTCAGTCGGCACGCTCTGCTTCGTGCGCGCGGACGTAGACAGCTGGGTGCGCTCCGAGTGCGCCTCGCTCCCGACTGTCGCCGCAAGTTCCGGAGCTGGAGAAGGGAACGAGAAGGAGAGCGGGGGCGCGCGGTGGGGCGAGGAGTGCATGGAGGCGCTTGAGGGCGTGAGGCGGAAGCTGAGTAGGGTTGACGATGACGAGTCGGAGGACTATGTACTGGTGTGAAGCGTGCGAGAGAATAGATGTAGTTTTAGGGGTAATGCACTCGTGGGCCCAAAATTCGTAGTCTGTTTCCGTTCTGTAGGCAATTGCTGTCTCGCATGAGCGTAGGGCCGGCGGCGGTGAGTCGGTGACGCGTTCTGGCCATCACTCATACCGTCGAGTACTGGCAGTCAAGCCAGCAATCTCATGTGGTATACATATGCCATCTGCCGTCTGGAAAGCAACGTGCTCGCACATGCACCGGAGGATGTATGTTCACCATGTTCCCTGGATTCGCACCCCAGAACGATCGCGCGGGGGTCTCGGCATCATCCACCTACACGTACGCTTGGGGTGTCCGCGCGTCCTGACTCTTCTGCCGCTTCGCGTGAAGCGGAACGTCGAGACGTTTTGCGGAGGATAGAAACCAGGCGAAAGGGCGCACCCGATGCAATTGAATCACTGCTAGAGGAATTCCAAGATCTAGTTGGCCACGGGCAGCTCGGGCCTTGTACATAACGCGCGGTCCAGCGCCGCAAAATCGTCTGTGCTCGCATCCGTCACAGTCTGCGCGACGCTCTCTGGTTTCTCCGTGCCCGCTCCTTCCTCGTCGGGCTCGGACTGTGCCCAGCTATCGACGTCCGCGCGGACGAACTGCAGGAGCCCGACCGACTCGGAGGGGTCAGCGGTCGAGGATTCGAGCGCGAGTGGACGTCCGTCTCCGTCGAAGCGGACGCTCGAGGTTGCAGCTTGTTGTAACTGAATGAGGAAGAGATCGACTAGGAGGCCGATGAGTCTGGGAGAAGAGACGTCAATGTTTGTTATAAGGAATGAGATTCCGGAATGTGCGGTACTCACGGCTCAAAATTAGGAACGAGCAGGAAGAGGTACTGCAGCGGGGTTGTGTAAGCGAAGCTGCCCTGTGGTTACACTTCAGGCTCAGAACAGATATGGGGAGAACGGGAGGAGCTTAAAGGCGTACTGGGGTGAGCGTCTCAACGACGAGCCGGAACGTGTACATAAAGGTTGTTAATCTGGTGAACAGAACAAGTGGAATTTTAGCTTTGATATTGCACGGTGCGAGTCGCGAGTCGTACACAAAGTATATCCTTCCTATCAAGCCCGCGGGCGTTTCGATCAGCCTAAGAGCGAGCATGATCAAGCATGGATATAGGTAGGCTCACCGTTGTCGTAGAACACGTTCGACAGAGTCAGCACCCTGCCGAAGTCCCGAAAGCCGTGTCGGCTGCGACATTGCTCGCGCATGGTGAGCCAGGTAACAGCCACTACGATAGTCTCTGACATGATGAGGCATGCTCGAGCCACAACATTCACTGGTGGAAGGTGCGCGGATCTGCGTCAACAGGGCTGCGTCTGGTGTATGCTAGCGTCACTGACAACTAGAATATTTCAGTAAGGTGTTAGAGAGCGGGACATAATATACGTACGGTTGGACCAGCGGCGGCGATGCAAATTCATACGCCACGTAGCACCAGCGGGTTTCCGGAGAAATCCAAGTGGCGATATACGGGAGCCTGATCACCTATTGAGCGCCATGCGGGTTAAAGGGCGCACGGTGTGCATAAGCAAGAAGTTGTGTCACCAAGTTGATCACCACGATAGCGAGGGAAAGTATAAGAACGAATGTTGACCACCACCATTGTCTCAGAAGTGCGTGCACGCGCAGACAAGAAAAGACTAGGCCGGTGCAGTGAGCGACTCGCAACGAGCGTGGACGGTTTGTATGGAACATGTACGGACCTGCCCATACAACGTACTGCACCAACGGAAAGCATTCCGCGAATACTACTGCGGCGCATCTTCCAGCCCCATGCGCGTACGGTCAGCCGCATGAAGTTATGTTGAGATACCGGGATACCGGAATACTTACCCAACCTGATATAGGCGTCAAGTTAGTAAGACACACCATGGAGTAGGAGAGGTGGAGTTTGCATACACGGTTTGCGATGCTTGTAGGCCACCATGCGGTATTATAAATGCCGATGGCGAGAGTGAGGTAGCGGTTCGCGAAGAATAGCGCGGACGCGCCCGAGGGCCTCCGTTTCCAAAAGAACGCAACCCCCTGGTCGAACGTGATAAAGCAGTGCCAGATGAAAGAGACTGAAATCGTTGGGCAGGCATGTCAGTTGTTCGCGATCATGCCTAAAGGAAAACTAGAACTCCGGCGATCGTACCGGCGATGGCGGTGAGGACGTAGTTGTCCACAGTGTCAAGGCTGAAGAAACGGACGTTCAGTGGTACGGAGAGGTGGTAGAATCTGGAAGAAGACACGCACAGGTCCGGATCGTGAGTCCCGTCGATGGTCTGAACGATATCAGCGTCAATGACGGGCTTCATGTCCAGATCGTGAGTTACTGGAACGCGAGAGGGCACGCGTCGTCGCGGTGAGGAACGCCGTATGTAGGCTATCTGGGAATGACAAGAGTGTACATACCCATCGTTAGCAACTTTTAGTAAGATAAGGAAACTTGAAGGCGGTCTCGACCAGGTCCGCAGCTGACAGCGGACTCTGTCTGCATCGAGAGCCGCTGTCAGGTACACCAGCATCTCTGGTAGAGAAGGCTGTGTGGTGGGAGCGAATCGTGTGGAAGCCGCGCAGATCAGATGGCCGCGTGTAGCCGCCAATATCAAAGCAGATACTTCCGACGAGCACACCCGCAAGTGTCGGGCATATCATCGTGAGTCTACTGAATGCTGTCAATGGGTGACGGAGTCACAGTCTTCGTCTATCATCCTTGCGACCACGAATTGTAGAACACGAATATTACACGCGCGACGCCGTCTGCACAACACGGCTGTGCACATGCGATAGCATTGTGTTCCTTTCTATGATTCAGATGTGTCCGTCTTCGACATCCTCCGGCATGTATTCTTCGAACGCACCGAGCTTCCGCCGCACGCATTCGAGCGCATCAATGCACTCTTCGCCCCACTGCATGTCCCCTTGCCCTGTACCCTCTCCCATCCCCGGAAGGGACCCACACTCGTCCCGTACCCACTTGTCCACATCTGCGCGCACAAAGCGCAGAGTGCTGATTGACGCGGTGGACCCAGAATCGTAGCCCTCCGCAGCCGCGCCGAAGGCTGCCTCCTGCAGCTGGATGAGGAAGCGCGTCATCAGGATCCCAATGAGTCTGAAGTTGGCCACTAATCAGCGATGAACGAGGGTAGGCGGAAGGATAAAAGAGCAGCTTACGGCTCAACTAATTTCGTGAGGGTACTCGCGTAATTCGTGGTGTTGTTGTTTAGTGTGATCTATAGGACGCATGGGGTGAGCACTGAGCGTCGCGCGTGAAGGACCGATGGGTTATACGTACCGAGAGCAAGAAAAATAGGAGGCGGAGCGAGTTGTAGACGGTGAGCAGGCTCTAGCAGAGGTTTAGTAATCGAATATATAGCTGCAAACATCGCTCGCACAGGAAGTGGATTCCGCCTGACACACCCGAGTCAGATGTAAATAATGCTGGTGAAACGAGGCTCGCACCGTATTTGTAAAAAACGCTCGCAATCCCCGTCTGTGTGCTGAAGCTTCAGGGGGGCTGAAGACCCGAGAGAGGCTCTCGCGGCGGTGAGAGTGCGTTACAAACCGGGTAACAACGATGATGATACAGTCAGCGACGATGAGCGATACACGAGATGCAGTTTCCACTAGCATGACTTCGATCAGCGCACTGTAGATCTGATCATTTCCGACAAGGACACTGACGGCTGCCGCAACTGGTCAGTACGTGCTCTCGAACCGTCAAAGTCAACGAGCGAGATGTACCTCTGAGAAAAAGACTGTGAAATGTTCTCCTGTGTATGGCAGGTTGTCACCGAGCTGACCTTGATCTGCAAAAATCGAAAAGGGACCTTGATACGATCGCGGTGCCCTCATCATTTCAAAGGGTGTCGCCGCACGGCAAAGAGAGCTTACCACGTCTACGATAACTGGGGCTAAGGAGAGGAGGAAAACCAGGGCCGCCCACGGCCACTGCCTTTGGAGCGCATACACTCGTAGACCGGCGAACACTGATACATGAAGAATCAGAGGCAGCGCACACGCACGAGGCGCGAAGAGGCGGGAATACACATACCCGACCATATGAGGTACTGCAAGAACATGAGCACGTACGCGAAGACCACATATAACATGCATCTGTCCTCGCGGGCCGTCTAATTCAGCAGTGATCGTAGGCTTGGAGCGAGGACCTCACCCCTGAACAGACCCACTCAGTACAAATAAGCGAAAATGTATTCCCATGCACTCGCCGTATATGCGGTGCTGTGAGTCCACCAGGACGTGTTGTATATAGCGAAGATGAGGGCGAAATACTGGTTCGCGAGGAAGAGCGCACATGCGCCGGTCGGCTTGCGTCTCCAGAAGTAGGCAATTTCCTTATCCAGTGTGAGCACGTAGTGCCATATTATAGTCACTACCATCAAGGCTAAGGAATTAGCGATGAACGAGGGTCTCTAAGGAATGAAGGACTCACTAGCTACGGCAGTGACGCAGTAGTCCTGTACAGCGCTGAGGAAACAACGGTGAGACATACACCACAGAGCAACGAAGGCAGGACAGTACATACTAGAAGGCCTCTTGCTCGATGAACCCGGAAACATCGAACCCCACAGTAGTATTCATTCCAAGGCTAGCTAGACTCCACAAGTGTATAGAAGACGAGGAGACGGAAATGAAGGCCTCGCAGAGGCGGCAGGATAAGGGGCACACTAGGCGCGTAAGATGGATCCTGAACAGTCGACGTAGGACAATGTTATATATCATGCGTTGGAGCCATGCAGACGGATACCCGAGTGAGAGCAACCTAGGGGGACGGAGAGCGGAAGCTTCGAACTTGACGCGTCGTTATGAGAGAATATGGTTGCACAGCGACTGTAGCACATCAATGGGTGATTATCCACATTTTGAAGGATCGAAACGAACGAAGTTGACAACGAGCTGAAGGAGGACAAAGACCTGCGTAAGGGGGAGATGGTAGCCAACGAGCACGTTCGCATCCCACATAGTCTGTGCACAGAAATCCAAAAGCACGAAGGGTGACCAATAGCCAGCATAGCACAGTCAACCGTGTCAGACGGAACCTTGGCAAATATAGCACATCAGTAAGCGGCAATTCAGGGTTCCGCAGAGAGAGACGCAGTAAGCTTCAACGCGATCTAAATCGGTGTATGGCTGATCTTTCAACTGATAGTCGTAGCAATACCTGAAGCTGTTCGCCCCTGCCGGATACGAACAGACCTGATTATATCCCTCACTGCTGTGTCGACGGAATTACGAAAGAGGAGGATCATCTTCCATGCAAACATGAGCGACGAACCGCTGTGTATTCTCCTCCGCCGTGCCGTCCCAGCTCAGGCCCTCCTGCTGACACGCGCGACACGACTACATCGCGCACGTCGCCGCCACGATTTCTGCTAGCGTATCCCCGGCTGGAAATGGCAACTTCTTCATGGGCCGGCCCCTCGTCGTCCGTGTGCCTGTCGATCGAGGCGGGGGAAAATCGCGGTTGAAGAGTTCCTCCCCTTCGCCCGACCGCAGGGCGCCATATTCGGCGAGCCAGTCCTGCCAGGGGATGTTGTCCGGTATGTCCAACGCGGCAGCATTGACAGGGTTGTACTCGCGCACACGCATCTCGTGGAGGAGGAAGAGCGCCGGGAACGGCGCGTGTGGATGTGCGTGGTCGAGCGCGAGCGCCTTGCCGTGGTAAAGTACCAGGTCGGGGTTGTCCGCGTTGTCCGTTGTTCTTGCTCTGCACGTGTGACTCAGTCTGCTGCATAGGGAGGAACAAAAGAGAAGGAACTCACGTTGGGGATAAACCGAATGAAAAAGCGGTTGACGTCGAACATAATGGAATGGTTTGAACACAGCACGAGGCCGTTGCGCGGGTCGTGTGCGAGATTCTGCTTGGCATTCGAAGGGATCCAGTTGCGACGTTTGAGTTCAGACCACTAGTGGACATGTACATGAGGTGGAAGTGCCATTTCGCGGATAGGGGATACCATCATATGCGACTTACGAAGTCTTCCTGAGACTCCTTAACGATTAGAATAGCCGAAGATTGCTCTCCACAGATAACACAGCGTGGGCATCCCAGAAATTTGTCTCTGTCATGGATGGCGTCGCCACACTCGGAGGGGGGAGACGAGACTGAGAGGACGCGCTCAGAAGACTGGTAGCTAGTAGGCAGCGCTGTAGGAGGAAGCGAGTATTCAGAGAGGGGATGCATGTATCGGAAAAGCTAGACCAGCAGAGAGCAGCAGCAAAAACAGCAGGAGGAGGAGAAGAGGGAAGAGAAGAAGGAGAAGAAGAAGGAGAAGGATGCTCGAGGACGAGAAAGTCGGAAGGAGACAGTGACTTCCGGTCCGCTCCTGTCCGCCCGGACCGGGAGCAGCCCATTGGGCGTTTGTCTCTTCTCCCGCGGCCATGATGACGCGGACAACTGTCTCTGCACTGCGACGTTGCTGCGACGTCGACTGTCTGAACTGGTTTCCTTGCTCTGCCGTATAGCGCATATGTGGCGATAAGGTGCTCTCCCAAAAACATAGCATCGTCGCCATTACTGGCCGGCAGGTTGATGCATGAGCGCTGAGCGCTGAGCGTTTGAACTGCCGTCAACGGCTGTCGATCGTCGACTCGGATACGACGGTGCATGACTGTGCCCACTCACCCGATCGCTGTCGTATGTGAGGGCCACTACCGGAATAAATCTAATGGTATTATCAAATCTCAAGCCTCTTCATCGTAGAGCATGTCTAACACAATCTATTGGTACAGAGTCCAGCCGCTACTTCATTTCTGGTCTTCCTCGTGGACTGTCACACTATAGATGACGCTCTCGATCACCGCTCACTCATGGAACCAGAGGAGGCTATCAACGAGTACTCCGAATCGCTCATTGTAGGAGTATCCTCTTCATCTGTTGCTCGGCGAACACTCTTCTCACATCGGCTAAAGCCGCGCTTGTGCCATACGTGCCTGCACAGCAACGACGCCGCAAGTATGCAGCAGCCGTGCGCCGCCGTGTCCTTGCACGCTCCTCGCGGGAGATGGAGCCCTCACGGGAGCCGTCACCTGTCTCCAAAGCCACGTCTGTTGATCGGGCGGCGTTCTCGGCGCACGGCAAAAACAGTTCACTCGGCACGCTCCGATACGTGGGCGTCGCGTTGTCTGCGCCCAACGTCAAGAGTATCGGCATCGGGCGACGTCTCGAGCTATCCGCCGAAGCCTTTGCGTCGCACGTGGAAGAAGGCACGTTAGTACGCGCTCTATCGACAACCCTCGCTGACCTTCAACAATGAAGGACATGCCGCCGAGCACTCTCGCACTGAAAATACTGCATCGCCCGGGGAGGCCGCCATTCAAGAGAGAATCACTCACATATGACCGCTGTGCATCAGCTAGGGGTGTTTGGTCCTGACGGGCGGAGTATGTTTAAGGCGAGTCTGCGGCGGGGCGGTGGGAATTCATTTCAGTTCCCGGGTTGTGGCCAAGTAAACGGGCACAAACACGCTGTCGATCGGAGCAATCTCCAACCTGCGTCTACCAGTCACCTCCACTTCCTAGGCTCTGCGTGTATCCTCTCTCGCACGCACTGTCAACGACCGAGCTTTGCGATGCGCGATGAACAGGATATATCACGACCAGATCCACTGGCAGGTGAGACCGCAACTTTGTGCACCCTTTCTCGGCGTTCTGAACAACAGCTACAGGTCTGAGTGTGCCGGTGTGCCCTGGACCAGAACGTGTCTATTCCGCGCATCCACGCCGCTGCCACCCCCTTTACTTGGACGTCTGCATATGCGGCACTCTGCGCCACCTTCGTCGTCGGTATTCTCCTCCGTACAGCGTTCGGAGTGGAATCTTGAGCGGCCATCTGCAGGCTCGCTGACCAGATTAGTCCCGATGTCCTTCCTGTCCCTCTGCGATAGAGCGGTATAAATTTCGGCGGTGCCACTGCGGTCATGCATTCTTACCACCTCGCTATTTCACTTCTTTCTACCGGTTTCTACATCAGCACCACCAAGGTATACCGAGAGTACGTCTCGTGTTCTTTGCTTCATTTCCATAGCGACTTGCAGCTCACTCACATCCTAGAATCACTCTAACGCGTATCGCAAGTGTCAGCGGTGTACGATGAGCAGCCTCGGTATGTTCCATACACCTTCCCCGTCCCAAGTCATCTAAATATACGATCTTCACCCCATGCAGCAATGGTTGTTTACCACCACCTCTTGACGTTCGACGCGGAATACAAGCACTTCTGGGCAAATCGCAAGTTCGGCTTCGGGTGGACATTGTTCCTTGTCAATCGCTACCTACCGCTGGCCACGTCCTTGAGCGAGGCACTGTGGTGGCCGGTGAGCCATAATCATACAGTGAGTCTCCCTGTAAGGCTTCAGTTTGGCGTTGTAGGGAGTACTGAACGGTGCACGAGCATAGGGGTACGTTCTACACCATATGTGTGACTCGGCACGAACGCATATACTAATTACCAGTTTCCGAAATTCGGTCAGCTGCGTGGTGCTCTTCACATCCCAGTACACCTTTGAGTACCTGCAGTACGCCATGTGGGGAGGTCAAAATTCCCTTTCATCTCTCGTGCACGTCGCCAGTCGCTGAATCTCAATCACAGCAATATCTTCCCTCAGAGTGCACGCCCTCACACATAGCTGGCCGCTTGTTCTATTCGTTTTGCTGCTCGCGCTCGTGGCGCCCATTACCACCGCTGTACGTCTTATCCTCCTCCGAGATTCCAGTGCGGTTCATCTTTGAACTCATCTAATGGCCGACAGGTACAGTTGACATATACGCGACGTGCAATCGACCCTATGACTGCAGGCTGCTTCCTCGACTCGAGTAGGCTGCCGTTCAAACTGTACAAGATGTGCGTCTTATTCGTTTTAGCCTGCGTACCCCTTCATACCTTCTGCTCACCTAATTGTCTCTAGTTGTACGTC
This sequence comes from Trametes versicolor FP-101664 SS1, assembly GCF_000271585.1. Classification (NCBI taxonomy): domain Eukaryota; kingdom Fungi; phylum Basidiomycota; class Agaricomycetes; order Polyporales; family Polyporaceae; genus Trametes; species Trametes versicolor. The sequence continues at coordinate 2,048,896 of NW_007360333.1, read as the reverse complement.
TGCACGCTCGCGGAGTCGAAAGTGGCGCCCGGCGCTCACCCGCTTCCCTCTTTCAGTTCTTATCCTGTCATACGCCACCTACGTGCTCTCGGAGATCATCGTGGTCGGCGTCACCTTTCGCGCGACGCGCCATAGCAAGGACCTCGCGGGTGCGCTGTGGCGCGGGCGAATGTCGCTGTCGGATGTTATGTTCCGCGATGGTGCGTTCTTTCTCCCCTTCCCCCCGGTCCCTCGAGTAGTCCTGTCCGTGCTAGGATCGTAGACGCTCACATACTGATACTAACACATCGTCTACAGGGCTCATCTACTTCGTGTAAGCTTCGCATTTGTATAGCAGCGCCCTTCTCCTAATCAGCATCCTACGCATGCCCTAACGACTACATAATACAGGGCAATCGCGCTGCTCAACGCTGCTCCGTTTATTGTGAAGTTCACACAGGTGAGCATTTCGAGTCATGCCGTCTGTCGCACTTGTCTCCGTCATGTCATGTGTTAACCGTGATGCCACAGATCGCGGAGCCGGGCAGCAAGCCATCCGGCCTCGTGAACGCTCTGCTGAACTTTATCTCCCCGTGAGTCGCGCCCGAAGATCGACCACCTCCCTTTTTTCTCTCGTTGAGTATATGGTCGCTCTGCGCATGCTGACACTCCCGCAGGTTCACGTCGATCCTGCTCACGCAGTTCTACTTCGATCTGCAGGAGACCGCAGGCGCGGACGTGTCCCTGTCGGGTTACGCAGATGGCACTGACACATTCGAGCTGCAATATATGTCGACTAGGACGACCGGCGATTTGCAGTTTGCAGTACTTGATGAATTCGACGTGTCGGGTACGAGCAACAGGCCCGCCAGTACGACCACGATTAGTTCGCGAGCGTCCTGAGGTGAGCTGTGCTTGGAGTAGACTTTCACTTGCGCTACTGACTATGGATCCGAATTCCCACGCTCTATTCTGGAAGTGGTGTGTATGCGGAGATGGACCTACGAGGGCGGTATGATTGGTATGCAAATGTCCTCGTCATGATACTGGTTACCATTCACTCACTCGTCAATGATGGTCAGTGCACTTGTATACCTGGATCGTTGACCTTGTCGGCGAAAGAGAGTCGGACAGCGAGCGGTCGCACCCGGGGTAACCAAGACGAGCGCCTGGACATCGCGCATGTTCTCATCTCTCGCGACTGTATCGCCTCGATAGTTAGCCTCTTCCCTAAGGGCACGACGTCAATGCTACCAGTACGTGTCAGTCGTCGTTCGCATCTCCTACGCACCTAATCATGCGATCAGTTGCGGCTTCCCTTCATGTTCGTGTCTAGGGATCTGCACAGTAAATCGTGAGACCGGCTCGGACATCGTCCGTGACCTGTGTCAACCGTCACCGCCCACGCACATGCACTGCTATCATGCATGCTTCTCTATGTCACACAGCACGCGGTACGTTTGACGGGCCGACATACAGAACACTTGCGGTTGAGATGATTGCGAGCAGCGGGCACGTACATTTCAAGCGCTGAAGCAATCAACTGCGAGGTTTCCGAAGACCATCGGAGCAAGCTCACATCCCTCCTGGATTCTACTCTCTGTATCGAACGTGTGCGTGGTGTTTAACGTTAGCGTTCGCGTTGCCAGCATTTGTACTCGCTAATGTTGCCGGCAGGGGTTCTTCCAGGGATCTGCTCGGAGGCTGTCCCCACTGAGATCCCAGCTCCATAAGTGACAGCGATCTAATTCGGCATTAACTGTCCCCTCGCTAATCTTGAGATGGATGGACTATTTCCTGCGTGCAGAGCACAGTAACTTTGAACGTGCTGAGCGGCACGCAAACACCACATGCGACGATTGACTAACTCCTGAAGCATGTGTCTTCAGACATGGCCGTGCGTGCGCAGGAACTGACGGTCAGGCCTCTACTGTTCATCGCGCCATATTTGGCACGGCGCGTTACCACGCCATGCACCCCCGCCTGCTTCCGCAGGACGCAGCGCCGCATGCTGCTGTCTGCCGACGGTCTAGAGAAGTACGAAGGCGGCTACGAACGGCAGCGCTCGCTACCATCGCTTCCTGTGCTTTGAGTTTGGCATGTTCGGTGTGTTCTGCATGCTCATGGCCGACGCTTCGTTGATGATGTCAATGTTCGCGCCAGAGTAGGTGCTCTGTCATCCTATGCACCGAGCGGTATAAGACATGTCTTCGAATCTGCCCCCTCTTTCGCTAACTCTGAGCTTCGTCTCTTCCTCAAACCTTCAGTCTTTAGGTACCAAAGGCTATTAACCCACATTTATCACTTTCGTCACCGTGACGGCCTTCTTTGCGAGAAGACATCGCTAACATGAACTCTTCTACTACATCTGATCAAGCCGCGGCTGCCGCAGAGATCGCTGCATATATCGCCGAACTAAACTTCGAGTATGTCCCGCGCCTCTCCTCCAGCCTGGACCGTCTTACATGTTCTATAGTGTGATGCAAAGTTATTGCACAACAAGCGCCATCGGTCCGTCCATTTTTCGCTAAGCTTCTTCGACTCGATATCGCTGACTGTCGCTGCGCATCACACAGTCCTGCTTGCTTACCACTACATCACAACACTTGACGATGAGGCTACGCACTTCTGGAGCAAAGCTGTCGCACAAAAGGGAAGGGTCACGCTCGCGTGGATGCTATTTTTCGGGAATCGCTACTTGCCGATAATTGTCTACGCGTACCAGGCGCCGTGGTGGCCAGTAAGCACAGATATAACTGTGAGTGTTCAGACTCTCTCTTTCCCTATGGGCTCGTCTTAGTGGTCGACTCGCGCTGATCATAACGTTCTTCTATATAGGGGTACGCTCTATTTGCTTCGCTTTCTCCAGCTCGGACTGTGCTAATCATGCACCTCGAAACGTCGCCTAGCTGTGCAGCGACAGTCATATCGCAGTACATTCTCGAGTACTCGCAATACGCTCTCTGGGCCGGTATGTATTGAAACCATTACCTGCATGCTTTCCCTCTGTGTACTGATGTCCAAAATTACGTTTGGGATAACAGCGATATCATGCTTCCGGGTACATGCCCTCCGAAAAAACAAGGTGCTAGCGCTGCTCGTCCTTCTGCTGGCGCTTGTACCAGTGTTCTCTGACGCCGTGAGTTCTTCCTCGCTCCTTCCTCGTTACACCAGATTAGATCACTCACAACTCCGGGCCGGCGTACGTGCATAGGTCCTCGCAACATACTTAACGCCAACGATAGACCCCGTCGACGGCTGTGTACTGGACGCAAGCCGCCTCTCTATGAAAGTATACGACATGTACGTCTGTCTCTCGAATTCTCGACATGAAAGATCGCTCACTTCTGTCTGATCTTCTTCCTACGCCTTGTAGTTGTGAGTCTTGCCATAAACATTCACTCGCACGAGCTTCTCTGAACACTAGTGTGCGAGCAGTGGACGTGTTTGCATACACGGGCTGGATCCTCTCTGAAGTCTTTGTCGTTGGTATCACGCTGGCCGCGACCCACCACCACAAAGCGCTCGCCGGTGCGATAGGGCGCGGGAGGCGCACACTATCTGCCGTTCTGTTCCAGGACGGTGCGTGTGTAATGGAACGAGTGAGAGTGAAAGCTGACTTCGGATCGACTCGTTTTCAATCCTGGTCATCATCCGGACACAGGCCTCGTATTTTTCGTGTACGTCCCTTCGCCTCTCATACCAGTCCTCGCGCTCTGGTCTGAATTCTCAAGTCGCGCATTGCAGGACAATCATGCTGCTTAACATTGTGCAGCTCATCGTAAATCTCCTCTGTGTAGGTCCCCCATCTACCATCTTACCACCTCCCGTAACTAAGCAAGCCCATCCAGCTCCTACGCCCCACTGTCGGGTCCAACTCTGCAAGCACAGTACTGACGCTGGTCGACCCGTACGTGCTGCTCTATCACCTCTTTCTCGACACCCACTGACATGCTGTACATGAACCAATAGCTTGATCTCGATCCTGCTCACTCGCCTCTATTTCGACCTACAACAGACCAGCACATCACAGGAGCTCGACGCCGGAACATCATTGACGGGCGCCGAGTTCTCGTTCGGGACTCTCGACCTGGACGCACGGTTTGCGGAGTGCGGCCCTACGGACCAGTGTTAGGAGGCACCCTACTGTCCAATGCAAGCTCGCGCATTCGGGAGGCACAATGTATGTGTATTTGTAACTAGAATCAGTACCGTGGAGAGGAGGCGCCTCTGACTGAGCTCCTCGACTCGGAATTCTGAGCGGTGTACCTGGCACCCGCAGAGACATTGCGAGAGCTGTGGGCGAGGGACCATCGCACCGCCCCTGGGAAGCTATCTTGATATTGCCATTGTCAGTCTGTGCGGCCGCAGGCGGCGCGTACGATGCCACGTTGCCCCTGTGCTGCGACACGCCTGCTCAACCTCCCGCGCTCAACGATCCACCTCCTCGCTCACCCGCGCCCACTGCAACGTCGCCGTCCCCGAGTCCCCAACCGCACCACTCATATCCGTCCAAACCCCGCTCCCAAACGAAATCGCGCTGCCCATCGCGGGCCGCGCAGCTTTCCGGAGGTGCGCTAGAAAGCGCGTGACGAGGATCGTCGTGAAGCTATCGTACGTCGTCTTCACGAACACGGCGAGGAGGTTCATGCGCCCGCCTGCCCCGGATCCGAGCGACTCCTGCCCGTGCCGCCGCAATATGCCCCCAGTCGTCAGTTGAAATGTAGGCAGATAATGGAATGCGGAATTGGGCGCACGTACCTCGAGGAGTATGACGGCGAGATACAGCGCGTTCAGGGTCGTGAGTACGCTGGGCGAGTGCGGCTCATTCAGGTGTGTCCCAGATCGAGGCGCAGACGCCACTGTACGTGCGGCCTGAGTACTCACACGAAGTAGATTGCGCCTGCCCCCGGGGTCGCATTCGACGGTCAGAATCGGTTGCTGGAACACGCGAAGACGAGAGTCGAACGCCGCACCGTTCGTATAGAGGACGCTCGAGAGTGTTGTAGTCCGGCCGAATCTTCGAAGTAGGTCCTGGCTGCGGTAGGTTTCGCGCGTGGCCGCCCAGGTGACGCCGAGCACGATAACGTCGGCCACAATGAGCGCCATGCGCGACACTATTATCACTGGATTGGGGACGAAGGACGGTTAATCAGCGTCATCGCATCCCCATAGGCTGTGCTGTACTGACCACTATGCTGATGACTGCATATTCGTGGTAAGAACATATCATACATGATAAGGAGGAGGGATACTGACCTTAAAAACAGCTGGTCCGACATGTTGACCTGAGTCGGGCAGTCTGCATACGGTAGAGCACCCGCGAAGACGTCTGCGAACGGGAGCCGTACCTAGTCACCGAACAGTGAGCCCTGTCAGTTCTCATATGCCTCTCGTAGATGCGAGTGTGCTTACCCCACTCGAGACGGGCGGGACTACTGAGAGCAGGAGCACAAGTGCCGCCCACGCCCAGCGTTTCCACAGCGCATACACTCGGAGCGACGAGAATGCTAGCGCGGGGGCAGAAAATCGAGTTATGCGGTGTCCCTGAGCAAGTCTGCATCGGGGCGCGTAGTGTACTCACCTGCCCAGGAGACGTACTGCGCGGCTTCGAGGAAATACAAAGCATACATAGTGGCGGTGCATCTATGGTGCGCTCGGGTGTGCCACGACGTCAATTGGACGAAAGTGAATAACGACTCCGAGGAGCTTACCCCTGCAAAAGAACACCGAATGAGCGTCGATCGAGACCTTTGAGCAGGGAAGAATTTTTTTACTTTAGACGTAGAAATTCCGTAGAACCATGGTGTGCCGTATATGGCCCATGAGAGCGTGAGGTAACGGATCGTGAGGAACAGGGCCGAGGGGGCAGTGATCTTGCGACTCCAGAAAAACTGGATCTCTGTATCGACGGTGAGGAGATGATTCCATATTACAAGGACTTTGTTTGACGCATTATAGTCATATAAGCCGCCGATTGGTATGCCAATGGCGGAGGACCTACTGGCATTAGCGGTAGCGTAGTATTCTGATTTAACGCTGAAGAGAGAGGATGAACTTAGCGAGGGAGTACTGCGGAAAGGGAATACTACGTACCTGAGCATCTCTAAATGGATGAGATGATCGAATTGAAAATTATAAGCAGCTGTAGAGTTCATGTTCTCGTTGCGAGTGCAAATAAGATAAAAAACGAGAGGGAAGATTCACATGTCGACGTTTTAAACGGGGTCCAGGAGGGAAGCGCAGGTCCAACGCCACTGCTTATACATCGGCTTCGAGCGTTTGAGGCTGACTGTAGCAAGACGTCAATGACTACTTACGCTGTGGCGGGATGGTGGGAGGTGCTCGGTGACTCCGGTGACTGTCCGCGTAGGCGGATAGCCTGATAGCATTGAGCAAGCGGCACCGAAGGCTAGTGATAGTCGCTCATGACACTAGTTAAACGATCCCGTTGGTCACGTAGCACCAGAAACGACTAGTAGGGAAATATATCGCAGACACATACTCGGCCCCTTCCCAGGCTCTAAGAGGACGGTCATGAAGGCAAGTTCCAAGCTACGCAACGCGTGAGACTCGGACACAACGGAGATGTCATGACATGAGCGCTTATTCCATCTCCGTTTAGATCCGATGCAGATCTTCCAAAGATCTGATTTCGGCGTCTACGCCGACGTTGTCCATCTCTCTCTCCGACTCGGAGTCCGACTCGGACTCGACTGTTCTCATGACTCTCTCGCTATCAGCACGGACGGTCGGCGGCGTAGGCTGTGGCTCTCTCAGAATGGCCGCTTAAGTCTCTCAGACTCTATTATCATCGACAGGAACCGGCCGATTCGGCTCGACGAGGGCGGGGGTTTGCGACTTCGTCACTTGCTCATGATGTCTTGACGCGTAAGTGAGCTCAGGCCTCCGACCGGTGCGCCGCTTCTACCGATATTGACAACTGTAAAAGCATGATAAGCTGCTCGTAAGGGAAATGCGACACACTTCAGCACCCCTGCCAAGCTAGAAGCCATCTCAACTGCCAGAACGTCGACCGTCTCGATCATGCGCGTGTACATCGGTTGCACAGTGCTGCACTCTGCGATGGGTCTTTCGAGGCCTTCTTCGAGTCAAAAACATCGGCTCCGAATACCTGTTGGCAGTTTGAGATGAAACCGCTCACCGGTCGAACGTCCGCTGGGAGTCGATGCCAAAACGGATGTCCAGGTACTGTCTATGATGCATCCCATCTTCTCGTCACCGAACTCCTGTGCTTACAACTCTGCCCGGTAATCTCATCTCCAGCCGTCCGTACAGCCACTTCTCCGTCGAGATTTACGTACGACAAACAGCGGATCTGACAATGAAACGTGCCGATGGCTGTGCGTTGCATGGCCACGCAAGCTTCGTGCCTCGCCCACTAAACCACGTTCCCCACCTCCACTCGGCGTCCAGGATTCTCCCGACGCGAGCCACTGCGCGTTGACCCGCCCTCGATCGATTTCCACGCGGTATCCAGGATCGCGCAACGTAAAGATCGACCCTCGACTGTGCAAAGTCGCCTGCACCGCATGGTTCGCTGCGCACTGCCACATCTACGTTAGCTGCTCTCAGCAAGCCGCCCATCATCGGTCTTCTATAGGAATTCTGGACACCCAATGGAGCACGAGGAGCGGACGCGCCCGCGATCGTACCGTGCTACCACTAGTCGTCCGCGTTTTTTGGGTACTTAGTGGCGACGGTGTCATGTCCTGCTCGTCAGTGTACTCGGGCCGTATAAGACGGCTCCTTCGTCGTTCTCTTCCGCTATCTCAGTGGCTTGATTCACCTCACATCCTGACGACGATCACCGCACCAATATATAGCCCACTCCTCCCTCGGCCGTTGGTTTTGAGCTCGCTCTGACTCACAAATATCGCGAGTAAACGCTGTCAAAATGAGCTCGACTTCAACGGACGAAGCCGCAGAGATCGCCGCATACATCGCCGCCTTGGAATTCAAGTACGTCCATCTCCTCGTGGAATTTACCCTCTGTGCATCTGTAGCTCACCTGCGCCGTCTCCAGCTCAGTGCAGCTTTACTGCGTCGCCAGCGCCATCGGTAAATCCGCCTCCCCCTTTGCGCTCCGTCAGACGTCGCTGACCTCTCCCGCGTCCGCGTCCGCAGCCCTGCTCGTCTACCACTACATAACAACGCTCGACCTCGAGTACACGCACTTCTGGGCGAAGCGCAGGTTCGGCGTCGCCTGGGCCCTCTTCCTCGCCAACCGCTACCTCCCGCTCGTCGCATACATCTACCAGGCACCGTGGTGGCCGGTCACCTTTGATCCTACGGTGAGTCGTGTTTTTATTAGATATGCTTCGCCATGCAAATGATTGACCAAACTCCATGTGAACGCAGCGGTACGTTCCGCACACAATTCACAGACGGCTATCGACCGCCGTGCTGACTCTCATTTCTCGATCAGGTGTTCAGCAATAGTCATCTCGCAATACATCCTCGAATTCTCACAGTACGCCCTCTGGGGAGGTCCGTATCATTTCACCTTCTCTCACCCCACCGTCCGCTCATCTCGCACTGTAGCCATAGCGTACCTGCGAGTACACGCGCTCGGGAAGAGCCGGGCGCTCTCCATTCTCGTCCTAGTCCTCGCGCTCGTCCCCGTCGTATTCGACATCGTGCGTCTCCCACACGAGCTCAGCCCTTTTTAGCCGTACTGATGATACGCACGACAGGTGCTGCTGACGTACATGCACCCCGCGATCGACCCCGCCGCGGGCTGTCTCCTCGACTCAAGCCGCGTCCCATTCGAGTTATACGAAATGTGTGTCCCGGGTATCCTCGCCTCTTACTACCGTATCTAACGCTGCTCCACACCTGCAGTAGTGAGACGCTCTTTCCACCGCCTCGCAACCCTTCCTTTGTGTTTATATGCGCCCGCACGCACAGTTGACGTCCTGTCCTACACTGCCTGGGTGCTCTCCGAGGCTATCGTCGTCGGGGTCACGCTCGCCGCGACGCGGCACCACAAAAGCCTCGCAGGCGCGCTGGGCCGCGGGCAGAGGTCGCTCTCCGCCGTTCTCTTCCGTAATGGTACGTTAGTTCGGTGGCAGCGTAGGGCGGACGAGCGGTCGCTGACAAACATTCTCTTCCGTGTCACCGCGAGCAGGCCTCATTTACTTCGTGTAAGTTCGTGGTGGAGGGGCTTTCTTGCCAGCGGACGTTCATACAGACTACACGCAGGACGCTCACGGTGCTCAACATCACCCAACTCATCGTCAACGTCATCTCGGTACGCACATCTCCTGCCTGCCTCCGTTTCCCTGTGGTTATGATGTTAAGTGCTTATTTCTAGATTGTACGGCCGAGTACTGGAATCAACCTAGTCAGCTCCATGTTAAGCTTCATCGCACCGTACGTCTCTCTCCTCCCAACCATGTACAAGACCAATCTCCAAACCCGTACGCTGACTCGTCTCCACTCGCATCCACAGACTCACCTCCATCCTCCTCACGCGATTCTATTTCGACCTGCAAGAGACCGCCTCCCCGCCCTCACGTTCAGCCGGCGCCGCATTGCCCGGCTGGTCACGCACCACGGGCGACCTCGACTTCTCGCTCGGGGCGCACACTCTTGTGTTCGCAGGGGAGTCTGCATCCCACTCAGGCGGCCAGACGGAATCGAACACCAGCAGCAGCCCCAGTGGGAACGTCTCGCGGGACTTGCCAGGCGTGCATGCAATCGAGCTCGAGATGCGTATGACTGGACACAGTTTGGAGACGGGGGAACGCAGGGGCGCTATTCTGTGAGGTGAAGTTCCAAGATAACAATGTTGTACATCATAGTGTACTCTTATACCAAGATCGCTTGCGACAAACACCCAACCCCTTCGCAAACCACTACCCGGCTTCGCGTCCCCGGACTCTCCGTTGCGTCGCGGTCGCATCACCGAAAGTTGATGCTCCGGGTCCCCTGCGGCATCGCGTCCAGTTCCACCTCTTCGGCGTCCGCGGTCTGTCCCCCGCTCTGCCCTGCGACCCACGCTGCGCCATCGCCGGTCCCTTCAAGCCCAGTCGCGGCCCCAGCCACGCAGTCGAAGTCCGCGCATGCAAACTGCAGCGTCCCCGTGCCAGTCGCGAAGCACACGCTCCCGGCCGTGGGGCGCGCTGCCTCTTGGAGGCGCACCATGAAGTGGACCACGAGGATCGTCGTGAAGCTGTCGTACGTGATCGTGACGAAGTCAGAGAAGAGGCCCATGCGCTCGCGCGCGCCGACGCCCAGCGTGTCCTGCCACACCCGCACCTATCAGCGACGTGCACGGTCGGCGAGAGATGAAGCGGTGCGGATGCCAGAATGGGATGCGTACCTCGATCAGGATGACGGCGAGGTAGATGATGTTCAACGTCGTCAGCACCCTGGTAGACCAAATCAATGGACACAATGAGATTTGGCCATCAGAAAAGACGGAGGAGGTGTCTCGTCCGAACTCACACAAAGTATATAGCACCTACAGACGTAGTACGTCAGTCCCAAGACGCGCGTGAGATCATACTAGACGCCCGCGAGCAAGCAAACGCACCGTTCTTGTACAGGACGCCCGCGAGCGTCGTCGTCCGTCCGAATCTACGCAGGATACTTCGGCTGCGGTAGGTGCGCGTAACAGACCAGGTGACGCCGAGCACGACGACGTCGCTGACGATGAGTGCCACGCGCGACGCGATGATCACTGGTAGCGTGCATGCAAAAAAAGACAATGTCAGTCGCGCACGACGCTCCGAGACTTCTCTGAAACAACTTTACAGCGACTGACTTTGAGGACACAAGTATCATTAATGACTATGTAGCACCATGTACATCTGCACCACGAGAACAGAAGCCGCTAGGGAAAGTGATTTATGGAAAGAAATGTTCGTAACTCTCCTCAGACATCATAGCTCGCGCTACAGCCCCTGATCTGCCCGACACCAACTGGCTCGGGAATATCCAGCACCACTACATCGCTTCCTCCATCCTGCTCTTTCTGATTATCGCCTTCATCTTCACGGGAACATTGAAGTTCTATGGCCCAGTTGTCGACATCTGCCCTAGCGAATTGCAGGATGCTGTGAGTATCCTGCCAGGTGGCCGCCTGAAAATCGCTGGACGCAGCGCGAACTGCCGCGGCGTCTTGGATCTGGAAGAGGAAGTTTGTGATGAGGATGGCCGTGGAGCTCTCATATAGGATATCGAGGATGGCCAGGAATACGCTTATGCGCTCGCTTTCTATGTAATCCGTCAAAGTGTCCTTGTTACGCAAATGACGATCAGGCAGGCACTCGGAAAGGGTCGAAGTGGACAAACTTCGAGAATGTAAGCGACAAGATAGACAGTGTTGAGGGTGGTGAGCACACTGGTGGTAAATTGTATCAGCACTCGCACGACACTAAATGAAGCCGTCAACGCACAGGAAGTATATTGCACCTGCCGTCGAGAAGATCAGGGACCGTACCAATTATTTCAGCACAATCAATAATGAGGGGGGGAAACCTGTATGCTCACCGTTCTTGTACAAGACGCTAGATAACGTCATCTTCTTTCCAAAGCCTTTGAGGATATCCTGATTCCGGTAGCCATGGGTGACCGTCCAAGTGACGACGAGCACAATGGCGTTGTTGAGGATCATACATATGCGGGATCCGAGAGTTACTGGCGCAAGCGGCGGTCAGCATACAGGTTCCATGACTCAAGGTCTAGAACTAACAGCTGCAGGCTGTGGTTAATCGACAGCGCTTGCGTGAACCATCTAGCAACATACGTACCTGAGGAGGATAGAATCTGAGATATTAGTTTCCGTTGTATGGCAGCTCACAAACGGGTATGCCGCTCCGAAGATGTCCTCGTATCTGAGTTCCACCTGACAACGTTCGCCTGAATTAATTTTGGTTGAAACTTCACATGGAAAATACCTACTATCTTGATGGCCACCGGGCCCAGCGAAAGAAGGAGAACGAGGGCTGCCCAAGTCCATTGCCTCCGAAGCGCATACACTCGCAGACAGGAGAACGCTTCCATTACGGAAATTGAGAATGTCAGCGAACGTTCGGCGCAATGTGTATCATGGACATACCTGCCCAAGCCACATACTGCAGATATTCAAGGACAAATGATAAGTATATCGTCACAGTGCACCTGAGACAGACGGCGAGGGCGCTGCAAGTAAGCAGGACGAAAATGGGATGTACGCGATACATAACTCACCCCTTCAAGTTGAGTAATAGCGGACGTCGATAAGCATGGGTTTAGGCCTATACAGAATTGCATGAGATCTCACCGTCTGTGATGTGTAATGGGGAATAAAAGGCAAGTGGTATACGGTCCATACGAGAATCAAGTAGCGGTTCGCGAAGAAGAGCGCGCACGGGCCTGAGAGGCTGCGACCCCAAAAGAATTCCGCTTCTCTATCCAAGGTGACAATATGATTCCAGAAAACGAGGGCTAAGTCAGAACATGTCAGTTAGGTATATTCCAGGGAGTCCAGAGATCGGTACACTCACCCGCATTGGCCGCATTGTAGTACAGTTCTGCAGCACTGAGTGCGCGCTGTTAGTCGTCTAGAATCGTTTAGTTATAGTGCACACATACCTAGCAGCCTCGAAGAGTATGATAAAAGCGACTTCTGCAGGGTCAGTGGAGTTCATACTGCAAAGCTGGCCTAGCCGTAATGAGGCGACGAGAATAAGACTAGAATGATGTAGAAACCGGAGCGTTTGAGACTGAGCAAGAGTGGGGGTTTGGACTCTGTTGGGTTCCTGTTCAAATACCATGAATATGTGGCGTAGTGATTCGTTATGACAGATTAAAATGCCCCACAAAATAAATTGCGGCGTCGCTGTGAGAAGCCCCGCATCGGACGGCTCCGGTGAGATCGGTCATTGGATGCGTCGCAGCCAAATTACCGGTGTCAGATAATAGATAGTTGGAGAGCGAATGCTAAGACCTAGGCGACAATGATTGGACGTTGGACGGGGATCGGATCGAGGCAGCCGTAGGATTGAGCGGCGTTTAGGCAGCAGCATAGTCAACATTCAGAGAATGCGGGCAGCGAGAACTATAGACAGGTACTCGTGCAGTTGAGGTTGTGAGCGTATTTGTATCGAATCAGTTCGGCGGCACAAGGGAGGACGACGACACCCACCTAGTAGCTGCGGTACACTGAATTTTTGCCACAAATATCCGCGCGCACCTGATCACATAACTGGTAATAATTTCAAACCGCAAAAACACGGATCTGATTCCGGTCCTGCTTGTCTCCACTCAGGATCGCGGCCCCATCGCGTGCACTGCCCACGCCCCTGGCCCGCCTGCGTTGGCGGCCCCGCGTTTGCATCGATCTCAATCGGCTCCGCCGCTGTGCCTCCGACGTCTGCGGCGCGCGGGATGCTCTCTGGGATCGTGATCGACAGAAAATCCCAGGCCGCCTGCGAGAGCACACGCTGTGGCGGGCACCGTGTCCCTTTCGCCTGCCGCTCAATCTCCGAGCCCATGCACGCGTGCCAGAGCTTCTCCGTCCCGCTGTTCGTCGACGAGTGCATGTTTGGTGCCGGAAATCTATACACATATCATCATCAAGACTACGTGCCATTAATAGGAGTATAAAACAGACAGACCGAGCGCTGATGTGATGCAGCACGAGACGCTCCGCGCCGATCCGCTTTGCGAACGCGCCCGCCATGGCTGCGGTACTGTATCCCCGATCGCGCGTCTTCGCGTCGACAATAGCGTCAGTGCTGTTCCAGCCCATGCGCTCGTACTGGTCCACGTTTGGCGGTAGGTACGTGTCCGTCGCCTCGTGGATCAGCAGGGACACCGGCACTCGCACTTCCCCAACTTCGGCAGGTTTGAGACGAAGTTCGCCGGTTAGATCTGGAAGCCCATCTGCGAAGGGCGGGTCAGAGAGGATAAGCTGAAGAACAGAAAGCGAGCGTAGAAGTGAGCACAAGCTAAAAACGATCATCATAGGCTAGGCAGGAAGTACAGATGAGCTAGTAGCGCGATAGGCGTACTATGCATAGTCGCGCCCCCGGAGCTCGTTCCGAGGACGACTTAGATAACCTTAAATTGGAATTGATACCGTGAGGCGTATAGTATGTAATTCGGGCATCGGGTAGCGGACATCGTAGTAGCACTCACGAGTTCGATTATAGCGGGGGCCAGGCAGAGCAACAGAACGAGGGCTGCGACCGCGCATGGGTTCCTCAGTGCAAAGACTCGCATGGAGCAACACTGCGCTGTCCGTGAGTAATAGTAGCGCGGTATCGTATGGGCTACTTACCGGCCCATACAACGTACCGCGAGATGTTAGGGAACGCCCCCGAGTACGCCTTCATCATACATCTTCGCGCGAGTGGATCAGCATCCGCAAGCGATGGTGACTTATGCTGCAGGATTGTGCAGTGGCCGGAAGCTACTCCGAGACCCCTGAGCCGGTGAAACTTACTCCGTGCGAGACAAGCGATCTCCACCATGGCGCAGAATGCATAGCACCGGCAAGGCCGAGGTAGAGATTCGTCAAGAACAGCACGCACGACCCCGAAAGTCTTCTTCTCCAGAAGAACAATACCTCCTTGTCAAATGTCAGGACATATTGCCATGCTAGAAGCGCTGTGAGTGGAAGTCAGTTCTCCGTGGCAGATGATGCATAGCTTATGCACACACCAGCGTTTGCGCTCGCAAAATAATCTGGTGCGAGACTGAGTTGAAGTCATGTTTAGGCGACCTACGAGGTCAGCGAAAGATTGTACTTACTGAGCGCTACGTTCATGAATCAAGGTGTCCGAAATCATGATACTTGCAGCCTGGGGTTTCGTTGGTCGAGTCTGTGGGCGACGCAGGGTGCGAGAGTGGAACTCCAGGGTGGGATAAAAAAAAGCGAAGCCTCCAACCGAACAGCGCACCCGGGCCAATAAATTGACCCCTTATATCGGAAGTGCCCACCATGTCCCTTTATGCGACAGGACTCCGTGTTAGAGTGCAACACTTGCAGACTGTCCAGCAAATTGCGACACCCCGGTGCGAAGGGCTTTGACAGGACATTTGACAGGCCCGGGATGTCCGTTCGGGGGCGAATCGCGCTCAGGTCGATCACGAGACTTATGTGGCCAGCGATGCGGGTCGAGGTGTTCGTGGGGTATAGCTAGACTTCGCTACTCGAGGATGAGATCTGAGCGGGGCGACCACTGGCCATTTACCGGGTGACTGCCCGACCTCGAGATTAGCTTCGCCTGCTAAACGTGCAGGAAGCGAAGTCCAGCTCAAGTGCAGAGCAGGAGTACTAGCACCCGGTGTCGAGGGAAGACACTCACAATCGGAGTGCCGATCAAGAGCGGGTCCGGAACGGGCCCGTAGTGACGGACGTTGGCAATAAATGTATGGAGTTTCGCACGGGCGCGTTTCGTATTCGGGCACGTTCAGCTCGTCTCCCAAAGTACTGGACACGATCCAGTTACATGAGATCGCGAGGACACCGGGAAAGCTAAAGTGCTTACCATACATGAGCTCCGAGAGAGGGCCCAAAAGGCGCAGATACTGCGACAACTTGAGCATCCTTTCATCACACATCCTCCCTCTCCGCCCCATCTACATCCCCGACGCTGTCCGTCGTCTCAGCGTACTCGTTATCGTGAGATAGCTGACGTGTTCCCTCGCCATCGACCGTCGAAAGCCGCTGAAGCTCGTCGTTGATCCAGTTGTCGACGTCTGCGCGTACGAACCGGAGTACGCTAATCGAGGCCGACGCATCGGAGGACCCTGACTGCAAATGAGTGCCGAAATGCATGGAGACGGATGCGGCCTCTTGCAGGTCGACGAGGAAGTGTGTCATGAGGATGGCCGTGAAGCTGCTGAAAGCGCCGTACATGAGGTCTTCAAAGAAGACCGCGGTTGTCGTTCCGCCCGGCGCCCACCGCTGAAAGGAGACAATGTAAGACTAGCGAGGGTAATTTGAAAGTCGAGCGTACGCACCGAAAGCGCATCAGAGACTAGATAAAAACAGTTTATGACCGTTAGTACCCTGAAGCACGAGCAATCAGTATTATCATAGATCCTTGCTGAAGCCGCTGCGCATACACAAAATAGATCGTGCCTACGACATGCAGAACAGTCGTCGTAAGCCCACTTTATTGGGCATCTTATTATACAAGCGCACTGACCGTGCTTTTGCAAGACGCTGGACAGGAGCGTGACCCTCCCGAAAAAACGACGGGGCTCGGGTTCCAGGCGATCGCCATATCGACGTGTGGATGCCCAGGTGACGGCTACTGCAATGAGATCGGCAATGACGAGGGCGAGGCGAGTCAGGAAGAATACTGATGCACGAGCGGTGGTGAGTACCGTATCCATTTCCGAGATGAGAGTAGAGTACTACTGACAGCTATGATCCAAGTCAACGTAGATCGTCCGCCGCATATTGTGATAGACGCACTTTTGATATACGGGCAGTGATGACGAATCCACATGTCCTAAACAGCCGAAGGACGGTATCATTACGAAGGTCTCTAACCTGAGTGTTGCCTTCAGAGTCCTGCGTGAGTATGAGATCACGAATACAAAGGACTGGGGAGCGCACCGTGTAGGTAACCACTGGTGTGAACGAGAAGAGAAGAACAAGGATCGCCCACGCCCGGTTTCGCCCTAGCGCGTACACCCGAAGGGAGGAGAATGCTTTTCTCGCAATTCGAATAAGTCGTAGTCCTCTTCATCGTGTATACTACATGCGTACCTGCCCAGATGATGTACTGCAAGCTGTAGATGCACCATTGGATGATCGAACCTGCGCATCTGCGAAGCGTGCGAGTATACAGACCCACTGTGAACATCTCGGCCGTGTACGAGGGCATACTTGTGTTCTCTCGCGAGATTAAAGACTTACACGCTATCATTCTGTGAACGAGAGCGGTGAGAAATGACGAGCGTATTGCATGAGTAGAATCCACAAGGACGTACTATACCGGAATATGAAGCACTAATGGGATCCCAAAGTAGATTGTACACGGAATAGACGAGGCAGAGGTACCGATTTGCCAAAAATATGGCGCATGCGGTGGAAGGCCTGCGTCTCCAGAACAAAGAAACTTCTTTGTCCATAGTGAGAAGGTGGTGCCATACTAGAAGGGCTACATCGAGTCAGTACGGTATGCGGACACGGAGTTGAAGTCGACCTATAAATTATGGACGCACCGGAAGCAGCAACAGTGCAGTATTTGGTCATGATGCTGAGACAGAGGACGTCAGTATATTCAAAGTCGAGAAAGCAATGCTAACGCACTCGAGAGCAAGAGCGTGTGCATCCGCATCTGCACTACTGGCAGAGTTCTTCATGACGGCGGCGAGTACAATGGCGGCGAGTGTGCTGGAGTCGATAAGTCACCATGAGAAGGAGAACGGGATGAGCTACATGGCATGTATAAGGTACCAGGGAAATGAATGGCAGTGTTTCTCGGAACCACAGAACCTCCCGACAATCCCGTTGAGATAGGAGAAAAGCGATAGCTTCGACATGAAGGCTGATGGAATGATGGTGGTTCCCGAGAGGAATGGAGCAGAACGGCGGAGGGCGAGTCCTGAGAAAAGCGCTGTACAAACGATTGCAATATGTGGCCCGAGGTCATTCTTCCTGACGACATTCATGGGCGCCTCACCTATCTCTTGATAGCCCGACACAGCGTCTGAGTGAGATTAACGTAGCGGTTGAAAGAGGCCTGAAACGAACAATGCAATCAGTACTTAAACGGACTGCGAAAGAGAGAAATGCGGTCACAAGCTGTTCGCAGGAGATACGAATCCGCACACCGACGTGTGAAAGCCGGACCGCTTTTGTGAGAGGAATGGAGTAATATCAGAGTTAGAACGCATGCTCTGATTCGTGTATACCGCGAAAGCGTAGGTCGCGCAGCGCTGCTTTGAGTACTACTTTCGCGACGGCCTACTAACGACCGAGCACATAGGATACCGCGCCTCCGCCAGAGCGGCGCTTGAGCCAGAGCTACTTCGATCGATGTACCTGGGAAAGAGGTTTGTCAGTCTCGCAGCGGGACAGACCGTAAGGGGATGACCGTACGTAAAGATGACCCGCATTGCCTTCCTGCCGAACGATATTGAGTGCCAATTATGTTCTGTCATAGGGCCTTCTTGATGAACCCGGTATGAGTTCATCAGAAGGTAGACGGGTGATCAGAGCTAATGAGGGGTAGACGAAATAGCGATGCATTTGACGAAGATTGAACGGGGGCTATAACTAGCTGTGGGCACGGAACTAGAGGCCGAATATATTCGCCTACGGAACGCAGACGTGCCCACACGCTACTCGGATTGTAACGTGAGGTGGCCCACGGCACTAACCAATGTCTGCACGGAGTCGGTCTGGGAGGAGCCGCACACGCCGCACGTCTGAGGTCCGCTAGAAGACACCGCGGCGCCACCATCGGAAGAGCTTGATTCGTCCACATCCAGACACATGGCGCTCGACTCCTGAGCCCGGGGTATTGAATAGAAGCTATGTGGGCTATATGAGCAGCAAAATAAACCACATTTGAACGATACGTACTCGTTGGCAAGACGCACAACACGTTCTTCCAGCTAGTTGAAGTCGTAATCACGACGCCACCTCATCTCGCGATATAAACTCTCAACGCAGCAAAGCTTGTGAGCGCGAGCGCAGTCGGCGATCCTCTCGAGTCGCTGATTGGTCATAACCACCACCGGGCCCATAATCTTCAGCAACCCGAGACCATACTTTTCTCGCGTGCGCTCGCGTCTGAGTTGGTGGAGGGCTTGTACGAACTGGAGGTCCACATCTGACAAGGCATCGAACCAGCTTGTCTGCGGTGTGTCTGATGCATCTGAGCTGCCGTGAGATTCGTCCATCAAGAAAGAGGTCCGCCGAGGGCGTGGCGGGGAAGAAAAAGGAGAGGATGACGGGCGAAGGTAAGTTGGCGTTCTTCGGCGTCTCCCCTTCATGCGAGCTAGATTTCATCTTATCTTATCTCCTCCACCCTTCGTCGTGGGCGCAAACAGCGAAGTCCGCCTTTCTGCGAGCAGTATACGGGTACTTCTGTATCGCACAAGTCAAACCAGCAGAACAAATCCCGTGCCGTAATCAGCAGATCCTGTTATCCTCCTGAGACCCAGAGGCTCGTACTACCATCTCCGATCTGGCCGACGTGTTGCTCGGGCGGGACTTCAATATTTCAATGGCATGGAGCATCGCTACACCTCTATCACGTCCTGTCACTCTCTCAAAACATTCACCTCCTCCAAATGAGCATCCTGAGAAGCAATGCGCCCTTCAGTCCAACTATCGATATCCGCCCGCGCAAACCGCATGGTACTACGCGCGCCTTGTGAGGTCCCTGCCAGGAAGTCGCTGGGCGTCGCGTGGACTTTCGCAGCCTCTTGGAGTTGAAATAGAAAGTTCGTGATGAGGATTGACGTGGCGCTGACATAAGAGATGTCGAGGATGTCGAGGAACACGCTGATGCGTTCGCTCGTGGCCGTTTCCAACGTGTCCTGAACGGCTTCCAGTCAGAGACGCGCACGATAAAGCCTGACTGAAGGGAGTGCACCTACCTCCAGTACAATTGCGGCCAGGTAGACCGCGTTCATGGTCGTGAGCGTGCTGATGAGAGGGTGTTTCAGCGTACGTCTACGATATTGCTGCTGTGACCGCTAGTCTTACATGAAGTAGATCGCTCCTGCGAGCATCACAGACCGGGTCAGCCCTTCGGACGACCACGTCTTACAAAGTGCGACCTCACCATTCTTGTACAGAACACTGGACAGCGTCATCTTCCTTCCAAAGCCTCGAAGGATGTCTTGCTGGTGATAGTCTCGAGTGACCATCCAAGTGACGACGACCACAATGGCGTCGCTGAGGATCATTGTAATGCGGGACACGAGGACCACTGGCGCAAGCGTGGGTCACTCTACGTCCAGCACTCCAGCAGCCAACACTCACGGCTGTAGGGGAAAGTGAGTAGACGTACGCAACTTCAAGAATGGGGTAACCTGCGGACTTTAGGAGGATCGGGTCCGGGATGTTGGACATATATGCACAGCTTGACGCGCCCTCGAATGTGTCCTCGTACCGAAGATCCGCCTGTCCACGTTCGCGTCGGTCATCTTAGGCTAAGACAGAAGTCTGCTAGTACATACCGCCTTGATGGCCACCGAGACGAGCGCAAGCAGGAGCACGAGAGCGGCGCATGCCCATTGCTTCCGAAGTGCGTAAACCCGCAAAGATGCGAACCCTATTGTGATACCAGAGATCAGGAAGGCACGGGACATGGTGTGTTGTACGGACATACCTGCCCACGCAATGTATTGCGAATATTCGAGACCGTACGAGAGGAACACTCTGACGGTGCACCTGGAGCGGCTCAAAGTCAGTCGCTACAAAGTGCATGGCATACCATGCCATCGGATGGCTCACCCCTGCGCAAGAGGTAGCAACAAGAGCAGGTGATCAGCGGAGTGTGTCGTGACGGATAGACAGAATGACGCACTGTCTGCGAGGTGAAAGTGGACAACCAGGGCGAGCGGCACACAGCCCAGAACAGGGAAAGGTAGCGATTCGCAAGCAACAAGGCGCGTGGACCGGGGAGACTACGTCCCCAGAGGTACTCCGCTTCTTTGTTCAGGGTGAGGAGATGGTTCCACACCATAAACGCTGTGCACGAAGGGTTAGTCGGCACGCAACATAACCGCCTCCATGGTCAATGGACTCACGCGCATTAGCCGTAGAAAAGTAGACCAGCGCAAGATCACTAAACTCAGGTGTCAGTTACTCGAATGACACGGTGACGGGGGAATGGGCGTACGTACCTGTTGGCCTCGTAGCGTACCAAAAGGGCCTCTTGTGGAATGAGAGTGAAGTTCATGGGTGCGAATTCGAGCTGACGCGCGCAGCGACGAAAAGTAACACGAGTGACAGTGGTACTCAGAGCCGTCTGAGACGTACCGGGACGTAGGGACCAGGTGAATTCGCATTTATATGCCGCAAAACGGTGTGTTCCAGGGTGACAGTTGTCGGACGATGCCGAGGAGAAAATCCTTGTGGCGTCGCAGTGACAAGTGCCGCAATGAACCACCAGCAGACCGCGTGAGAGGTTGGAGAGGCTGGCTCTCATGTAAGTCAGATACGTTGATCGGTGTGAGAAATTTTGAGGCCGTGGAGCGAGTAGTCGCGACAGACATGACCCGGAGAGAAGGCGGTCCGCAGCCACTCGCAGAAACGAACCAACATCTGGAGCTGGAATAGGGCAGCCAGGCCTCAGCTGCGTTCAAGTAGCACGATGATCTTTCAAAGCGGTCGGAGAAAGATGATCATAGCGAGGTATCTGAGCACTTGAGGCGGTGAGCGTGTTTACCAGTTGAGCGAAGATTTCACTCACTCAACATATGTACATTTAGGGCTTGAGCACAACTTAACCACCCGTACAACCACATTGCATACCGAGGGTGCATTCAATTGTACAACTCCAAACTTACAAGAACTCGAGCCAACTAGCTCGAAATCGCGAACCTGATAGAGACGTGATACATGAGGGTATGAAAACGCTGATGTTCCAACGACCGCACCTCAAGAAAACCCGCGGAACGACTTCCAATGGAGCCTCCTAGCTCCCTCCACCCCGCCCTCTTGCTCTCTTGTAGTCGTTTCCGTCTCTTCCACCGCCTCTGCCGCCGCCATATCCACCCCTATGTCCACCGCCACCGCCACCGCCCCTACCGCTCGATGAACCATACCTCTCTCTCGAATCATACCCTCCACGTCCGCCATCGCCGCCGCCCCTACTTCCACTCGGACCCTCGCCCCGCCCCGAGCTCCACTCACGATCGCGTTTCCGGTCCTGCTGTCCCCGCTCGGGATCGCGGTCCCATCGCGCGCGCTGACCATGCCTCTGGTCCGCCTGCGTCGACGGCCCCGCGTCTGCGTCGATCTCAATCGGCTCCGCCGCCGTGCCTCCGACGTCTGCGGCGGCGCGCGGGAAGTTGGTGGGGATCGTGAGCTGGAGGAAGTCCCAGGCTGCCTGCGCGAACACGCGCTGTGGCGGGCACCATGTCCCTTTCGCCTGCCGCTCGATCTCGCGCATGCACGAGTGCCGGAACTTCTCCGTCCCGCTGTTCGTCGCGGAGTGCATGTTTGGTGCCGGGAACCTGTACACATATCATCATTAAGACTATACGCCATTGCTAGGAGTATCAAACAGACGCACCGAGCGCCGATGTGGTTCAGTACGAGACGCTCCGCGCCGATCCGCTTCGCGAACGCGCCTGCCATGGCAGGGGTGCTGTGCCCGCGATCGCGCGTCTTCGCCTCCACGATCGCCTCCGTTCTGTTGCGGCCCGTACGCTCGTATTGGTCCACGTTCGGCGGCAGGTACGCGTCCGTCGCCTCGTGGATGAGCAGCGACACCGGCACGCGCACCTCTCCAACTTCAGCGGGGTCGAGACGTAGTTCAGCAGCAAGATCTGGGAGCCCGTCTGCGAAGGGCGGGTCGGAGTGGATGAGCGGGATAAGTGGGGAGGGGTCGTATGTGTCCCCGAGAATGACGAGCTTGCGCGGGAGTGGTGAGTTCGGGGACAGCGCGAATTGCGAGAGCTCGCGAAAAATGTAGCCGATACATGGGTCTACCACGCGCGCGTCAGTAGGGCCACGACACCTATGAGAAGACGCTTACCTCGATGCTCAATAGGGCCCGCGTCGACGAGCACGCCCTGTCTGTGGCGTGTGGCGGGCACCTCGATTATCCCGCGCCAAAAGCCCTGCGCGTCGCACCAAAAATCCCGGCCAACGCACTCGCTTTCACGCCGCACGTTCGCTTCGTCGACGTCCGCTCCCTGGGACACGTCTGCCGCTACAGATGGCGTTTCCCCGACGAAAAGCAGTTCGTGCACTACAAACGCGTGCTCGCTGTGCGTGTGCGTAAGATGCCAAAGCGTGCGGAGCATTCGGCGCAGGCCGCGAGGTCCAAATATCTCCACGCGGGGCGCGAAGGTGTTCGGGAGTGGCGCGTCTGGAGACATGGCACTGGGAGGCTTGGGGATACCGAGCGCGTTGCGGAGCACGGTGAGGACACCCATACAGTGGTCGGCTGTGCATTGCGTTAGCTCACAGGACGTAAAGACGTGTCAAAAGCGCGATATGCGCATATAGCCTGCCGGACCCGTACGAAGTGGCGCGAGTCGCAAGCCTGATGTTACAGATGGAAACGCTACCCAAGTCACGAGCGGGATGCGGTTCACGATGTAAGACGATCGAACAACTTGTGCGATGCATAGGGCACCTACATCCCTGACAAAAGGGAGCGGAACTCACCGTGCATATGCGTGATGAAAATCTTGGAGACCTGGCTTATCCGAAGCTTGCGGTAGTCTCCCCTCTGCGGCTGCTGTGCGAACTGGCGCACGGTTCCCTCCGCACAGTCAACCACTGTGGGTAGCTTGTATCAGCGCCCCTGCTTCGACGCGCGTGAGGACGGCCGCGCGTGATTGAACATCGTGGTGCACGGTACGTACTCCACAGTGAACCATCTCCGAGAGGGTCGACAACGAGGCTGGAGCAGTTCCTCGATTCTGATGGGCCTCCTCCGCTGGTTGTACCGAGAAAAGTGAGGTTGATGTTCAAGGACATGTTGTGGCGAGAGCTTGACGAGTTCGGTCGGGTGAACAGGACGCGTGCTGAGAACCGAGCTTTTGATCTTCTGAGCAGTGGTAGGGATACAAATCGAGGACTAGAGAAAAGACCTAGGAGCATCGCGAAGAGCTCATGACGGCGAGAATAAAGCGAGAACAAACTGAAGATCAGAGAGCGAGCGCAGATGGTGCGAAGGCAAGTCAAGCGGACATCCGAGTCAACTCAGAACGGGCGCTAAATGACTGTAAAGTTAAGCTTGTAGAACACAAGTATTACTGATGCCGTTAGAATGCAAGATAGTCTCTGTAAGTACCGGTCAGTTCTGTGTCTATGATCCTCCAAGAACGTGTGTAGCCGATTGGTCCGCGGCTCTCTCTCACCTCCCCACTCGCATATAACGCGCAGCACTACTCAGGCTGCAATTCTCGCTCATAGCATCGACTCAGTTAACTCTTCTGACTGCTTCCGACTGCCAGCGTTACGCTCGTCCAACTTTTTATGGGCGCGAATGAGAGCCCGATGACGCTCATAGTATTCCACCCGACATGGCCGCTGCATCTAGTACAGCTTACATCCTTTCTCTGAACCGCAACAGCGCTTTTAGGCCGAACAGGACTACTTGTCATGGGCATACGCTCTGCATGGTGTCGTGCTGGATCAACGATTCGAAATCCCTCGTACTGGACTTCTAAAGTCTTCAACTTTGTGCCGTCATCTCTGAACTAAGAAGCTCCGGTGTTACATCCCAGCGCGATAGGTTATAATCTCGCCGATGGTATCGGCATGCAATTAGTTCGGATGATCATCGATACCCTCGAACCCAGAAAGCTCATGGCGCTCTTGCCCCTTTCTACCCAATGGAAGGTCGTCTGGTAGCTCCGAGAAGACGGACGCTTCCCCCCACGATATCGCGTATGCATCGCATATCTAGTCGGCCAATCGTAGGTTCTGCAGGCGTCCAATCCTTGCCGGGGGTACTCATAACGCTGCCCTAGTGCTTATGAATCTTCTCGCAGCTCTCTCGGGCCTCTTCCCTTCCCTACCGCATTCCGCCGCTCTCGCAGTTGCCATAGACGATAACAACACAGCGGACAGCATCTCCGCATCCTATCAGCATGGATGCTGAGAGTGCCTACTACCAGTGCGTATATCGTAATACAGCTCTCACATAAACGCATTTACCGGCATTCACAGCGTCGCAGCAAACTACTACACGTTCGCTACAAGCGGTGAGTCGATGCTTCCTGCTCGCGGCCACCCGTTCCAATAACTCCGCCCCCACACGTCTCAGGGCTGCTCGTATGGCACTATCTTCTTACCCTCGACAAAGAGGTAGAGTTCTTCTGGGGCCGCGGGTATTCCGGTGCTCGTGTCATGTTCTTTGCGAACCGCTATCTCTCCATCATCTGGGCCATCTACAGTGTATCACCGTCCTGGAAGAAGACTACTTCGAGTGAGGTATCGCTTCTCCTGAGCTTCCCTGAGAATCTATCTAACGCATATATTCTTCGAAGGGGCAAGTTTGATTATCTTGCGACAATGACGTACAGGCGCGGCTGACTTCAAGCTTGCTTGTGCCTACAGGCAGTACTGCGCTGCAAAGGCTTCCGCTTTCCTGGTGCTCGAGTTCCTCCAGTATGCTGTTTGGGCAGGTAAGCCATCAAATGTGCTGTCACACGTGGTGTAGATAAGTTTACCGGGAGGATAGCATTCTCCGGTCTTCGAGTGTACGCTCTCCGAAAACAGTGGGCATGGGGCGTGCTTGTATCTCTACTCTCTATCGCGCCTATCTTCGCTAGTGCAACAGTGAGCTTGTCGATGATCTACGAACGGGACTATCGGTGAAAATGTGCTTACTTAGTCTTATGCAGATTATGATGCGGTGGTTAAATGTGACAGTCGATCCGACCAGCAGGTGTACCGTAACGCTGCAAAGTACACCGTTTCGTCCAGAGTGGATGTGAGTATTGCATCCGTCTTCCCGTCTCCGACGATGCTCATACAGACTTGTTACCCGCTATAGATGTCAGTATCTCGCAGTCCTTTCGCGATCAAAGTTGTTGAGCATTGAAGACCCCTTCGATTTTAGCCGTGATCATCACCCGTGTTACGCTCTTCGTCGCCGACGTCATCGTGATCGCCATCACTTGGATGGCCACTACCGCTCAACGCGCCGAGGATATCCTCATGTCCATCCGTAGGGCCAATACGCTGTCGAGAGTTATGTTCAAAAACGGTCAGTACAACGTTCGATTTCATCGAGACATGATCCTACGACTAACACTGACTTTGCGGTGCCTTCCAGGCGCTCTCTACTTCGTGTACGCAACTTCCACGATGACACCGTCTTCGCCGCTAACGGAGAACACCTTCAGGGCGCTCACGACGCTCAACGTGCTATTCCTCGCATTCTACGCAGCTACGGTGCGCTCGTTCATGCTCTCAGCGCGACCGTCTCTCAGTCTCAGCCCGGCTTCAACAGTACACATCCACGGGCGCATCGAACATCACCATCACCTTCTTGTCCAACTTCGTCGAAACCATCTACGACGCGCTGACCACTATCCTCACTACGAACTTCCTTTTAAAGCTCCAGGAAGCCTCGTATGCGTCTGCGCGGGTCTCGAGCTACTGGCAAACGCGGCAATGCCCGGACGAACAACTCAGCGTGGTCCAGTTCGCGCGCGCGGACGTCGACCATTGGTCCTACGAGCTTGGCTCGCTTCCCGAATCCGTGGAGGACGGTGAGGAGCTGGAACGGTGGGATGTAGACGAGACGTTTCCTCGGTCCTGAAGCGGTTGCGGCGGAGGAGGCGGGGGACTAGCGGTACACGTGGACTCGGAGGTACGCCGTCTGTATGAATCGGTGCATTAGAGTTTGCAGCTGACGTGTTCACCCAATTAGCGACAGCTTTGTCCGCCGCGATCAAGCACATTCAGGGTGCCGTCGTCTGCATATATACATCCAAGTTCGACAGAATACGGGGTCGTAGCTGGTGTACGATTCAGCCGTCGTCGACATGTATTGCTCAGAAAGATGTCTAGATAAACTTAAGTCTCAGATATCGTATGAAACTCGGCCGTCGAATCTGTCGGATTGAATCGGCTACTGCGGACCTGGCGGAAGCCAGCGGAAGCCATCGTGCGGCCCCCATATCTAACGGATGAAGACATAGCATACCTATTTCCGCGCACCGCCATGCGGGCTATGGCGGATGTGGCACTTCGTGAGTCTTCGCTGTGTCTACCTATCACGTTTCTGATCCTGGAACAGTAGTTCACTTTCACCGACATCCGCTGCATTGTTTTAGGAAGAGGCCGGGGACTGTTAACACTAGAAGGCGTAAGGAGTATAATAAGCTGATGAGGAGTTGAAAGGTGAACTGTACAGTGACTTACAAAACTATTTCCAGAAACGGTCACTCGGCGCCTTTTGCTGAATATCTCGGTAACGGCTGCGCGTAATGCTACGATTCAAATTGCATTAGGTAGACATATGTCTTGGCTTTCTATAGGTACTTGTTTCATAAAAATCGGGCGCGAACTTTCAAAGATATGATATGTTCTTTACCCACATCTTCTGGAAATAGTTTTGTAACGCGCGTTTTGGAAAGGCAAGATACATGATTCTAGTACTTGGTATAGCCCCCCTTGGCCTTCAAACGGCTGCAACCCTGTTAGGCATAGTCTCCACCAATTTCTGACACTCCTCTGCTGAAATTGCCTCCCACTCCTTCTGAACCCTTGTCCACAGCTCTTCCATCAATGTAGGCGGGGTTTTGTAGGTGGCGAGCTTGCGTTTGAGGACACCCCAGAGATGCTCGATGGGGTTGAGGTCTGGGGACTGTGCAGGCCACTCCAGGACTTGAATCTTGTTCTCCTTGAAGCATCATTTGGCCTTTTTGCTGGTGTGCTTGGGGTCGTTGTCTTGCTGGAAAATGACGTTTTCGACGTTGTAGTCCCAATGGTAGAGGGAATTGCGTAGCTCGTCCTCAATGATCTCCACGTATAGATCGGCATCCATCTTCCCAATGATCTTGCATGAGTGTCCTGTCCCATCCCATCCAAAACAGCCCCAGAACATCAAACTCCCTCCACCGTGCTTGAGTGTTCCCTCCACCAGGCGGTCACTGAGCCCCTCCCCACGCTTCTTCCACACCCATTTCCTCCCATCCGACCCTACTCTGTTGATCTTGGTCTTATCTGACCAGACAACCCTCTTCCAGTCCTCCACCGTCCAGTATTTGTGAGCTAAAGCAAAGGCGTACTGCTTTGCCCGATGTCTTTTGGTAAGCTGCGGCCGTTTCTTCTTCGTCATGGCCAGCATCCCAGCCCGCTTCAGTGCCCGACGGATGGTTTGGACAGAGACACATCTCAGGAAGGTGTCCTTGAGGGTATCATGGACCTGAGTGGCAGTATCGGCCTGGCCGGTCTCAACCAAGCGGGTAGCGTGGCGGATGTCGATGGGAGAAAGGAGTGATGGACGGCCGCCCTTGGACTTGTGGACTCCAGGGCAGTTGGCAGAGCGAATCTTGCTGATCTGGCTCTTACTAACACCAGTTTTAGTGTGTATCATGGAGATGGGAAGCTTCTGGTTACAAAGCTGGATGATGGTGTTGCGAGTGGCTTCAGAGAGTGCTGGGGGCATGGTGGTGGCAGAGGTGGAGGAGTATTCCAGCAGCGCTGATGTGGCATCACCTCAGTAAACATTATATAATATATTCCCACAGTATCATGTGACATTCACAACACGCTTGGCCAAAAACGACCCAGTTGTTCCCTGCCAAAATGTGTGTTACAAAACTATTTCCAGAAGATGTGGGTAAAGAACATATCATATCTTTGAAAGTTAGCGCCCGATTTTTATGAAACAAGTACCTATAGAAAGCCAAGACATATGTCTACCTAATGCAATTTGAATCGTAGCATTACGCGCAGCCGTTACCGAGATATTCAGCAAAAGGCGCCGAGTGACCGTTTCTGGAAATAGTTTTGTAAGTCACTGTATCGTGGTGCGAGTAAGCCTTCTTATAGAGATCTGATTCAGGTCAGCTGCCGCGCTGTGCGGGAGTTTAGACCTACTTCGGATGACGCCTACGGACTTAAAGCATATCACACGAAGATTAGATTCACCTGTAGGAGACCCCGGATATTATTATCTGGGCTCTTCTATGTTTGTGAACGCGCTATGTGGTGAGCACCTTGAACCTTCCCGATCTCAAAGACTGCGTCATCTCAATTCCCTCTGCAGGTGCCTATACAATTCTCGCCACATTCTCGGTCTACGTGCTGTACGTTTCATCCTTTTACCAGTCCCCTGCGTACTCTGATACGATACGGCTGATGGTCAAGATATCGCGGCATCGCACAGCGATCCTCTCAAATTCTCCTCTCAGTCGTCTTTGCGCTCTTCATCTCTACTGCAATATTCTGGACGTCAACGGTCTACTCTGTCATGAATCTCTTCGGTCAGCCCATGGTCGGCGCGGACCCATCTTTCGCGTATACGCTCGCGAAGTGTGCTCCAACAGCCTCGCTACTCGTTAATGTGCGACAAGTCCGCTCTCTTCACGCGATAGGACTTTGTCTCAATATATAACCTCCTGCAGACGGTACTCAGCGACGGCATTGTCTGGTGGCGTGCCTGGGTAATCTCTGGAGGCAACCGCCTGCTCAGCTTCGCCGCCGCCGCATGTCTAGTGGCAACATGCGGTGCGTCTCATTGGCACAGATGTCACCCAGAGCAGGGGATGCTGACTAGCAGGGCGTTAAAGTGCTAGCTTCCGTGGCAGGGCATCACGCGTGTACGTGGGTAGGGCCGGACGGCTTGCCAGGCGAGGGAGAGTTCTTCACCGGCGACCCGTACGGGCTAGCCGCCGCCACGCTTTCCGTGCTGGCAAACATTATTGCGACCGCTGTGATCGGGCTGACAGCGTGGTGCGTAGTCCAGACCTTACCATCTCGACAACTGCAACAGAACTTACTGAGGGCTATCGGCGGTCTAGGCGACATCGGCAGCTCATCAAGGCACATCTTCAGTGCCAGCGTGGACGTACGTTGGTCGGAGAAGTCCTGCTCCTACTCGTCGAATCCTCCGTGTTGTACTGTCTGTTGTGGGTAAGTACGCCATTTACAGAGGCCCGCAGTCGTAACGCCTTATACACTACGCATATACTCGACAGATGTTGGTTTTTGTGGGACAAGTCGCCTCGGTCGCCAAGCGCGGTTCCCTCACAATCGAGTACAGCTACGACAACGTTGATCATCTCGTTCGCATCGACAACGCCTATGCTGTGTGGTTCAGATACGTCTTGCAAGGGATCATACCCTTGATTGTGAGTTCTTGCATTCGCACCGCATGGGAACTGTGCCAGATTGACGCCTCATTTTCCAGGGAATATATCCGACGATGGTCATCCTTCTCGTGGCGCTAAAGAAGTCCCGATTCGAGTCCCACTTCTCCAGTCCGGAACTTGTGCCCCCCACGCTGCCGGTTGTCTTCGCACCTTTCAGCCCCGCCACAAGTGCCATGGGCGAATTGTCTGTTGATATCATTAACCACCCAGGCCAAGTCCATGTACGACATCAAAACGACGTCCTCTCCAGCGACCTACAGTGTCGCTCCGGCGACTCGATCGTATACATAACGCATTCGGTGGTTTACGGGAGCCCGGATAAAGCGCCAAGCGCGACGCCTCGAGCCTCTCTCCACCTGCTCCGACCGGAGGACGAGGAGTCGACCGGGCATTGATGCGCGAGAAGTACCGTAGGTAGCGGAGCGGTACGTCGCCTGCCCGCGATGGGATCCGTATTTTTGCTCAATCGTGCACGACATTCAGGGAAAGATGCAAGAGCCCCAAGCGTCTGGTGTTCAGAGTACCGGTGTCATATAACGGTATCGGTACGAGTCATATATTTCATGTTCTGTCTATGGATAGTGCGATGCACGTACATCGGTACTGAAATGTGTCGACTCGTCACTCTGAACTCTCACAGCTCCTCCGAGAGTCAGACAGTCAAGAAGAGGATCATGAGCGGCTTACTGTCCGCAATTGACACGCTTCTTGCTGGCTTCGGTGCTCGGAGCCTCCCAACCGTCCAGTCCGTGCTACGCTGACTGCGAGTGCGTCAGTCTTGTCCATGCCGCATCTCCGACGCCGCCGGTACCTCAGTCATTCATAGGAGTTCCCTCTCACCATCCCGCCACAAAGTCAGCATGTAGGAGCAGCTTGCCATCGCTAATCTTAAACCGTACCTCGCATATATGGGCAGTCGCTCGTAAGTGCGCTACCTTCGAATAAGCCCCGTCCCCTGGCTGCGCACAACCGTTTGAACTCTGACACTCTTCTAGCTGGTCCCTGGAGTCTCTTTCACTACCTCATTTTTTGTACTCAAGCCGCACGCCGACATGAATTCCACTAATGGCGGAGATGTCAGCCTGCCTCTACCTTTTCAAAGCCTGAAGTGCGTATTGGACACCGCTGCCCGTACTACTATTTGACCAACCACGATCATCTCGCGTTCTGAGTGTGACATTCCAATATTATGTCACTGCGAATGCCGGTGCGTTCGTGCATTAGTTCAAGTCTCATCGTGTCGTGCGTACAGCACCCACTTATCTGATATTACAGTTCTCGTCATCTGGCATCATCTCCTGACTATCGACAAGGAGGTCGAATTTATCTGGCGCCGAAAACTCAGTGGACCCTCTGCCCTCTTCCTTGCCACTCGTTACACCACCCTCGCTTGGTCTATATATGACACGCCCTGGTTCCATCTTGATATCGCTTCGTCCAAAGTAAGCAATCATTCTTATATTTCACTCTCGCCCCGATATTTACTCACTATGTCCTCCTCCAAAGCGGTGAGTGCCCCGTCGCACCTATCGGCGATCTCCAAGATTGACGCTACCGTGCACTTTCCGACGCGCTGCTAGATGTGTACCCACAATAGCTGTTGGGCACTTCCTGGAGTACTCACAATATGTTGCATGGGCAGGTATACACATCACAAACGACGATACGCGATACACCACTAACACTGCGCATGCCTTCGCGTCTTAACAGCATTCTCGGCTCTACGGGTATATGCACTGTGTAAGCAATGGTTGTGGGCAGCCCTTGTTCTCTTTCTTTCCATAGTCCCGGTGGCTGTGAAAGCGGTGAGTAGTACTGTAGCACGGAACAAGGGGTCACCGGTCATCTCCAACTGATACGTGACAATCGTCAGGCGCACCTACGGCTCGAGGGGGTACTCGGGACTGTTAATATGCACATGCGACTAGTCTGCATGATAAAGGTCGATAACGTACTCCTGAGGTCCGCATCACATTCATTGTGAGCGTCGCTACACTCATTGGCTGACCGAAATGCTGCAGCTGTCAGTATATCTTACCTTGGGTCGCCGTGCACTGGGACTCA
Source organism: Trametes versicolor FP-101664 SS1 (assembly GCF_000271585.1). NCBI lineage: Eukaryota > Fungi > Basidiomycota > Agaricomycetes > Polyporales > Polyporaceae > Trametes > Trametes versicolor. The sequence continues at coordinate 2,016,844 of NW_007360333.1, read as the reverse complement.
CGCTTCCCTGGTGCCCACTTCCAGTGATCATTGCATCGCGCGTGGCGCTCATCCTCAGCGACGTTATCGTGCTGTGTTTTACCTGGACGGCCACACACGCGTACCGCAACCGTGACATTCTGCGTGGATTTGGGAGGACGACGACGCTTGCAGAGGTCCTGTACAAAAACGGTGCGTTCGCACCCCTAAGAGTACATTGAAGACTTATCCGTACTGGGCAGGCGCAATCTACTTCCTGTCAGTCAGAGCGAGGATTCGTACTCATGCTTTTATAATTGCTCCGGTGTTAGGCTCACTGACAGAGCTTTTTAGAGTGCTCACGACGCTAAACATACTCTACCTAGTGGTCATCCTACTCGAGGTGCGCATCCCTTAAATTTAAATGTTTCGTCTTCACGTACACATCCTCATTCCGTTGGGACTGACGCCTCGCTGCAGGATGCGCTGGGTAGCGGCGCACGCGAGAGTATGGGCATTTTTGCGGACTTCATCACGATCACATACGACAGCTTCACGACGATCCTCATCGTCCACTTCCTCGTGCGCCTACAGGAGGCCGCGTGCCCAGAGTCAGACAGCGCGTTCTTGGAAAGTGAGGATTGGGAGGACATAGGGACGCTGCAATTCGCGCGGGTAGATGTGGACTCATGGGCGAGAGAAGCGGAGTTGGGGACGCCTTCGAGCGCGGAGGTCGCAGTGGAAGAGGGGACATAGGGCTCATCTCTGTCACATTATGTACTCGACGCTACTCAAAACAGACTCGAGGAGGGTCCCCAACGGCGTCTTAGTCTAAGCCCCTGCTACTGTGTGCAATATCCGACTATTTGATGAGAGTTCTATAGCTATGTATGTGGTATCAGTTGCAAGCTATGGAAGAAGATGAGAGTAAACGCGTACGCCGATCGCCTGGTACACTGAACATTCGTACCCTTCACACAGCATGCCAAAACGTCTGTCACGGCCAAGGTTGCGGATACCCAACGGGGTGGTTCGGACTCCCTATGTTGCGCAACGTCTGCATGGAGATGGGGGGCTCCCAGTAGATGAGCGCGCCGGCGGTGTACCCGGTGTCCTAAGGACTTTCCTCGCCATCCCCGATGTCAGGGTGGTCGAACACGATGAACAAATGCACGCATGCGCTCTGTGGTTTGATCTAGCAGGCTGCTTGTTGCGCGCTGCACAGCTTGTCGCAGCAAACCCACCCGCCTTCATGCTTGACAACCTCGCATGAGATTGTGTCCTCTAGGCTCTCCCCTCTCCTCACGCCCTAAGCACAATATCCTGCTCCACCGTCCAGTCGCCAATCGTCGCTATGAATCATTCCGCTGGAACGCCCGCGCCGCGCCCATCTCCAGAGGCCATATACGAGCGGCTCAATGATTACTTCCCCACACACGATCTCGACAACGCTGGCGTCGGGACACTCGCTAACAGCGCGGACTTCACGTCCGCTGCGGCGCCAGTATCCGGTGTAAGACGTGAGTATGGCAGTGTACCGGATACCCGCTTGTCTACTAACGCGTCCGAGTAGCCGTCTTCCGGTGGGTCCGAGGTGAGCTTATCGGGAAAGGCACCAGCGGCAGGGTATACCTCGCTCTCAACTCTACCACCGGGGAGATGATTGCGGCCAAGCAGATTGAGATCGCGCGCACGGGGGCCTCACGCGGGGGTGACGCCCGGCCGACGGGGGCGAGCATAGACTTGTACCACCCCAACTTGGTGCAGTATCTCGGATTCGAAGAGACCCCTACGCTGCTGAGCATGTGAGTTCTCTCACTCACGCTTCTAAAGACCTATCTGCCAGTGTTGATGCTGCTTGATAGCTTCATGGAGTACGTTCCCGGTGGCTCTATCGCGACCTGTCTGCGCAAGTACGGCCCGTTTAACGAAGACGTCACGAGGTCGTTCACTAGCCAGATTCTGAGCGGGCTGGAATACCTCCACTCGCAGGGGTTCTTGCATCGAGTACGCTTCCCCTTGGTCCAGCGGATTCAGTGCTCACCTGCCTACAGTATCTCAAAGGCGACAACGTCCTCGTCGAAACCGACGGCACGTGTAAACTCTCCGACTTCGACCTCCACAAACGCGCCGACAACGTCCCTTCGGCCGACCCAGCCACGACGATGCATGGTGCCCTGTTCTGGATGGCCCCAGAGGTCGTGAACGCGACAGCCAAATACTCCTCGAACATCGACATCTGGAGCGCCGGCTGCGTCGCGCACGAGATGTGGACAGCCCAGTGGCCATGGTTCGGTCAAGAAGCACTGCAAGTCCTGATACACGTACGTCCGCCTCCCGAACTCCCGTTACTGCACTACAAGGCTGACTATGTTGTGCAGCTTCAGACGAAGCAGGCCCCGCCGCTGCCGGAGGGCGTCGAGCTCTCGATGCTCGCGGATGATTTTCGGAAACACTGCTTCACTCCGTGAGCTGATATCGGTCACAGTGCTGTGCCGCTCGGGCGTGCTGACGCTGCTCGTAGTGACCCGGACGACCGCCCGTCGGCCGCTGAGCTGCGGGAACATCCCTATCTCCAACTTCCGGTGGGTTGGACGTTCACTAGCTTCAAGTGACTGGCCAAGCCTGTGCTTGCAGTACCTACCCTCGCTAGTATTGCGTTTTCTTGAGTTGACTCTGCCTTGGGAGCGACGATACCAATAAACCTGGGTTGAGCACAATATACGACGAAACTACAATGGTGAGGAGAACGTGGTGATACAAAGACTATCTTCTACCGAGAACGAGTTATACAAGCGATGGCCATTGAGCAACAGACGAAGAACGCGGTGACGCAGCACGTGGGAGAACGAGATGCTAGAACGTGAAGTTGGCCAAGTGCCGGTTGATCTCTGTGAGCTGAGCCAGCCTGTCCTGGAGCCTCTTCCGCTCGCGCGCGACCAGCGGGTCCTCGGTCAGCAGCGCCTCCATGCGCTGCCCCGCATCTTGAGAGCCAAGCCCGAGTGAGCCGATGAGATGTGCTTGCAGGCTGTCTACGAAGCGGAACAATAGGTTGAGCTTGATAGCCTCCGGGATCACGTCGGCGACGCGCTAGTGCAATGCGGAGGTAAGAAAAACAGCCAACAAAGAGACGGTGGCTCTGCGCACCTTGTAAGTGACCTGGAAGTAGCTGCGCACGTCCGCCATGACGGTGATCTCGTCACTAATGTCTTCCAAGGGCTGCAAGCGGTACAGATCGCTCGCTATCACCCTGGATATACCGAGAGACGCCAGGGCACGCAAGGCCTCGTTTTCGTAACCTGTTATTGTTTGTTTGTGATCAGCGGTCTTGTTCCTCGGACCCAGGAGACGCGAGCAGCATACGTACCGTGACGATCGAGATATGAGAGATGCGTCTTGTGCGCCGCGGCGTTCTTGTACTGAACACGCCAAAGATCGCGCATCAGGTTCAGATCACGGAGATTCTGCGTTCCGTAGGGGTCGCTCTCCGACTTCAACGTGTTTTGGACGATAGGACCGGCCGTGGATACGTAGGCATCCAGCTGGGTGTCCAGCTTCGACCTGTCATGGACACACAGCGCGATCGGTCAAGGCCTCATGAGTCGCGACCCATCACGCACGAAAAGTGAGACGGACCTCATGAACTTCTTGAGAGCGGGAAACCTCCCAAAGTGTTCCTCCGCTTCGTCCTGTACCTCTGAGCGCAGGGCTGAGGCGACGCTATCGAAGCACTCGCATTCCGCATCTGGCCAGTTCTTAAAGAAGCGGTTAATCAGACGTTTCTTCGCTTCGTAGGGGATGTTGTGCGGAAGCTCCCAGCCCGTCGCGCTGCGACGCGTTCAGTACCGCATACGCAGCTTCAGAGCACAACCAGACTCACTCCCTGATGACCTGCGTCACATCCGCAAGCGTGATAGGCCCAGTGGGATACGATCTGAAGTCTTTCGGCGGTTCCCCGAACTGGTCGCGGTCCGCCACAGGGCGGTATACCGCGAACTCGGCCGGGTCCGGAACCGGGTCCTCGTTCCGCCCCGGCCTGAAGTCGGGCGCAGTGGACCGGAGCGTGCGCTCGAACATGCGGAAGCGGCGCCGGCACTCGTGCACGAACGACTTGTCCTTGCCCTCGCCGTGGATGGCAGCGCGCATGGTCTCGCAGAACTCGACCACGCATCGGATGACCTCGGCGGTGGCGTCCGACGTGAGCATCTGCGGCAGCGCGTCTAGGTCCGCGCGACACGCCGCGAGCTGTTCCGCGGCGGCGATGCGCATGGCGGGGAGCCTGTGGCGGGCCCGTGAGTATACGCATGCGTGTAAGGAAACAAAGACCGCTCACGCTTCTTGGATCACACCCATGAGCAGCTCGCTGATGTCGTGCACCAGGTTGGGAACGCCGAGGCGCTGCTTGCCGATGCTCTTCAGATCCTTCCAAGGCGCGTTCTGGTTGAAAAATTCCCGCTCAATTCGCTCTGCCTTCTCGCGAGACCCGCTGCCTCGGCGCTCCTGGTCAGTCGGGAGACGGACGCAATAGTATCCCTTTGCGAGTCTATGCTTCGACTCCTTGCCATCGAAGAGTTCCTTCCACGTCTCGCGCTTTCCGATGTCCCCCGATGTGAGACCGTCGGGTTTGGTGACGACACCTATCAAGAGAAAGAGGGTCAGTACCAGGTCAGAAGTGGACGGAATCATTAACGCTGCGATTCACCTATGGTGCGATTCTTCTCCGAGTCGGCATTCCTCGCGAGCATAAGAGCCTTCGGGTTGTCAAGATCGTCTGTAAGGAATCAGACACGCGTAGAATGACACGGGTCTCACAGAGACGCACCTGCTGCGGGGACGGTGACCAAGATGATCGTCGACATAGGCTCTATGTACGTCTTCGTCATGTCCTCGACCAACGGCACAAGTGAGGCATCGGGCGCGTTCTCAATCAGGCCTTAGATACCAGTGAGAAAAAGTGTGATTCCATCAAAAATGCGTAGCACAAACGTACCGGGGAGGTCTACGAACGAGAGGTCCGCGCCGCGCGGGTCGCAAATATCGATGATGACCACATTCTTGGTGAACGCCAGCACCTTCGGATCGTGGTCGGGGTTGGTGAGGATCCTTAGCTCCTCCCGGCTCTTCCCCTTGAAAGTCTCGCGCGGAAGATGCGGGCACAGGACGGCTGCCTGAGCCGCCCTGATCCACACCTCAACTTGATTCCGGTCGGTGATGATCGGGCTGAAAGCCACTATCGAAGGGGCTCCATTATGCGTGTCTCCGATGATGCGTAGGGAAATGGAACAGGACCATGTCGAGCTGGACGCCAAGATAGTGCATTCCATAGGACACCTGAACCGAGTGATTAGTATGCGTGGAGTGTACTTATTTAACAGCTGCGCTGACCTGGTACACGTGCCGCTGTCTCTGGGGACGTTGATCTAGTCGGCGTCAGAAGTATGCGAGATATTTTTTACAAAATCACTTACCCCCGTGACAGCTTCCACCAGAGAGCTTTTGCCGGCTGTAAGGGTTCTCATGAGTCTCAAACTACATGATGTTGCAGGAGGGCATACGTACTGGACTGGGCGCCGATGACCACGATGCGTGGAACTTGGATCAGGTCGGTGGCTCTATGCGACGAATGTCGTGACATGAAACCTATCAACGCGCTAGAATTCGCAAGCAGCTCACCCAAGGTTTGCCAGCGCGCGCGCGAGGCGGAGTAATTCACGGCGTTTACGCGCGTATTCGGCCAAGCCATCCCTCCCGTTCCGGTCGTCATTTTTTAAGGCATTCGGGGATGGGCTCCGGGAGTTTGGGCCGCTCGAAGTCGTCTCATTCCCGTCGTCGCCGTTGGTTTGGGTAGATTTCTGAGTGATGATAAGTAAACATGTAGTTCCAGGCGCGCCGCCCAGAGTAAGACTGTACCTTAGAAGTCCGACTGTTCTTCCTGTGATGAGCGTCAGCCCAAAGTGCGAAGGGAACAGATCTGGGGCAGCGCACCTGAACCACGACATGGCTGTAAAGTCAATGGACGTGCTGTGGGGGTTGGACGATACGCTGTAGAGCTCGAGGAGCCGCCTTTATTTATACCGCGCACACAGAACTGCAATCCAGCCTTCTCTGGCACGCTGCAGGGTTCCAGAAACGAGGACGCATTCTACGCAAGCCATATGAGGATGGCGTCTACGATGTGCGCTTCGCGGTCAAGATTCTCAGCCGTCTTCACCTACGAAACTTCCCTCCCTGGAACACTGTACGACCGTTTCCGGCGTCGACGAGCAATGCGCTGTTGAACGATCGCTGCGGTGGCAAGGCGTGTAAGTTTCGGTGGCATCTTTGATTTCGAAGCTTGTGCTGCGGTAAGACACGTCGGAGCGTAGTCCCTATTGCACCCTCACGTTGACCAGTTGACCAGATGTGGCACGACAAAACCAGAATAAGTGTGGAATTGCCAGACCGTCGTGTGCTGCAGCACCTGGCCGCCGCGCGCGTGGCGGGTCCCTAGCCACAATGCCGTATCCGACTACGACCACGGCGTGTGTAACATTTCGGAAGATACGCCCATTTTTGCTTTAATCTTCCTTCTGTGAAGGGGTTTCCACATGGAGCGCAGCACAACGCAAGATGGGTAGTACTTCTGTCAAGGCAAAAAGATAGAACGAGATCTGTAGAATTCTCCGGGATTACTTACAGAAGCCTGTACCTCGTTTCCCTAGTAGAGTCATGCCAAATTTCATGAAACATCGTGGCTTGTAGGAGATCTCAAGGGGGATACAAGACATCCAGAGGCGCGAGCGGGAAGACCGATGGGTTGAGGCGACTCAGTCGTGGTCGAGTCCACCGACGTGCGCCGCACGAAGGGAGTGTCAAATAAGCGCCGTGAGCGAACCGCTCCACGTGGAGGCCCGGAAGTTTCCGACTCGCCAAAGTGCATGGCAGGGGAAGCTCATCTCGGGACACGTACTGCGCATAGCTTTCCACCACGCATGAAACGGGTCAATTCCTATCACATTAATGCGTAAGCCCTTCATGCCTGGAGCGACATGCTGCAAATCGTTGATTATCGAACTGTCGAACAACTACGCTGCTGATTTCCATTCACTCCTCCTTCAAACACTCCCGAAGGCATTTCGGTGAGCATCCTCGACTCCTCCTGAGCCCTCAGGCCTCGCTTAATATTAAGACATAGGGTCCCTGTGGACCAGTTTGCATCTGCGAATGTCCATAAGGGGCCCCCGATTCAAAGACGATAGCCCGGGGCACCGGTGACCACTCGTTTGGATGCATTTTAGTGCGAGGAGTAGGTGTCTCTGGACTTTCCATGCGAGCGCTGATTGAGTAAGTCTCTCGGAGCTTTTATCTATTTCTTTGCTTACCAATAAATCTCAAGTACGCGTCGGTGCAGCCACAAGCTTCCCGGCAGGGTCACGGGCTCTGCGCCCCTCCCACACTTATCGCCACACTTTGTGCGCATATATATGCCCCGAGAGCGAGTCTCAGTATCATTTTCCCAATCTGCCGTGCACGACCATCATGCCAACTCTCTCACCACCTGCCACAATTCTCGTCACAGGCGCCAACGGGTACGTAGGCTGCTGGGTCCTCCGTGCCCTGCTCGAGAAAGAGTACACCGTCCTTGGTGCAGTCCGTACGAAGGAGAAAGCGGACGCGCTTTTTAGTCTAATAAGCTCAAAGCATCCTTCGCGCGCACGCGCGTTCGACTGTTTATTGATCCCCGACATCGCTGCGGTAAGCACCACGCACACCACCTATTGTGGGAGCACACGCTTAAAAAAAGCTTCCCCTTCGACGCAGGAAGATGCTATAGACCCGTTTCTTGAGGGCGTGCACGGCGTTGTCCACACTGCAACTCCAGTCACCTTCGCCCTCGAAGATCCAGAGGCGTACATACGGCCCGCCGTAGATGGTACCCTGGGAATACTGAGAGCCGCCGCGAAGCACAAGTACGCAGGGTGAATCTCTACTATCCGAATTCTTGCTAATCTGCGTACCGCCCGGTAGAGACATCAAACGTGTCGTAGTCACATCGTCCATAGGCGCCATCGCGGAAACCGTGCAGGAAGAAACTCGCGTATACACTGAGGAAGACTGGAACGAATTCGCCGTCAAGCAAGTCCGTGAGCTGGGAAAGGCGGCTACGGGGTGGTGGAAGTACGATGCGAGCAAAGTTCTGGCTGAACAGGGTACGAATCCGCAGCCTGATCGCGTCCAGTCCAACACGAGCAACTTACATGTCCGCAGCTGCATGGAAGTTCTACGAGGACAACAAGGACACCATCTCCTACGAGCTAAGTACTATCGTGCCCGGCTGGATCCTCGGAGTACGTCTCGCTCTATGGTGACTCGCGCACTGCTCAGAGCGATGCTAACCATCTCTACGAATGTACAGCCCATTCCGGATGACCCATCTTCTCCCGCCGCTTTCACCACGCCGAGCCCCATACTGGAATGGACCCAGTTATTCGCAATCCCTGCCCCAGAGAAACCGACCCCCACTATTTTCAACTACGTCGACATTCGGGACGTCACAGAGATGCACGTTCGAGCGCTCGAGCTCCCAGAGGCAGCAGGGCAGCGGTTCACCGCGGTGTCTCGTACGTCGCCACTCAAAGGCCTGATAGCGATCATTGAGATTCTGACTCACAGTGTATCTGTAGACGTCTGCACCTGGCAAGACTGGTGTAAGCATCTGTCATAGCTTTTAAGCTTCGGGTTTCCGACCTCTAATCTCTGTACTGCAAACCACAGTCAACGCTGCGCAGGAGCAGAACTTCCTGCCCTCCCTCGCGAAGATTCACCCCGTGGTTGCGGAGGACAAGGATGCGCTTCCGGCACACCCTATTTTCTCCAACGAGAAGGCCCAAAGGCTCCTTGGGATGATGTTCAAGACAGTTCCGGAGACGCTTCAGGATCTCGTCGCAGACTTTGGTGGAAGGGGCTGGCTGAAGCACCTCGAGGCGTAGTAGTGCGTAAGAACTCACCTCACCGTTTTAAGTTCTATCAGCTCCGACAATCAAGTAGGATAGAATATGCTGTGTATATAGGAAAGCAGAGTCGTTAACGTCAAGGAGGAAGAGCGATCCCACCATAGTGTAGCATTCGTCGTAAGGCACCCCCTAAGGTTACACTTGGGTTGCACTGGCCGTGGACGATCGATTTGGAATCTGCGTTGGTACGGAAGCTCTGGACGAGCCAGCATCGACTCCGAGCGCCCTATTGTGGAACATAGTAAGAAATGAGCACCGTTGTACCTCGATCCGGTGAGTCACAAACGTCACTCCGTCGACGCGAAGACTTAACTCTGATTCAGACGTGGGCATCGTCCAGGCCCCTTCGTGTCTAAACCCACATGGTAGATGGGCTCCTTAGCACGACCAGACTCAGTGCTCGAGGTTGCCACGTACACCCCGCCAAGTCAGCCTGGTGCATCCGCTCATTCGCATCCCGGAGAAGGTCCGCCTAAGACTCGGGCGAAGACACGGTTATACGGGTCGTTTCCCTCCATCCTCTCCACCGGCACGCACACAACTGCCAAGCTCGCGATCTTGTGCAACAGCCGACGGCTGGAATTCCCCGATGGCGGTGCACAGAGTATGGTCCACACCGCTGACAAGCGAAAACGTTTGATGATGGGTATACCCTACCCCCCAGCTATGCAAAGGAATACAAGCCTGCCCGCTGCCGCAAGCGACCTGAAGCACGGGGCTCGCCGGTGCTGTTTCCGGCACCATTCACCGACGATCGTCTGCCGGTAAGGATAGTGAAGGGTGATGCGGACAAAGCTGCGACGACGCTGCATGGCGGGCCACGACGCGGGCAGGTATATAAACCCCCCGGCAGAGGGCAATGGCTCTCCAGTCCCACCAACAGCAGCCCAACATCCAGAACACTTCTGTCCACCCCTAACACCAGTCCTTCACGATGTTCGCTCGCGTCCTTGTCGCCTCTGTCCTCGCCCTCCCGCTCTTCGCGGCGGCCCAGCAGAACTGCCCCACCGGCACTCTCCAGTGCTGCGACAACCTCGAGCCGGTCAGTCAACCCTCCATTGATGGTCTAACGTGCGGGAGGCTTACCATTGTTTTGTGCTAGGCCAACTCTCCTGCGGGAACCGTTATCCTGGAGCTCATGAACGTCACCCTCGACAACACCAACGTCGACCTCGGCCTTGGCTGCACCGACCTCACCACCGGTGGCCTCGCCACGGGTGCATGCAAGACCCACGCCGAGTGCTGCGAGAACAGCAATGTGGTGCGTGTATTTTTCTGGCGCGTGTTTCCCGCAGTAAATCATTCTGACCCGCTCTGGCTATAGCACGGTTTGGTTGCGGTCAGCTGCATTCCTGCTTAAGTCTGCGGACGAGTTTAATTTGGGGTCTCTCGGCTGGAGGCGAGGGATAACGTACTTCATGGTTAATGTGCTGGGATGATTCTAATGCACCATCGTTTATCTGCTACGCACTTGTCCCTTTCGAGCGTGAAGAAATGCGTCGATTGAGTGCTACTTAGGAAAAGTAGCAAGCTTGTCCCGGCGTTCTTGGGAAGATCAGCATGCCGTCGGAATCTGGAGGGGACAGCAAGGAGTGAGATGGGCGTTCCAAAATCATAAGAACACCCAAATTGAAGTTCACACACCATGTGCAGCTGTAGGTCCAAACAACTCACACTAACCCTGCTTTCGCCCCAATGCCTGATACAACACAGAACTACTAGCATCCATATAGAGTAAAGCCAGTCTCGCCAAAATTACATATAATACGGTTGTACGAGCTCTAGTGAATAAACAAGATGAACAAGCAAGATCATTACACATAAGCGTACACACAGTTCCCGTTTACCTAGCTCCTGATCAGCGCGCAGGCACCGCACCATGACCGCTATAGACAGAACCAGGGGATAGCGCACGCTTGCGGCGATAGTGCATAACGAGCTCTGCAGATTGTCGCCACACGAACTGGCGCACCGCGGCGAGGGTCATGTCGAGCGGGAGCACGACGTCGTTGCACAGGATCTCGTACTGGTCCTCCGGGCGCACCCGCGCTTCCGCGTGCTCTGACCGTGCGCGCCCAGAGGACAGCGAGCGCGCGTCGAAGGAGGAGCGTGGCGTCGCTGCGGCAGAGGCCGAGGCAGAGGTGGGAACACCTGGGGAGTGCAATCCTGCGGCGAGTCGCTCGAGTTTATCGTGAACCTGCGTGAGATGAATTGTATTAGGCCCGGCTAAAGGACGTGCGGGGAAGGCTTACATGGTTCGTGAGCTTGCGCACTCGCAGGAACCGACTCGCCGTCAACTTTGATTGAGCCCTGAGCGGACATGCAGGTGTCAGCTCATGAGCCCGGCGGTGACACGATGTACACGTACGTGTTCAACAGCTCAGGCAACTGCTCTCCGTCTGTCTCCTTGAACGGCAACAGCACGAAGCTGATCTTCGTGATCGGGATGGAGGGCACCTTGTTCTGCAGCAAACACTCAAGTAGCCACAGCGGCATAATTTCCTCCAGCTGGCGAGCATCAGCAGCGGTACTCGAGAGCTGTCCCCTATAGAGCGTCACCCAGCCCGAGGGCGCCTCCTCCGAGATGACGATGGACGTATGCGGTGGGAGAGGTAGTGCAGGCGCCTCGCTCGAAGGCGGTGGGGTCACCGGGCCAGAGAGTATGATCTGTGCCGGGGTCTTCGCCACAGGAGTCGTGACAGATTCCTAGAGAACCGTTGAATACGGCAGTCTCGCACATCAAGTCACAAATAATTTGGACTTACCGTAGATGCCATCCCAGCAGGGACGGAAGTGAGCGTCCCACCGGGGGTCGTAGCACCCGACGTCTCGCTCGCCTGCCGCTTAGAGCTCTTCCCGAACGCCTTCAGGCGACCCATGATGCTTCCCATTGTCGGAGTGCTCGGCGTCGGCATCGCCGTCGCGTCCGGCGACGCCGCCGCCGGCGAGACCGGCTTCCCGCCCGGGCCCCACCCAGAAAAGTCGTCTGCCAGTGGGGTCGGCGCTCCAGCAGATGATGTCGAGACAGATCCGCGGCGGGTGCGCAGCGAGAAGTAGTCGTTGTTCCCCGTGGGTGGAAATGACGAGGGTGGTGCTCCAGGTGTAGCTATAGTCTCTGACTTCGTATGCGAGGTGCCGCGCGGCATCGGCGTCGCGTCTGCGGTGCTGGGCGACTGCGGAATTGGGGAGAGGACTGAGTCGCGTATGCTCCCGTGCAACGGTATCATGGGCGTCATGAGCGGAGAAGACCTCGGGGCTGGGGCAATAGACGGAGACACCGCAGGCAGCATGTTCGGGGCCAGAACGATCGTAGCGCTCCTCGGCCCTGCATGACTCGAAGTGGCGCTGCGGGCAGAGACGTCTGAAGAGGACCGACTTCGTATGCTGGTTGTCGGCGCGCCAATGTCAATATGCGTCGGAGCGGTCCCACGCTGCATGCGATGTTGTGAAGAGTCGTGTGAGTTGCGTTCGCGAGCACGACGGGAAGAAAGTCGCTGCTCCTCTCGTACAAAGCCTTGAAAGAGGTTCCGCAGAACCCACTTGCCGATGTTCACTAGTGATCGTCAGAATCGCCGAACAACCAGTATGTGTATGGGACTCACATCGTGCCTCCTCGCTAAACTGTCGCTCGGGCCCATACCCTGCCTCGTCAGCGTAAATCTCAGACTCGAAGCACTTCTCGCTAAGGTGTACTGTTAGCACGCCCGTCTTCGTGTCCAGCGCAGACCACGACGAGACCACCGCCTCGCCCTCTATTCGTTCCCGTACGGTCTCTAGTGCCTCGCGGGGGCTCCGCTGCTTCTCGTTCCCGCTTTCGCTGCCGCCCGCAAAGCTCGCGTCACTCCCGTTGAAACTCGCCGCCGCAACGTCCTCGCTCGAAAACCGACCTAGGCACGCGCCACGGACGACGTTCCACACCGCGACCTCCCCCGCGGTGTCGACAGTGAGGGCGTGCACGCGGTCGTTCAGCATGATACAGCGCACGAGCCCGTGGTCCCCATGGATGATCTCGTCTGGGTCCTGCTCCAATGGTATCGCGTCCGCGGCCACTTCGCGTTCATCGAATGCCGCACGGGGCCGGGGGAACGCTTGCAACGTCTGGCTCTCCTCGTTGAACCGCGTGCGCGAGTGGATAGTGTCGCTGCGCATTGGGCTCGCGCTCCGTAGCGCCGACTGTGTCGAGGTCGCCGCAGGCTGTACCATGCCAGACGGTATTGGAGAGCGCACCATGCGGGGAACACTCAGTACCGATGCCGCCGAGTATAGTGTGGCGATCTCCGGGTCCGGGCCGCGCATAGAGCGGGCACTCAGCGCGAACCCAGTGTCGTTGGGCGATGTCAATCGTACGAGGCTGTCGAAAGGAATGCCGTACCACGTCTCCTCACCTTCCCGCTCTGGATCGATGTCGAGGTCGACATTTGCGGGTATGGTGTTGGTTGAAGGAGTGAGTGAAACCCGGTGGGATTTGGAGAACTGCGGACTGCTGCTCCTCGAATTCTCGTATGTGATGGAGGGCGAGCGCGCAGGCGACTTTGTGCGAGAGCTGGGGAAGTCAAAAGAGTTCCGCTTGGACGAACGGGTCGTGTGATAGTCCCGCGCAGTATCCAGAGGTGGTGGTGAGTACACAGGGCTCTCCACTGCACCTTCCGCGCCCAGGGCCGCAGCCCTCACAGCCCTTCTCGCCGGTAAACGCCACCGTTTCACGCTCGAGCTGCCAGATGCTGTCCAGAGCAGGTTGTCGTCCATGACGACAATCTTGTTGATGCCCTCAGCACCCGGGGAAGAGCCAGTGCGATCCGTGCCTGAGTCTTGACAGACGACGATGCACTCGCCCTCAGAAACGTCTGCACAGCCCTCAACGTCGACTTTGCACACCAAGCCAGAGCGGTCGCCAGAGTAGAAGACCTCGAGCGCAGGATGAGATGACGAGAGCGACCAGACAGACTCAGTGTGATGGGTGAAGGTGTGCAAGCAGCGCTGAGACGAGAGTGACCAGAGCTTGATGGACGCTGAATGAATGTTAGCAGCAAGCCGTATGGATCAGCCAGACACCGCGTACCATCCGCTGACCCAGTAAGCAACTGAAGAAAGGTCAGTGCGGTATCCTATAACGAAGCGTGAGCCACTGACATATTTCGCATCTTCCGAAATGAGAATCGCACGGATGTTATCGGTGTGCCCGACGAGCTTCGCTATTCGCTTGCCTGACCTAGGATCCCACATCCGGATGACACGCTCGGGCGACCCGGAGGCCACCACAGAGCCATACGGATCCGTCGCTAGCGCGTATATGGACGCTTTGGGACCCGCGGCCTCTGGAGGATGCAGTGTGATGAGCGGGTCGGCTTTCGCAGACGCCGTGGCCAGATCCCAGAGCTTGATCGTCCGGTCGAACGACCCGGACGCAACCCACTGTTGTTCACGGCTACACAATGTAAGCCAAACGAGCGTAGGGGGCGTCATGTACTCACCAGTATGTCAAGCAGCGAACGTAGTCAGCATGGGTGCCTACGACGGTGGGTTCCTGTAATGGCGCATTTGAGCCATGCGAATGGGGGGACCATGCCTTGATGGTGCCGTCGGAGGAACCTGATACAACTGTGCGAGGATTAGCGATGTTCGTCAGGCCAGGATGTATACGCCTCCATAGAGATTCTGAGAATAGACCACGACAGCAATGGGTGAAACGGATAACTTACGGGTTTGATTATAATTACATAGTAAGATATCGTTGACCCAGTCCGAGTGCATCTGCACGGATTGGCGGAACTGTGTTGTTGGCGGTTGGGCCTACGCAAGCATGAGGACACCAGACCTATTTCTAGGGATGATATGGCGCACCTTCGAGGCCTGGTAGGCATCCTTGTCTGTCTCCCACTGCTCCTCGTATGGAATCGAAGACTCCGGTGGGATCCGCCTCCGAACCTTGCCGGTGACCTCCCCAAGGACGTCTCCGTCGCTGCGGAACTCCTCGCCCTCTTCCGCCTCCTCCTCAATCACATCGTCCGCCCAGTTCGTCATGACTTCCCAACGACGTAGGCCGCGTCCGCTTGCACCATACCGTTGTGTTCGACGTTGCATGGGCATGCCGAGGTCCCAGGAGATAACGAGACCATCTCGTCCAGCCGTATAGAGAATGCCTTCGGGCGAAGCGCGACCGACGAGTTGTGTTGATGTATCCAAGGCCAGGCACGATACTCCAAGCCTATGCCGTGGATGCTGAGCCCATTTCGGAGTCGGTGGCGGAGGAGGCGAAGTCGTATTGACAGGAATAAGGAGGGGCCCGAGAGTACCGTTCCGAGCGTGATCATTAGAGGGGAGCTGAAGTCGAGGAACGGGGTCTGAGGGGGTTGGTACCACGTAGGAAACCCTACGTCGTTGGGGGGCCATGCAACGTCGAGGAAGAGAGCGTCGACGACGTTCCCGACGGCGTCGAGCGTGCCTAGCCCGGATCTGCGCGGCCCTGATGTCCGGCATATTCAATCGGAACGGTAATATAAAATGATGCCACCAAGAAAATAATCCGATATGGTGTAGTGGCTAACATCATCGCCTCTCACGCGATAGCCCGGGGTTCGATTCCCCGTGTCGGAATCGTTTTTCTCTCTCGTTCACCATGAAGAAGCCTGTCCAGCGCCATTGCAAATACGTACTTGCTTTCAGTCATCACCGACGCAACGATCGCCTGGACTTATCCGTCTGTGCTCTCCTGGACTTGCAGGGTCTGATTGCCAGTGTTTTCAGAGGCATGTATCATCCACATGACATTGACTGCGAGCCGTAACCACTGATCAGTGCAATTTCTCTCGGAAAGAACTACAGAGCTACTATAGCACCGCACTTTCTGTGTCTTTTTCTCCTCCCCTCCATCGGTTTCCCAGCGACCTTCGTACGAGTGCAGCATGCATAACAGAAAGGCGTCGTTTCAATCTCTCCCTGAGGAGCTCCTGGAAGCCATACTCATCGCTTGCGCGGAAAACGGACATGCAGAAACCGTTGCTGCGATTGCCGCAACATCGCGACGGCTGTATTCCACCGTCTACCGGTCCACTGACCATCATCTATGGCGCTCGCTGCTTCTCACACTGTTCGATGACCCAAGGACTCTCCGCTATCATGATAGTGTAAACTTTGGTGAGCATACTCGCTACCCAGATAGTAATGTAACTCGCTAACGGTACTTGCGTCTACCACAACGTTGGTGTTCTCCAGACTGGAGAGAGGTGCTTCAGAACCGCCTTTGGGCCCTTCGATTCATATCGCGGCATGCGCCTTCAACCGTCAGGGTAGACACCATGCGGCAGTTACGTTCTATGAGGCCGGTTATCATTTACTCAATAGATCCCCCTCGCGGCACGCCCGAAGAAACGGCTCTCGTTCGCGCACTACGTACCATCGTTCTTGCGATACATACAGCCGCCCCAGACCCCCGGCGAGGCACCGTCCCCCCCGAGGCGACGGAACATGCTCTCTCAACGTCGCGCAATCTTGTGCAGCTCAACGCACAGACGCCGCGGTGGCCACCTGATATCCCGCCCGGATTCCCTTCCTTGAATGTGGCGTGGCTCAAGGACATCCTCGCAAACGGTCTCCCGGCCGTGTCGACTGCCATGATTTCGCTCGACAACACCGAAGACGACTGGTACGCTGAAACGCTGGCAGGACTCGCGACTGGCCACGTCGTCAGCCACCTGGGGTTCATCCCCATTCCCTCTACAGACCTGGATTCGGATCCGGCCAGCTTCTCTTTTCACGTTCATCCTCTACCTAGTGGGCGCGCAAACAAACACCCGCCTAGCGCTCCCAAGATGGATGAGCGCTCTCAGCGCGACCGCGCTCTCTGGCATGCCCGCCGACACGCCTTCAATTTAGAATGCCTATCGCCGTGGAGGAACTGGGGTCCCTATCTCGCAGTGCTTTCGGAGGGCGGGTCATCGCAGCCTTCTGAAGAGGACGAAGATCCCGGCCGGCGACGGGCCGGTCGCAGGTCGCAGACAGCAGACGTTCCGCGGGCAGAGGCGCTTCTCCCGGATTGGTCGTGGCTCGGCGCCGCGCGGATGGTCGCTGAATGCACGCTGCGCGCACACGAGTCCCCGGATAACATTACTAGACTTGAAGTCTGGGATAATCTTCGTGAGGGTGCTTGGCTGCGACCTGCCCCGGGCGACCCAAGTGAAGAAGCTGAGGGGTCCGAGGAGGAAGATGGCGATGTTGAATACGACTGGGCGGGTGTGGAGGGTGTGTGGAGGTATACCGTTCCCACAAGTTCTTTGCATGCAAAATCATTGACCGATGGCACTTCACAGACGTCTGGTATGCTGGCTAGACTATGGTGATCTCATCCGTACGTCCTACTGATATTATTCTATTTCGCGCTCGCCCGGCTTACCCGTGGGTTGTGCACATTGCAGGTCATAACGTATGACTTCCTTGGTTGCTCAATACTGTGCACATTGACCTGGGCTGACTACTTGCAGCGTTCCCGAAGGTTTGACAACCCTCACTTGGAAGAAGCCTGGATAATCGTCCCACTCTCTCTACGCATCACCGGGTACTCGCCATCACCTAACCCCGTGTACGCCGACAGGCC
This sequence comes from Trametes versicolor FP-101664 SS1, assembly GCF_000271585.1. Classification (NCBI taxonomy): domain Eukaryota; kingdom Fungi; phylum Basidiomycota; class Agaricomycetes; order Polyporales; family Polyporaceae; genus Trametes; species Trametes versicolor. The sequence continues at coordinate 1,999,303 of NW_007360333.1, read as the reverse complement.
GACGATCCACGTCGAAGGCGAAATGGGTGGCGCTGGATGGGATGGCAATGTGGACCTCGCGGACGAGGACGTACGTCGCGTGCACGGCTCGGTGAGCATGCTCGTTGATGGCAGCGTGCGCTGGTGTATCGTGAGCTGCTATTTCCAAAATTCGCAATTGCCAACGCCGCTCATTCTGGTGGTAGACATCCCTCAATGAAGACAACGGCGCGGACGAATGGGCCTCCGAGGCTATACAGCTCGGCGGGGTTGGATCCGCAATGGGTATGCTGGGGATGTGGACGGGAGCGCGCCACGAGGAAGAGGACCCGATCGGTCAGTATCTTGGCTATTCTCAGCGTGTTTTGTGCTTATTTTCTTGTTTACTCGGTTGGTATCGGTCCAGGGGTGATATGGCAGTGGCGCGTCAGCTAGCTTGTCGATGCTCGGAAGTATGCCAGAACCTCAGTGGTCCCGAGTGGTGATTATTACTGACCAGATGGTATTCTATACTCGACCTTGCGCGCCGCGATTTTTCTCTTGCGTTCGTGAGTACTTGTTGTCAGCTCGTCGTTGAACTCCGATAAACGCGTACGGTGAATCTCGGACCGGACTCACTGTCCTTTCCCACGTACCGTTTATCAGTGCTGCAGCTGAGTCAAGTCGCTGAGTCTCTTCCTGCTCTCACCTCGACTACAGATTGACTGCAGAAGACGAATCGTCCAGCTACTAGTAGTACAGCACTGGTGCAGGATGACACCGGAGCGGCCGGCATTCTCAACTCTCCCTCACGAACTTGTGGAGGAGATACTGATCGCTTGCGTTGCGAATAACGACGCCCCCAGTGTCGCTGCCATCGCTGCCACATCCCGCCGACTCTACTCGATCGTCTACCACACCTCAGATCATCACTTATGGCGTTCCTTGTTTCTCACTATGTTCGATGACCCTAGAGAGCTTGATCGTCGCCCGGCCTTAGGTGTGCAGTCCTTTTTTTAATCATTAGTCAGGCCCGAAACATTGATGTATGGTATGCGGTGACTACGTTGCAACACACAGAGCCAGACTGGCAGAAGGATTTACAAGACCGTGCATGGGCCAACCGCTTCTTCACGCAGTGTGTTCAGCCGATACGGACGCAGCATGCCCGCTCCTCCCAACCCGCAGTCTGTCACATCCACCCGCCGCCCATTACAAACCAATCTGACCACCTTCGAGCCCTGGAAGCCCTCGTATCGGCCATACAAAGCGCCTGCCCTGATCTGAGTCCACGACCTACGGTCTTCCCTGCACACACGCAGACGCAGCTCGCACCGGGCCAGCTGATCAATTCAGCGCAACTGCAGACCGATCTCTCTGGCTTGTGGCCTCGGAACATCACCCCATCACGGCCATCCCTCAACGTTGCCTGGCTCAGACAAACCCTCTCGAACGGTCTACCGGCATCGCTGACCACACGGATCTCGCTCGACACTATCGAGGACGACGATGACTGGCCTGAGACGCCAGAAGGGCTTGCCGCGGGACAAATCATCAGTCACCTCGGTTTCATCCCTATTCCAACCGTAGAATCCGAAGTAGAGCCTCAGGCTGACCCCGTAGCGCCTCCGGCGGCAGGAAGTGATCTCATCTCTACCGGAAAAGACATCGACCTACGCCTTGCTATCGAGGACATGACCGTGGACATGCAGCGCAAACGGGCCCACTGGCACGCCCGCCAGCGCGTATTCAACTTCGACTACCTCTCCCGACGAAGGCGCTGGGGTCCCTATCTACCTGTCCACTCCCAGAAGACCCGCTTTGGCTTACCTGTTGGTCCCACTGAATATGCGGAGGACAGCGACTCCGATGACCCAGACTGGGTGCCCGGTACGAACAGACCTCGAGCTGCAAGAGTCCCGCCGGCCAAGCTGCTGCGCCCCGACTGGTCCTGGCTAGCGGCCGCGCGCGTGGTCGCAGAATCCACACTCCTCGTGGAGCGTCGGGGAGATGGGTTGGAGATCATAGGTGCATGGGACAACGTCCGCGGGGGAACCTGGTTGCCGTCTAGTGCCGACTGCAGCCCCGTTGAGGGCTCTGATAATAACGCCGGTGCCTCGGCCGTTCGTGGCGTTGAAGGCAGAAACGAGAAACCCTTCGAGCGCGACTGGGCGGGGGTGGAAGGCGTTTGGAGGTACGTCCGACTATGATAGTAAGAGCTCAAACGGCTGACCGTAGGAAAAAAGACGTCTCGTTTGTTGGCTAGGCTACGACGACCTCGTCTGTGCGTACATTTCCTGTTACCTTGAATATGGGCGTTCGCCATTCTGACCGGTAGCCGTTGCTCCGCGCAGATCATCATGTACGTCCCCGTTTCGTCCATCAAGTGGCTTCAGTGACTCTTATCATTGCAATGCGCGCAGCAAAACGGCAAGTATGACGATCCCGAGCTCGAAGAAGTTTATATCATCAGCCCTCTCTCTCTGCGCATCACCGGCTACTCGCCCTCGCCCATCGCAGCATACCCCGACCGTCCGACTCTCCATGTTGAAGGAGAGACAGGTGGTGAGGGATGGGATGGCAACGTCTACCTCGGCGTCCACACCGTCCGACGTGTGCACGGAACCGTAAGCGCGCTCGCTGACGGCGGCGTTCGCTGGTCCTTCGTACGTCCCTCGAATCCATATGAAGTGTGGACATCCAGTTAAGTCTCTGTTACGCTGCACACAGAACTCGATGAATGAAGACAACACGGCCGACCAGTGGGCGTCTGAGCTCGTCCAGCTTGGCGGGGTTGGCTCTGCGATGGGCGCGCTCGGGATGTGGACAGGAGCGGACCACGAGGACGACGATCCCCTCGGTCAGTACCTTTCCATCGATAACCCCTTTGTGCGTGTTTCTTATGCAGTCTGCAGGAGTTATCTGGCAATGGCGCGTTGGTTAAACGAATGAGCCGCATACTCTCGTTCGTTATTCGACGTGCCAATGTTGCTGCGGTCCACTGGCACCTGTACTGTCCCAGACGCCTTTCAAGTATGGTATTCCATTCATGCTTTGCGCTATTCTGCATCGGTGCCGTTCTCGTGCGTCTCACTCACACACCCTCCGCCTGCACGGGGGTCATCTGGCAGTGGCGCATGGCTAAACAAATGAGCCGCCGGCATTCGCAGGACGCGCACCCACGCCCAAGGGGGTCCGACGCGCACTTCCTGCTTTTCTTAGTCAACACCCCTCTTCCAGGAGAGCGTCTCGCGCACCCCCTTCTCCGACTCCGCCCTGCCGTCCTCGCGGAACCGGCGTGAGAGCGCAGCGGGCTCTTCGCAGGTTCTCACCAACGTCTCCGTTCTGGCGTTGAACGATGTGGTTTAGGCTCGCTCTAGACCGTCCTACGCAGGATCGGACACTCCCATGCCTCGACGTGCACATAAGTGGCTGATGATCAGACGACGCACCGTGAATACGTTACCCCATTCGTGAACGCAGACGTGCGTGGGGCAGCGTTGTACGTTATGAGCCCGCTGCGCATGCGTTCCCTCCGGAGCGGTCGGCGCCAGGACATATCCTATCTGCGCTCTTGCCTCATGCATCTCCCGCTGACACAGTGGCGGCACACGAGTGTGCGCGCACGTCCAGAAAGGCTCGCCTGTCGCGCTGCGCAAGGAAAGCATACGTCGTGAAATAATAGATCCGGGCCTCCTAGAGTCCTATAATATACATCCTGATCCGGGGTCAGCCTATCATGCAACTCGTAACTGTCGTGCACCGACTCGTGACCGTCTATCGTCCCCATATATCTCCGCACCGACGCCGACGCCGCACAGCGGGGACACCCGCCTGCCAAAGCACGAAGTCCCCGCGCGAAGCACACCACGCCCTACAGCTTGTGCTCCACCCGCTCGAACGCTGGCCCGACGCTCCGCTCGCCCATCGTGCGCCACCAGCGCTCGACCGCTGCGTCCGCATCGTACGCGAACTGCGCCGTGTTCTTCTTCGGGTCTGCCCACTGGTTCGGGCTGCCCTCGAGCGCGTCTTCCGAGGTGCCGTTCGCGCTGCCTTGCATCTTGCGCAGCTCCGCCTCCATGGCTTGGCGCATGCCCGCGTCGCGCTTCTCCTGCTCGGGCCCGTCCGGGAGGTGGAAGATCTTCTGGTTCAGGCGGGATTGCCGTTGCGTCTCCGCGGTGCGCGGGAGGCGCAGGTCCTCGTAGGCCTGGATGAGCGTCTTCAGCTGCGCGGCGTCGGTTAGGCGCGACAGTAGGTTCCCGAGCACGGCGGCATCTTCGATCGCCATCGCGGCGCCTTGCGCGCGGTAAGGCTGTAAGTTGTGTCAATGTGGTGACTCGCAGGTTGTAGGGTGAATGATACGTACGAGCATAGGGTGGCAGGCGTCGCCCAGCAGGACGACCTTGGACGAGGGGTGAATCCACGTCTTGAGCGGCTGGCGGTCCATGAGCCGCCACTTGAGCGTCGAGTCCACGAAGCTAAGCAACTTCCGGATGCTGCGGAGCGTCAGGGGCATGCGTCAGTGCGCGACGTCAGACAGGATGGCGCGCCCGCACTCACCGCGGCTCAAAGTCGGCAAAGTCGGCACGCATCCTGTCCGCGCTGCCTTCCGCGTTCCAGGACTCGACAGAACCGTTGTCCGGGTGAATGAGAACGAGGTTGTACTCCTTCCTCGCGCGCTGCAGGGGTGTGAGCCCCCGTCCGAAACCAGCAACGGCGGGTGCAGTGACTTACGATACTGTACGCCATAATGTGTCTGCCCGGGCCCATCCATCCCGTCATCTCGGGAATGTCGACGAGCCCCTTCAGATCGGGATCGTTCAGGAGCAGGTGGGAGGGAATGATGGCGCGGTAGGCCGCATCTCCGGTCGGCTCGGCCGGGTTCGTGTGCCCGAGCACGACGCCCTGGATAAGGCTCTTCACGCCGTCTGCGCCGATGATCAGGTCCCCACGCACGACTTCCCCGGACGCGAGGGTAACCGAGGGCGTGTTCGGGTCGACCCCGACCACCGTCGCCTTGAGCCGGAGCGTCATGAATGGAGCCGCGAGGTCGTACAGGATCTTGTGGAGGTCCGCGCGGTGGATGTGGTAGTATGGCGCACCGTACTGTTCCTCCATGTTTGAGAGGCGGGTATACGCTACTCGGTCCCCATCCTCGTACCGACGGAACACCAGCGCCTCCGGACGGACGGTAACGCGCTCGAGGGCTTCTCCAGCGCCCCACCTTCGCAGAAGTCGGGAGACGTTGGGGGTGACTTGAATGCCGGCACCGACCTCGCTTATGGAGGCAGCAGACTCGAAGAGGGTGACCTTGTGCCCGGCTTGGCCGAGGCAGTGGGCGGCGGCCAGCCCGCCCATCCCACAACCTACGACGAGGACATGGAGGCGATGGGAAGCCTTGCGGCCGTCGTAGAGAGTGGTGTGTTTGATGCCTTCAGCCTTGGCGGCGTTGATGGGTTGGTGGCTGGTCATGGTGGAACGGGTGGAAGAGCGGTAGAATAGGGGGATGAGTACGTTAAGTTCGTTGGTGCTGAGCGGGGTAATATAGCGTTCACTAGGATAAAGGATTAGACGAAGGCGTTATGATATAGCCCTGGTAGAGCGTCAGGTCGGGGCGTCATGCAGAAGAGAAGGCAAGACCCACCATCAGACATGCACACGGGTTCTCATGCTGACAACGTCGTCAGACGCTGCCATTGCCAAACTGAGCTCGGGGCACTGAATCTCCCCTTCAATCTTGGCCCGCCAGGCTGCTCCGAGTGCCGTGCCGCCGGTAGCAAGACCCGGCGAGGGGTCAGCCTCACGTGGACATCGGAGGCTGGCGGTGGTGCCGTTTGCGGATAGGTGTCATGGAGTGTTACGTTGTGGTGATCGGCAAGTCGAGAGAAGTCAAGCAGACAGAATCGCAGGCCGGTGAATCAAGCAGGAGACAGGAGGGTCGAGTCGTCGCCGCGCACATCGCAGACCGAGTCCGAACCGTTGCGGGGAAAGGACGCTGACCGCGGGATAGTTTTCCCCTAATTATGGCGGATCAATGATGGGGCTTACCCCGCATTCAGGAGCAGCGCTTGAGCGCCGTTCAAAACGTATCCTGGCATGTACATGAGTGCCAGAGGAAGAGCCAAAATGAGAGGAAAGAGTTGCCACGGAAGGAGTTTTGTGCATCGTGGCAAGAGAAGAGGAGGATGTCACATTCCAGGCGTGTGCGACAGCCTCCCGAATTGCTGAACTTGAGGCCAGCCAATAAGATCAGCACGATTGGACCGTCGTGCCTCTAAATAAGGCAGGTCGCCTTCACTGGGCGTCGAATGACATTTGCTACGAAAAAAACACGGACAAATACCATATATATACAAAGTTTTCTTGACATATGTTGCAGGCGAACGCGTGGAATAACTGTGGAATATATGCAGTATTCCATAGATTTGCCGTATGTTTTCCGCAGGCGTTTGGATCGAATGCGCGGGTTCGCACCTGGGTTGGCAGGCGGGCGCGGGCTCGTAATAGCGGGGACAGTCATCGCGCGAACATAGGATTCCGTCTATCAAATACATAGCGAACCCCCGCGCACGCCGCGCTCATCGTCGAGCATGCCGTTCAACCGGTTCGTGGAGACCCAAGACAGCCCGCGGATCCTCCATGGATTCGTGATGGAAGCGCCGCCGAGTGCGTTCGGCAGGCAAGCGCGCCCCCCACTCGACGTGTGCTGAAAGAGAAGGGTCAACGCGATGAGCGCGCCGGACAGGGGACATGCTACGAACCGTGTTATCGCGCGGTGTAGACGCGGCGCCGCAACTTGTTGAAGGGCTTGGTTGGTGCGCGCGTTGATTGACCATGTGCGGCGTGGCGTAGAACCTGTGCGGGTAGGCCAGTTGATGTCAAATCACCTGTAGCAGGCGCGTCACAGAGAAGCTCAGCGACGTCGGACGCGGAGGCAGACTCACCCGCGCGAGGCGATATAGGTCGTGCACACCCGTCAGGCCATCAGCGAATCTCCCCACTCCCCGGTACTTGTCCCTCTGAGCCGAACGTGTTCCAGGTGTTGCACGACTCAGAAACGAACCCGGCATACGGCTCTGCGGCCTCTCAGACTCTGGAGATGACTAAACGTGAGTTTAATGGACGCTGCTATACTGTCAGAGATGCTTACTTCCGTGGAGGGACTAGGTCCGCGGCTGCAGTCTCACATGGTCTTCGACGACCAGGAAGAGAGTTCCGACGAGGAGGAGGCGCCACTGCCGAAGAAGGCGAAACCTCACGCAGCCGCAGCACGCGACAACGCTGCCGAAAGATCGCGTGTGCGTTCAAGCACACCATCCGGTAAGAAAGGTGCACGTCCTGTCGCTGCTGGTGGAAAAGGGAAGGAGAAGGAAGTACAGCCCGCAAGCGGGCACAACAAAGGTGTTGGAGGGCTTGCGCGGCTTGCTGCTGCCAGTGCTAGTGGTGGCGGAGCTAAGAGCGGCGGGGATAAGGGTGAAGGCGGCTCGCGGGCTCACGGGTATGCAGGTCAGCATTGAGCTAACCCGCAGTCGTCATTGGAGGCTCACTTTCATGTGCAGGGGGCGGGAGTGCTGCACTCTTCTCTGCAAAACACGTCGGAGATCAGATCGCCCAGTGCCGGACGAAGCTGGACTCTATGAACACCGTAGTCCACAGCCACGACGCGAGCCTAGAGGAGATCAAGCATCAGGTAGATGCAGTGATCGGCGACTTTGAGGACCTCGATACAGTCGTCGCCAAGCTGCTCAAGGCCACTCACAAGCATGTTTCGAACGTCCATCGCCTTGAAGAGCGCCTCGAGGTCGTAGAGGAGCGCATGCAGGGCGCAATTGACGGCGCGCTTGCAGGAATGCAGGACGCTAACAAAGCGGCGCAGGCGGTTGTCGACGAGGCGGCGAAACCCGGGGAAAAGCAAAGAGACAATCCACTACAGGTGAGTGATCTGCAGGACGTGTACAGCATGAGGACTTACAGTGTTCGCGGGCATGCAGGATGCGGTTCGCAAGTGCCTGTACTCGATGATGGGGCTCCCGTTCAATGGCGAGTTGCCAAAGCCGTTCTCCGGGACGTACTGGGAGTCCGTGTACGAGGAAGGCGCGACCGAACCGACGAGCTTGCTGCGCCCCGACTGGGAGGCGACGTGGTCAGCCAACCAGAGCTCCTGGAGCTTGAAGGCGGTCTTGCGTATCCAAACGCGCGGGCACGAGTACGCCGCATCCCTCAGCAAACAGCACCTGATGGCGCTTTCGCGAGACACCATTGTGAACGCCATCCGAGTGGTCTTCCTGTCCATGGCCAAGCGGTGGAAGCTGGAGCATGCCCAGGATGGAGAGAAGGTGAAGAAAGAAAGAAACCTGTACGCCAAGAAAAGCGGGCGCAAAAGAAATGTGAGCAATTGCGGATGCCCCGCGCCGTCACACACTGATTGATGGCTTACTACAGAGGGCCGAGGGACGTGTCATCGCGCGTAAGAAAGTCCCCGCTGCACAAGCTCCGGAGTTCGACTTCTGGTTCCATTGGAAGTATCAGTCTACCGACGAGTCAGAGGTGGAGGAGATCGTACCAGTGAAGCATGCAGTAGACCCCGACTCCGACGCCGAGGGCGCGAGCAAGAAGCGTCCGACAGTCCCCGTATTTCGCAAAGTGCTGGTCTCGCATTCGCCTGCATGGCAAACACCGGAGGTAAGTGGCATTGCAAGGTTGGCAACTGCGAGACTTACAGGCTTTTTGTGACCAGGGGAAGGCTGTACTTAATCTCGTCGACGCAGAGGCTGCAAAGAATGCCCGAAAGAAGGGTGGTCGGGGCAGCACTCACACCCATCGCCGGGCCGGCGCACCTCGCTCGTTCAAGAAGACCTCCTTGCCCAGCTTCACGCGCGGTAAGGCGGCGGTTCTCATTCCGCGTGCGATGGTGAATCAAGCGTGGCTAAAGAGTAAGTATGGTGTCCCGTACAATTCGCGGGTGTACATCGCAGGGAATGTGCCTTCAGACGACGACGGTGATGGCGTGGGCTATGGTTCAGGTGGCAGCGGTGGTGACGATGACGACGGCGAGGAGGGCGGTGGCAGCGACGATGATGGTGAGGCAGGCGGTGGCTATGACGAAGGCGGGAGAGCTGGCAGCGGAAACGACGACGCAGGGTTTCGGAGCGATGCTGATGCAGAGTTAGAAGACAAGCAGCAGAATGGGGGGCAGAGAGAGGCGTCGGGAGAGCTGGAGTATGCAGGTTCGCAGTAGCTTCATGGGCGTCGCCGGGCACGGGCGGTGTGGGAAGCTTGCCTCGAAGTCGGCGTTAATAGTCATCCAGGCCCTCGAGCTCATCAACACGATCAGGTTCTTGGGCATCCTGCGTGAACATTCCGTCAGTGGCAGCGTCTGCGAGCACAGCAACATTGCAACACTTGCGTGACAAAGGGACATGGTGATCCATGCACGACCGCGGCTCAGAGTCACGTATGCAAGTGCGAAATGGCCGGTGAACCGGCGAATGTTGATGACTATAGGTGGGCCCAGCATGTGGGGCTGCCAGGTGTCAATGCCGAGGTCTACCGCACTAATTGAAGCGGATGTCAGTTGCAGGTGCATAAGCACGATATGATGGGTACGGACCGTGTTGCCCACGGCATGTCAGGGGCATGAACGCTATGTATAAACGGTCGCACGATTGCGAGCTCAGCCTCTAGTTCTGTGCCATCATTGGTAGTGTGTTGGACGCGGAATAGATGAATGATGTCGACCGGCTGTCGGCCATCTATGTACGCGTAGCGGTACTTTATTCCCCGAGCAGATGTTGAGTTGCCGTATCGTTGACCTGCCACGATAACGTGTGAGTAGAATGGGACAGCCACTGCGATGAACGGTGAGCCGGTGGGATCGTATGATGTGTCGGGGATGAGTGTTGCCGAATCCTGCCAGGCTACGCGCAAGTGGTTGTACACCATGTTGTACAGGCCCTCCGGCCGTAGGTTGAGCTTCCGTCCGTGCTTGGGCCATTTGATCAAGTCTGACCCGGTTTAGCAGACATATATATGGTAGGGAATGCCCACTTACCGCCGCTATCCTTGGCTGTCATGAGAGCAATGGTGTTGAGCAGGGTCCCACGGCTCTGGCTCGGCCGCTTCTCGCCCTGAATGCACTTTTTCAGATCCCGGATACTGTCATCATCCTCTGGGCTCTTCGCATCACCAAGGCCTTCAAGCCGGAGGATCTGTTTGTAAGAAATGATAAGCTATCATGAACGTGAAGTAGGGATAAATCACAGACCAGGTCATGCATTAGATGGAGCTTCGTCCAGCTCCGCATCAATGTCGCCTCTAGTTCACCGCCCTTATGCCCGTTGTGGTTAATCTTCGATAGCCAGCCGTTGAAGCGTTCGTATACGTATGCCCACCATGCATAGACGGGTCCCAGACATAAGACGAACACGAGGAAGTGGATCATGATGTGGAAGTACGGAGTGAGATGGCAAAACATCCGTGCCCAGTCCTGGCATGCGCGGTCATGGCAGTCTTGGGCACGGCGAGCCTCTTCAACACTGATAGACTGCGATGCCCAGATTCGGATCGCGACGGCCCATTCAATCACCGTCGCATAGTGATCACGGTAGTTGCGGTGCATGCTCTCTTGAGCAATATACTCGAGGTCTGCAACCGTTGTGCTTGGATCGTGCGCCGCAGCGGTCTGCCGACGCTCGCGGACCAGCTCGGCGACCCGCTTCGCCTTTATCGCTGTCTTCTGTGATTGACGCAGCGGTGGCGCTTCACGATCGGGGATATCGCCGTTGACCTGCCAAGCCTCATACAGACCCACCGGCAAGACTGAGACCATGTTCCGCCACTGGTCGGCCTTTCCCGTCCCAGCTGTCAAAAGCTGAAGAACCAAAGTGAGCACATCACAGGAGCACATAAGTGATGCGTGCAAACATACGCCTTTGGGCACGCGTCCTGCATCTCCAGGCCACCATACTGCGTCAAGCCATGCCTCAAACTTCTTCAGCGGGTTGTCATTTCGTCGGCGCTGGGCAAACATGCCGCCCACAGTCAGGATCCCCTGTACGACATGTTTGGCCTCTCCTAGTATGATGTAGCAGATGACGTTAGTGAATAGACAAATACTGAGAATGCGCACCTAAGAATGCAGCGTGCATGAACTCGGTCGGCGTACTGGTAACCGGCATCCAACCCGGAAGGATATTGAGCGACGACCAACGGATACCTCGCTCCTCCGCAATCTCCTCCCGCGTGTCTGGATCTGCGTGACGCGCTCGGTAGGCATACTTTAGGAAGCGTTCTTCTTCGCGGTACGAGACCTCTGCACAAATGTACATTCAATTAACCATAGTATCACAGACATTGCGACGCAGATAATTGGCAACTTACTTTCCGAGTTGAAGCAGTCTGGGTCCGTCAACGAATGCATCGGCTCATGGCATACGGGACACATGAACCATGTGGACGTGTGCCCGCGCAGACCCGATGCCTTACGTGCAGCTGGTAGATCCGACGCATTGGCATACAGGAAGCTATGGACCAGCGCTGCCTCATCTCCCGGGATCCTCATAACGACACCTTCAAGGTGGCAGGTGAAGTCAATGTAGTATCTATATAGATTGAACGAGCACGCACCATTATACAGCTCCAACAGCTCTGGCACAAAGACATCAAGGATGTGGTTGAGCTCTTCGAGAGATGGCTCATCCGGACCCGGTATAACAGCGAGCAGGAATGTTTCTTCGCGGAGAAACCGCTTGGAGCGCGGATTGTTACACACCGTAAGATATATCGCGCCCACCGAGTAGTTGCCTCGTTTCATAGCGCGGAACCTAAACAATGCGATCAGTAATGGAAAGCAGAGCAGGCTGATATTAGGTACTTACCAGTCGAGGTTGAAGATGAGCACCAGACCATTGGGCAGTGCAACAAACCGTTGGTTGAGCTCGTTGACGTCCACATCATGGACACCCCACCGACCACCTTTGCGACGCTGCAGGCCTGCGCGAATCGCGTTCCAACCCCACCCATCAGTGATGTCGTACATGCGAAAGCTTGCATCCAGATGACCAGCCCACTCGTCCATGCCGACCGGGGGTTTCTCTCCGGCCTGGTCTTCTGGTTTGGTGCGCCACAGGCTCAGCTCAGCCACCTTCCCCGGGCGTAGCAGCAGCCGTTGAATGACATCCTTCGGGGAGGCCGCTGACAGCACCTTCACCGGCACGCGATGCTTCTTCCCGTTGGCGAAGCACTTGGTCTCGAAGAGGGTCCCAGGACAGTCGAGAGAGACGCACTTTCCATGTCCAGGGAGACCGTTTAGTTCCGTAGGATGGTGGGTCTCCCAGCAGTGGTCGCACAGGAAATAGTACGTTATATGCGCGTCAGGGTCAACACCAAGCCGCCGTTCAGCAGTCCGCAGGGTGATAGCCATTTTCTCGAGCCCAGGAATGTCGTACCCAGTACGCAGAGAGAGCGAGAGAAGCTGTGACCGTGCGCACTCCAGTTGGTACTGAGCCAGGTCGTGTGTAGCACCATGAAAAGCGACCGCAATGAATGCTTGGACATAGGCACGTCGAATGAGTGGGTGTTCCTGGAAAGCCGGCGGCAGAGCGGACGTTTCATGCTGTTCTTCATCAGCGGCATCCGGGTTATCTACATAGAGCGAATCTAGTCGAGCATAGAGCGGGTCGTCATTATCGATTTCAAAGCCAGTCTCGTCGTCAGAGTGGTCGCCGAGGGCAGAGGAGGGAGAAGAGGGACGCTCTGGGCTAGCAAAGTCTGCGTCGTGCAGGGGCTGGTCGGTGTCGAAGTCGGAGGGAGGATCCCAAGAGCTCTTGATGACTTCATCATCGTCGTCGCAGTCTTCGACCGTAGTGGAATACGTGCGACGGACAGGGTCGCCAAGAGAGATCCCAGACTCAGATAGGTCCACTCCAGAGTCATAGTCGCCAGTCGGATCACCAGCAAAATCATCGGCATAGTCGAGCTCAGCAGGTGGCTCCCCATCGTGGTGAGCCCCATCACCACCAGTGGATCCTGGGTGTTCTCCGTGGCCTGTAGCCACAGTAGGCACAAGTAAGAGGCCCGGCTGGCCTGAGATGGACTTGTGCTCGGTAGAGATGCAGCGCGGCGCTGGAATGTGCTTGTATGCGCTTGATTCAAGTGTCCCATTGCGGCGCTGATGTATATTGATCATTTGCCGAGTTTGGTTATGGCGCGGGTCGTTACGACAGACGGTACATGGACAGGGATAGCGGCGCTGACGAGAGTTGTCCATGGCCACGAGAGGAGGGGTGGAATGCGAATGCGCGGTATTCGTGTGGTAGGAGGGGAAGGTATAGGCGCTAGACGCGTCGCGTCGACGCGTCTCGTGCATATGCACGTGAGCGTTCTCAATTCCTCGCGAGCAAATGCGGGAAATATCTCATTCGCAACAAACGCGCAGAAAAGCTACAGCATATTTGGTGTTTGGCCGTCTTTTTTTCGGGGCAAATTTTATTCGACGCCCAGTGCTTCCATATCTAGACAATTTAGATCCCATGCAATCTCCCCGAGCGCTCCCACTGCGAAAGTTGCAATGTCCCTGACCACTTCGTCGCAAAGAAATCATGCAAGAATGTCATTCACTCATCAAGTAATGCGCCATTGACCTCCGCTCTATATGTGCCAGGTAATAAAAATCCCATGCAACCACTTCCGACGAAACTGAAATCGACAGAACTTGTGCCGCGGCCCGCGGGTGCCTCCTCCTGATTCGCCAGCTCAAAAGAAATGCCTGAATTCACTGGACGCAAGAATTGAATCTTGAGGATACGGAGAGTGCTGGTTAGATCTCTCCGCAATCCGTCAAGACATGAGCAGTTCGATACCAATGCCATGTCGCGGGAGCCTCGCACTGAATACTTAACCCCGCTCTCTCGGCGCACATTCATAGATCGGCCGAGAGTGAAAAGTTCGCACAATGCCCTGAAAGGTACCGGGTCGCGGAGATCAAAACTCTACAGAAGCAAACGTCGCAGAAGCTGGATCCGGACCACGACTCGCTTCGAAACAGCAATGCAAACACTGGGGCGCTACTGTATGATAAATTGCAGTAGTCCAGGCATGGAGTGGCGAGCCTCGCGTTGCTGTAGGAGCAGCCTCCAGGAGGGCACTTAAGCTGCTGTTTCACGGAGTCTATCGCACGGACGGCACGATGTCGTCACGAGTACGGCATAGTGAAGTGTTTACAGTTTTGAAGCAAGATACTCGAAGCACCCGGCCTCTTGAACCATTGTAGCGAATGCGACTCGGCATGAAACTCTGAACGTAGTGTTGCTTACATGTTTCCTCGAGAGTTTACGAAGCCTGCGATCGCCGTACTCCACGCACGGAGACGCTGCTACGGCCTATTGCGGCGGTACCTGTGCGTTATTCTCGTCCACCATCGCCTTCACCGTCTTCGCGATCTCGACTGCGCCCTACATACGCACGATTGAGTGTCTCGAGAAGCAAACGGACCGGCCGAGAGATCGCACCGGGGTGTCCGAGTGGCAGCAAATGGAGACCTCGCTCACACCCGCCGCCAGGGGGAGGAAGCCAGCCGTCGTCGTGACTTGCCGCTCCCCGAGTAAACGGTTCACCCTATCGGTGACGGCAGACAGAGGGACGGGGTCGTGCTTCCTGGAGGAGCTAAGTCAGTCACCTGTTGCGTGTGCCACTGTCGAGTCGGGAACTCACTTCGTGATAATGAGTTTACCCTCTGGGCTATATTCGAGGTCGGCGAACCACTCTGTGTGCAGCGGAGATCAGGAATCGGCACCTCCTGCGTTCTGTGACATGCTGAGGACGTACCTGCGATGAATGGAACGCCGAGCTCCTCTGCCGCGGCTTGGTGGCAGGTACCGGCCAGGCCCATGAACGGGACGTCGAACGTCTTCGCGACGCCGACCGCTGCCCGCGCCAACGCCGGCTCGCGTGCAGTCATACCGTACACCGCCCCGTGCGGTTTGATCTGGGTCCGAGTACCAGTGTTATCCCAGAGTGGCCGTTCCGGAGACGCGCGGAGGACTTACGTGGTTGAGCTTCATGCCGTGCGCGAGCAGGAAGCCCGTGAGTGCGCCGACTTGGTAAACGAAGCATGCCGCGAGTTCGTCCTACGAGTCCGTCAGGGACAGGCAGCGGGCCTGGGTACGACTGGGCCACGTACAGGCTCCATCTTCATCTCGCGTCGGCCGAAACCCTGCTTGTCGGGGAGGGACGGGTGCGCTCCGACGAGGACGTTGTTGGCCTTCGCAATCTGTACTGTTTCGTTCATAATAGAGAAGTCTCTGTTATGAAACGAGTATCGAACACACGTGTCAGCGACGAGCAACGCCGTTCAAGACCGAAATTATATTTACGAAGCGTGAAACCCGCAGGCTACATTGGCGAGGTGGATCGTCTTCATGAGTGCTTCGTCGTCGCCCTACGATTCAGTGCGCGTGAATCCCCAAGGTTATGGAAATCTTGAGCTCCGGCTAACCATCTTGTAGAGAGAATATCCCTATGATTTGCCATATCAGCACTGTGTTTACCGAGAGACGTAGGCAGCATTGAGTGGTCGCGGTCGGGTGCAACGCGTCCAGGCGCGCGTCGTAGCCACTGGCGCTTCCATAACTGCTCCAGCGCCTGCAAGCCGCGTTACGTAGTCGTTACGTGCGGTCGCTCTCTTTTCTGCCGTCACCATCTCTTTCTTCTCACCGCGCGACGCAGCGTTAACGAAGGCAGCACACCGAGCATAGGTACGTGGACAAGTCGCAGCTCGCTTACCTCCCCCATATCACAGTTCAAGGTTGCTCGGATGCGAGCCATTTTGCTGGAGGAAGAGGGTAGATCTGGAGCTCGGTGGGAGGTGGACGAGGTCGATGGATCCTTTGGTGAGTGCGACTCTCTTGAAATACCGTAGCTAGATATCTAAATGCTGCTTTCCCAGACAGTGCGTATATATCTGGGGTGATAGATAGGAGTGTATCATGCGATAGCATCTTTAAGACTTCGACCGGAGTCATGGGGTGTCGCGGGCCGAACTTTGAATGCAACCTCGCGTGCAAGCTACGACTTGCATTGACATTCAAGGCTAATGTATCTCAGAGTGTACATGACTTAAGGTGAGCGAAATTTGACAGCGCCAGGCGCAGTGTATGCGATCCGTCACTCTCGCGGTAATCCTCTGGGCCGCGTTTGCTAGGGGCCCATCGGGCTCTTGGCTCATGGTCACAAGGCGCGAACTTTAAGCTAATCCTGTTTGGAAGCAGCGGCGTCATCGTAGCGCGACCGTTCCCTCGTTATCGTATGCGTTATTCGGCCACTGAAAACTATGAAGCGGTCCCCTACCTCCTTTCGATCCCTGACCACAACCATGACGGACCCCACGCCGCCATACGCATCGCAGAAACTGCTAGTTGCGAACCGTGGCGAGATCGCTATACGCGTTCTGCGCACCGCGCGCCGACTCGGTATTTTAACCGTGGCGGTATACACGCGTTCTGACGCGACCGCGCCCCACGTAGTCCTTGCGGACGAAGCGGTCGCGCTCCGCCCGGACGACGACGATCCGGCATCGAACGCGCGCGGATACCTCGATGCGGACGCCATCCTGGCGATATGCAAGGAGCGCGGCGTGACGCTTGTCCATCCGGGTTACGGGTTCTTGTCCGAGAACGAACGGTTCGCGCAGATGGTCGTGGACGCGGGCATCGTGTGGTTAGGGCCGCGACCCGACACGATCGAGGCGATGGGCCTGAAGCACCGCGCGAAGGAGCTCGCGACGGAGGTGAACGTACCCCTAGTACCGGGGTCGAAGAGCCTTCTCCGCGACGTGGAGGAAGCTGTTGGTTCAGCAAGCGCTATCGGGTTTCCGGTGATGCTGAAGTCTACCGCCGGTGGTGGTGGAATGGGACTCGTCGTTTGCTACACCGCAGACGAACTGCGCGCAAAATTCGTGTCTACTCAGGCCCGCGCGCAGGTACATACCGGGGTTATCACTCGATGTTTGGCATAACACTGACGGATGTCGTTCATAGAGTCTCTTCCACAATGACGGAGTATTCATTGAAAGATACTTTGCTGCCGCGCGACACGTCGAAGTGCAGGCAAGTGATAGAAGATGTGGATGTCCACTTCGAATCCAACTCATGCGTCGCAGGTCTTTGGAGATGGTCAAGGTCGGGCCATACACATGGGCGAGCGCGAATGCAGCGTGCAACGGAGGCACCAGAAGGTAGTTGAAGAGGCGCCAAGTCCTTTCATGCTGCGTCATCCGGGTATGTACTACATCAAGTACTGGTCCGTGCACAGTCTGAGCTGTCGCAGAGATCCAACAGAGAATGTGGGATGCAGCTGTACGCCTGGCGGTGCACGTCAAGTATGAGTCTGCGGGTGAGTCGCGGAGGCATCCGGCTCCTCTGATATAGATTGACATGTGTCATAGGTACCATCGAGTTTCTGGTCGACGACGCGACAGGGGATTTCTTCTTCCTGGAGATGAACACGCGCCTGCAGGTGGAGCACCCAGTGACTGAGCAGATTAACCCTGGGCTCGATATCGTCGAGCTCATGATCCTTCAGGGGATCACGAAACATGACAGTCCAGCTGGCAGCGTACTGGCCCACCCGATGTGCGAGCAGAGCTTATACAATGTGGCACCTGAAGAGGGGAAGAGGCACTCGATCGAAGTTCGCGTGTACTGCGAGAATCCCGCTGCGCAGTTTAAGCCATCCCCGGGCGTCTTACAGCAAGTCGAGATTCCGGATCCCGAGTGGTTGAGGGTTGAAAGCTGGGTAGGTACTCAAACATGTTGTCTGCTGCACCTGGTCGCTAATACGAGGTTGTAGGTGGAAAGTGGCACGACGATTACGCCGTACTTCGACCCGCTGGCGTGCAAGCTCATTGTCACAGGCTCAAACCGCTCAGAAGCCATCGCGCGGCTTTCTCAGGTATTGAGCGAGGCAAAAGTCTACGGGCCGCCGAACAACGTTCAGTACCTTCGCGCGATCTGCGAGTCGGAGACATTTCTAGAGGGCGCTGCAACAACGACTTTCTTGGATACGTTCAGCTTTACCCCTAGGTTAGTTCCCATTACGCCATGAGTGATAGCGTACTCAGTCTCTCATCTCTTTTCAGAGCATTCACAGTTTTGACTGGTGGGTTGGAGACGACCGTGCAAGATTATCCCGGCCGCAGGATCGGCCTTGGCATCCCGCGCAGCGGGCCCATGGACTCGCTCGCTTTTCGAATGGCGAACGCCCTCGTCGGAAACGACCCGGGCACAGAAGGTCTCGAGCTCACGTTGACTGGATGTCGGCTCATGTTCCACGTCCCTGCGGTTGTGGCTGTTACTGGCGCATCCGTAAAGGTGACCGTCAGCGGGACCGAGGTCCCCATGTGGGCACGCATCGTCGTCCCTGCCGGCGGCAAGCTCGTCGTCGGCAACGCGATGGGGACTGGAATGCGTGTGTATCTCGCGGTAAAGGGCGGATTCCCGGAGATTTCGAAGTACTTGGGCTCGAAGTCGACGTCGTTGGGGCTAGGCGGGTACCAAGGCCGGGCGCTCGCTGCCGGGGACCAGATCGCACTGGGCGACTGTACACCCTCAGACGCGTCTTCGACTCTCAGCCTTCCGGAATCTCTCGTGCCGTTGTATCCGACTGCCTGGACGATCCACGTCCTCGCGGGACCTCACTGCGATCCGACGTTCATCACTCCCAGCGGCGTCACCGATTTCTTCGCGACAAAATGGACGGTGAGCGCCGCGAGCAACCGGATGGGCGTGCGCCTCGAAGGTCCGCGTATCGAGTGGGCGCGCGAGACGGGTGGGGAGGGCGGCTCGCACCCGAGCAACATCCTGGACAATGGTTATTCGTTCGGGACTGTGAACGTGAACGGTGACACGCCGGTCATTCTGACCAATGAGGGTCCGGACATGGGTGGTTACCTCTGCGCATGCACGGTTGCGAGCGCGGATCTGTAAGTGGCTATCATATATCCCTCGGTATGTTAGACCAACTAAGACATTGTCACTAGGTGGAAGCTGGGGCAGTTGAGAGCAGGCTCGACAGTCCAGTTCAAGCGGATCGCGCATGCACAAGCCGTCGAAATGATACGCGACCAGGACAAGCTAGTGGAAATTCTTGTGGAATATAGTAAGACGTCATCTCTGTCGGGCGTTCCACCCGTTCCAGAGCTGGTTGAGTCGAGGATGGATCCACGTCTGCACGAGTTGCTTGCTGATACGTCAAGCGGAAGACCTAGCGTCGTGTTTCGCCAGGTGAGTAGACGATCAGCTCACCGCCACATATGTGACCAACCTAAGTCATCTAGGCGGGCGACTCTGCGATCTTGGTCGAATTCGGGACGATGACGCTTGACTTCGCAATCCGGGCTCGTATACACGCGTTCGAGACTGAAGTGCGGAAGCGCGCCATATCGGGTGTCTGGTTCCTCGCGCCCTGCATCAGGTCGACGATGGTAGGTGTCAGGCTTACGTTCCCCTTCATTCCGGATTTGTTTTTTCAATACTAGCACGCAGATACACTTCGATCCGCTTGTGATCAGCCAGGCGTCACTACTCTCCGCACTGGTAGAGGCAGAAGCATCTCTCCCTGCCAACGTCGAGTCTCTCGAATTTCCGGGACGCAAGATCACCTTCCCTGTCGTGCTAGACGATAAGTGGAACCGGGAGGCGCTCGAGAAGTACATGCGGAGCATCAGAGATACAGCGATCTACCTTCCCAGCAATATCGAATATCTCGCCAGGAATAACGGACTCATGGGCGCGCAGGAGGCGTTGAAGAAACTTGTTGAAACGGACTGGGTAAGTTCAGGGTACATACAGGCCGTCCGCTCGAGGGGATGCTAACAAGTTTCAGCTCATCCTCGGGGTCGGATTCTATCTCGCTTGTCCGTTCCTCGTGCCAGTGCGTCCTTCCGGGTTACACCCCGATCACAAATTTCTAACAAGGCAGTTTAGATCGACCCGCGTTGCAGGCTAGTCGGGCAGAAGATGAACCCGTCGCGGACTTTTACTCCTCGAGTGCGCATTTGATTCCACGTCTCACGTCCCCCGTCCATTCACATTCTGATCTACATCGCAGGGCGCCATCGGCATAGCCGGCCCAGTCGCAGCGATATACCCAATCGAGTCCCCCGGTGGATATCAGCTTTACGGCCGGACCCTCCCTCCCTGGCAAACTTGGGGCAAAGGCCGGGACTTCAGCGCAGACAGTCCTTGGCTGTTGCGGCCGTTCGACCAGGTACGCTCCGTGCATCTCGCGCACATCTCGCCCGCTCATTTACGCCCAAGGTCGCGTGGGAGACTGTCGGCGAAGAGGAATACGCGCAGGTACAGTGACATAGTCTTGTCTGAGGCTTCGAGACGCAGACGCTGATTGCGCTCAGCTCGAGGCGCGGTTTGATGCGGGCCAGTATGTGTTTAAGGTACGTCTCTCCGAGTGTGGCACTCTCGCTAGCACGCTCAATCACACTCTCAGATAGAGGACACAACGTTCTCCATGGCAGACTACGCCACATTCATCAATAGCATCGCTGAGGAGGTCAAGGAGTTCAAAACACGACAAGCCCAAGGCGCCGCTTCTGAAGAAGCTCAGTGCGTCTCATGGTCAGAGTAATTGGCACGAGTATTTACCGTTTCACCAGGGAACGGGAATTGTTCGCACAATGGGATAGAAAACGGCGTGCTGAGCTGGAAGCGCGACAGTCGGATTCAAACCTCACCGATAGTAAGGCCATCATCTGCTCTCCACTGGTTCTATAGTTCATCGGCTCTCAGCAGCATCCGGAGGCGAAAGCGGGGATCACGTTGCATCCTCGTTGTCAGCACATGTGTGGAAGATCAAGTGTGCTGTCGGAGACGTCATTCAGAGGGCAGAGCATGTCCTTGTTATCCTCGAGGCGATGAAGACCGAAGTCAACATTGAGGCCGGGGAAGAATTCGTCGGGCGCACGGTCAAGGGATTCGGGCGAGGAGCGAAGGAGGGTGGTTCCGTATCAGCAGGAGAGCCTTTAGTGTACTTCGAGTGATCGACGAACGCTGTAGTTTGAAGATACTAGGCAGAGCTGTGGAAGAAATGGTTTCACCCACTACGAGTGTACATTAGATCCCTTGAGCTTTTGGGCTCCTTTCAAGCGGACGTATGCGACTCATCCGCTCAGTCCACCCGCCATTGCCAGATTACCCCTGTACCAATGAAGAGTGTATGAGGATAACCTAGAAGTGGATGAAGAGCTGAAGCCTGCAAACACTGACCGAGCGGGTCGCCGCTTTCATGGTGCACCCCCGTCCACATCCCGAGCGCGCCCATCGCGGAACCAACCCCACCAAGCTGGATAGCCTCGGAAGACCATTGATCGAAGGTATTATCGTCGTTTGCAGATATCTATTCGCAACGCTCAGTTACTTTTTACAGTGCATATAAAGCTCGGGCCACATACGAAGGAGTACCGCACACTTCCGCTGGCGAGCATGCTCACGGTGCCATGCACGCGCCGAGGGTTGTATGCTCCGAGGAAAACATTTCCCTCCCCTCCAGCATCGCCCATTTCGCCCTCGACGTGGATGTCAGGTCTGTCGGAATACTCAGGGATCGATGAGGGCGAGTAGCCGGTTATGCGCAAGGAGAGAGAAAGGATGATGTATACTTCTTGGAGGTCGGGGTCGTCGTATTTACCGTTTTGCTATGCGAGTTAGGATGGTCATAAGGGTGCGTGCATATTTTGATCAAAGAGGACGTACGTAGTAATCTATGGAGATCGAATACTATCTGTCAGTCTCGTGGGCACCATCAAGCTACAAGAGAATGCACTAACAGACGAGGTCAGTGTATCCCAGCCAACAAACAAGACGCCTGATCATTCGGTCAGCCACATTCTTTCAAACTGTGGCGACACGTACCTCCAGACGCCTTCCACGCCCGCCCAGTCATGTCCGTGCAATGCCTTGCAACTAGCTTCAGTATTGGCAGCCGGCGGGGTTGATTGACGTACACGAGTGTTGCTATCCAAGCTCTCCGCAGAGACACCATCGACACTGGAGGTCGGCACCCAGGTTCCCTCGCGGACGTTGTCCCATGCACCTAGAATCTCCAATCCCAATTTCCGGTGCGCCCTGCGGAGTGTAGATTCGGCCACTATGCGAGCGGCAGCAAGCCAGGACCAGTCAGGACGCAGCAGGCTGGCGGGTGGGACTCTTGCAGCTCCAGGCGCGTCGGTGCCAGGGAGCCACTCTGGGTCATCCGAGTCGCTATCCTCCGCACTGGCAGGTTGAGTAGGGTCAGCCGCTGAGTGAGGACGCGCCTTCTTGGGGTGCACGGGGAGGTAGGGGCCCCAGCGCCGTTTTCGAGAGAGATAGTCGAAATTGAACACGCGCTGGCGGGCGTGCCAGTGGGCGCGTTTGCGCTGCATTTCTACTGTCATGTCCTCGGTAGCAAGACGAACGTCAGAGCTTCTGTCTGCAGGGTTGAGGTGTCCTCCCGCTGGGGTGCCAATCGCCGTTCCGGCGACGGGCTCCACATCGGACTCTACAGTTTGAATAGGGAGGAAACCAAGGTGGCTAATAATCTGTCCCGCCGCGAGCCCTTCTTCCGTGTCGTGCCAGTCTTCGGAATCGTCGATATCGTCAAGCGCAACTTGTCTGGTGGAAGACGCCCGAAGACCATTCGAGAGGGTGTTTCGGAGCCAGGTGGTGTTGAGGGACGGCTGTGGCGGAGGGACACTTGGAGGCCAAAGTCCACGAGGCTGGGCGTAGAATGTCTGTATCGTGTCGGTCTCGAAACAAGAGTCCATCACGTCTAGTGCTTGGGAGCGAGGAGGGGTGCCCATAGGTCGTAGATCCGGGTCAAGGCGCGCAGTGTACATAACAGTTAGAGCGATTTTCAAGGCCCGAAGGTGTTCAGAGTCGCTTGTCGGCGCCAGTGGGTGAGTACACCAGAGTGCTGGTTGGGAGGAGCGTATATGCTGGATCCGTGTCGGCTGAGCATGGTGCGTGAGGAAGCGGTTGGCCCATACACGGTCTTGCAGATCCTTCCGCCAGTCCGGCTCTGTAAATCGTGCGTCAATGTCCCGAGCGTCACTAGTCAACTAACGGGGCAGTTCAAAGCGCTCACCCGAAGCCGGACGACGGTCAAGTCCCCTGGGATCATCAAATAGTGTCAGAAAGAGAGAACGCCATAGATGGTGATCCGTAGTGTCGTAGATTATCGAGTAGAGTCGACGGCATGTTGCGGCGGCAGCGGCGATACTGGTGGCGTTGTCGTTTGCCACACAAGCGATGAGTATCTCTTCAACGAGTTCATCGGGGATGTTCGAGAATCCCGGTCGCCCGGAATGCATTCGGTATACGCTCCTCCCTGAGATGTCCTATGAAGATACAAGTCGAAGTAAGAGCAGAAAGAGAACCAGCAACTTGATTCTGATCTGCTCCGGCACTAATCAATGGCGCGTGGGAACGATGCCTGTCCGAAAGCGGCTATAGGCGTTCGTTCGAGGGAGAAACTGGAATTCCACTGGCAGAGAAGAGACAGAAGATTTAGAGCGGAAAAGCGTGACGTGCAAGGTTAACACATATCAAGTACCACCCTGTTGGTGTCATCGCTACTTCAAGCTTCAGGTCTCTTACCGGGGGTCTCACTCTATAAAAGAAATAAATATGTCGATTAGCTGACACGCCATTGCCACATTACTCCTGTATTGGACATGGGCAGAGTGAGCACAACAATATAACGGTATGTCAGGCAGAACGCCAAGGAAGGCAAGTTACTAACCGACCGGATCGTCTTCCTCGTGGCGTGCCCCTGTCCACATCCCGAGCATACCCATCGCCGATCCGACCCCGCCGAGCTGGACAGACTCGGATGCCCATTGGTCCGTCGCATTGTCTTCGTCGAGGGACGTCTATGGCGCGGGTGAGTCTCGTTGGTGCAACTGCCATCACATGTTGACGTACTATAGACCATCGCACGCTGCCATCGGCGAGCACGCTTACAGTCCCGTGCACGCGCCGTATGTCCTCGTCCGCGATATCGATACCGCCATCCCAGCCCACGCCGCCCATTTCGCCCTCAACATGAATTGTCGGCCGGTCGGCATAGGCGGGAATCGGTGACGGCGAGTAACCAGTGATACGCAGCGAGACGGGCACGATGACCCATTCCTCCTCCAAGTAGGAATTGTCAAATCTTCCAGAGTGCTGTAAGCAAGGAATCAGTGCATCGTGCATAGTATGAGGAATAGAAATTAAACTGCAGTATACATTGTGACCTGTGCGAGACGCGACTGAGTTAGACCAGCATGTAGTGGCGCGTGCCAGGGATACGCACGAATGAGGTCATCGTAATCCAGCCAGCAGACGAGGCGCCTGCGATGCGGCATCAGTCGATACTTCCTCGGACGATGCATATAATATGACATACCTCCACAGGCCCTCTACACCCGCCCAGTCGTGCCCATCGACGTCACCTTCATCCGACTCGTGAACTTCAGCCTCCGCATCGCCCAGGCGCGGCGGCAGCCAAGCACCCTCGCGAAGATTGTCCCAGGCTTCCAGTCGCCCGACGTCATCCGTTGACTTGTGCGCGCGCAGCGTAGATTCGGCGACCACCCGCGCCGCCCCGAGCCACGCCCAGTCCGGAAACAGCTTATCTTCCGGCGGAACTGCCTCTTCACTGCCAGTGGATGTAGTTTCCAGCCAATCGGGATCATCGTCCTCCCAAGAAGAGTCGGACGAGGCACCATCGGGAAGCACAGCAAGATAGGGGCCCCAGCTTCGCAGTGGAGACAGGTTTCTCAAATCGAAAGCGTGTCGACGGGCGTGCCATAGGGCGCGCTCGCGTTGCGCATGTTCCTCCATACTCGGGGGGCTAGGTACTATGTTGTAGCCCGCGAGTGAGATAGAGTGTACGTGCAACGAGAAGCTGGGCTCGGCCGAGCCTACAGAAGGGATTGGAATAAACCCGACGTGGCTGACGACGTGGCCGGTCTCGCGACCCGCCGGTGTTTCAGAATACCAGTCGTCCCCCGTGTTGTCGAGCGAGATCTTTGCAGTCAGCACAGCTGGGAGGCCATTTGCGAGGATCCCCTTGAGCCATGCCACGTTTGAGGAGGGTAGGCTAGACGGGATATCGGGTGGCCACTGCGGCGTCTGCATGTGTAGCTGCACCAGATTGCGCGACGGGAGGCGAGCCTCTTCAACTGCTCTGGGAGTGCGCACACCTCGTCGCGGATCTGGCGCGATGGTGTATATTGCGAGGACGATAGTGCGCAGGGCGCGAATGTGAGCCTGTTCTTCGAGCGTGTCGCGAAGGGCGTCCACGGAGTAAACGCTGGCCGGCCCCATCGAGTGTGACACTCGCATATGTTCCACGCTGACAGTGGAAGGCAAATGTCGCGATACGAAGGGAAAAGTCCAGAGGCGGTTCTGTAACACCCCTCTCCAGTCTGAACGATAACGATCAATGACGCATAACCTCCGTGAGCAGGTTACATTGTCATGCTGAGTAGCGGGCGTTCTCACCAAATTTTGAGCTTGCATGATAGCGGAGAGTCCTGGGGTCGTCAAACAAAGTGAGGAACAGAGTGCGCCATAGATGGTGATCAGTGGTCTTGTAAATTGTAGAATATAGCCGCTGCGACGTGGCAGCAACCGCAGCAACACTTTCTGCATGCCCATTTTCCGCGCAAAAGACGAGTATTGCTTCGAGAAGCTCGTCAGGAAGTGTCTGAAGTGATGCCTTTCTGCTACTCATGACGGGAACGGGGGCGAACCGCGAGCGAGGGGGAAGAATATGTGCGCGTTGAATAAGTAGGGCGAGGATGCCAGTGCTCCAGCGAGTCTTTCCAACAGGTTCAGTTTTTTGTGCGAGATTCACTCCTGCAACTTACAGTTGGGGTGGAAGATAGGTCAAACCGGTGGAGGTAGGAGGTGGGAACAGGTCAAGAGGTGCGCCGTGCTAGTAAGGACTGTCGGATTCGCCGAGTCTGCCAGAGAGGAGCAGTGTATATGCGCCAAACGACCCCCGGAGCTGCGGTCTCCTGGTCTTCAGTAAGTAAAACATGTATTGCCCTCAGCTTCCAAATCCGAAGCTAGGTAGCAGGCGAGGACGTGCATATCTTAGAAGGCGCTGAGGGTATTCAGGTCACAATTGAGAGTCAAAAGTGAACGTTAGCAGACTTTGACAAAACGTATTCCGACACGGGGAATCGAACCCCGGGCTATCGCGTGAGAGGCGATAATGTTAGCCACTACACCATATCGGACTTACGGAGTTAGCTGTTGTGCGTATCCATATATTTTGCCCGCCTCGCTTAGAAATGAGGGGACTGGCTGGCAAACTTCGGACCGGATTTTCGTTGGCACCGTCCAGGGGTCGCTGTGCGTGCTGTCTCAGTGCCTGTTCGCCGACGACCACGACGACCACGACGTTCGACGCCGCCGACGCCCTCGTTCCCGGCTACACACGCGCGATGGACTTGGCTGCTCAATCTGGCCGGGAACATGCCGCTGACCAGATGCAGGCTGCGCATTCCATTGGCTGCGGGTCATCGGCACCTCGGCATGCCGAAGACGCGGCACAGGCGGAAACGTTCCAACACTCGCCCGGCATCCAACAAATCGACTTCGACGATGAGAATAAGCCGAGCCGCAAGTCTTCCTTCGTCGCCGAGCAGGTCACGCAAGTACCCGCCGCGTCCATCCACAGCGGCTGTGAGTATCCTCCAATCTTACAAACTCTCGGAACTGACCGGCTCTCCCAGTCTTCTCACCTGCTCTCGCACCTATGCGGCGTCGGTATTTCATCATCCTCGGGCGGGCCACGCTCTTGATCATGGGCCTCATGTGGACATGTCTCCCGATGTGAGTGTTGCGGAACAAGCGTTTCGTTGGGCGCCCCGTTCTTTGATCGTACCAGCGCCTATTGCGCGCTGTCATGAGCGAAGCAGGCTTTGTACGTGAAAGCGGATGCCTCCCTCGAGCATGTGCCTGCATTGAAGCGGCGAGCACAGACCCCATAAGACTCCAAGTGCTCAAAGTGTGACTTGATGTACTGATACCGGCCACGATGCAGTTACTGGGGCGCCCTGAACGATTCGGCGAAGCTTACGGGCAACCTGGAGTCCTGGTTCATCGACAGGGACGGCGGGCGCGTCGGCAGGGGACTCTCACAAGCTGCTCAACAGTATACAGCCCCGGGACCGCAACTCACGTGGCAGTTCCTCAACGCACGCGACGTCGGGGACGACAACGACATCATCAACATGGTCCTCCAGGAGCAAGTATGGGTTGTTGTCGTCGGTATGTCGTTCCCATACAGTCGCTAAATCATCTTCTCATGCGCTGTCTTTATCAGTCCAGCCGAATGCCTCGACTATACTGTCTGCAGCTCGTACTAATGGCGATAAGACTTACGACCCTAGGACCGCCATCAAAGTATACTATTCCCAAGTAGGCGGCACATACTTGTGTTGACGAACCCTACGCTAACATTGGTTACAGGCACGAAACGAGATCGCAACGGGAAACTACATCGTTCCGCTCACGACCCAGATGCTTCAAGTCACGACATCCGCGTATGCCACATCCACGGCGCAGAGAGTCTTTGCACAGATAGACTCGAATGGCCAGCCAAATTCGACGGCGCTGCAGATGATCGCGAACGCCCCCCAGACCATCTCGCCAGCAATAAGCTGGACGATGGTCAACCTTCGACCGTATACGTGCGTCTGCGTCTGCGATATCTATGACCTACAGTATTGACATACACACAGGTCGCCGGCTGCTCAAGCCGCTACGCTTGTCGGCAACATTTTTCTCTGCATTTTCTCGTGAGTCCCTCAGTCGTTGTGATCTTTAAGGGGTCTCTGAACGACCCTTACAGATTTATGATCGTGAGTGGTGCTGGCTGCTACATACGACTGCATCTAACCTAGGCTCAGACTATGGCGAACTCGACTGCGAGGGCCATAGTCGCTCCACACATGGCTTTCTTGCCCTACTTAGCCCTCCGGCTCGCGGTACCCCTTATCGCATACCTGCCGTTGAGCATGAGCTACGCCCTCGTGAACCTCGCTTTCAAGCTTCCGCTCGGGACCAAGTTAGTGTTATACTTCATCTGGTCTCCTCGTGGTTCTTACATCGCTCGCAGGTACGGTCTCGGTGCTGGCTTCATGCTGTCCTGGGTGTACATATACCTCGGCATGGCGGCCCTTGGGCTGTCTATCGAGGCCATGATCACTATCCTCACGCCCCGATTTACGCCGTTCTTCCTTTTTATGCTGGTATGTTCGCCAACAAACTGCAGCCCGATCAGTGCTGATATCCGCCTGTAGATATTGTATAACGTTTCACCCGTGGTTCTGCCCGACGAGCTGCAACCTCCGATATATGCCTACGGCGGCGGCTTCCCGATATGGTACGCAAACCTTCCTGTATCAAAGATATCGTGGTACTGACTATCTGTTCCAGGAACCTGTAAGTTGCCACAGGCACCCGACGCGCACACATCTACTTACTTGTTATTATCGCACAGCTCGCAAGCCCTCAGGACGATCATGTTCGACACCAACTCGCAGCTAGGCCGCAACATCGCGGTCATCATCGCATGGATCCTCCTCTCCTGTGGCACGATTACCGTCTTTACCTGGTACATGCGCCGGCGAGAGCGGCGGATCCTGTACGCGCTCGCTACTCGGCCGGCGAAGAAAAGTGCGGACGACGCGCCGCCAAAATCGTCCAAGGGAAAGGAGAAGACCGTGGAGTGATATCTTAATCTATGTACGGACCACTAGACCGGATTGTAACGCATGGATAGGTATACCGTGGATGGATTAACACATTTGCTAGCTCCCGCTGCGTTCTCCCAGCACGCCTGCCCGTCTCATTTGTGAGTGCATTGCCGATCACCGCGACCTCGCCGCATATCCTGACCCTTCAGACGCATATTCTCGGTGCTTTCGTGGGGCAGCAGCCAAGCCATCGTTATTCTGATATCCAGTCTACCGTGCACTAGCAGCGCAGATAGCGCGCCCCGGGATGCGGCGCGGCCACGGCATCGCGGTCACTGGCACACTGCGCTCGTTGATAAGATTGCGTATTTCGTGCACGGTGCCTGGAAGAAGCACACCATCCCCAGCGGGTGCGGGTCTCCGCCGCTTCTTCGAGCTCCTCGCCTCGCGCGGAGTTCAATGCCTATATACCTTCCGTGCCGTGGTGGCTGGTGTGCTGGTCGCTCTCTTGCTGCCTCCACCTCGCGCGTCTCTGCTGATCCTCTAGGTTCACTATGTCGGCGACCAAACGCGGCTCGCTCGACAAGACTTCTGAGGCGGGCTCGTTCAATGATAAGAGTGGGGCCCACGAGAAAGCCGCCGGCTTCGATGCTACAGGGAGCGAAGAGGGTAACGTCGGGCTCCATGAGTTCGATATCGCCAAACAGTCCGGGATCCAGGTCACCGCAGAGCAGAACCGCAGGTAAGCTTCGGAGAACATTGATCACACGAGTATATGGCTAATCTGAGTACTGCCGTAGGATTGCGAGGAAAATAGACATCTGGATTCTCCCGATGGTGCGCGTGCTGACTAGCGAAGGTGTGATCGCTCGTACTGAACGCCCGGGCGCGTAGCTCTGTCTCGCACAAGGTCTCAGCTATTGTGAGTATTGGCATCGGAACATAGTACACCTTATCTGACCGACTTGACAGTGGATAAGACGGCGTACGCTTCGAACGCTGCGTGGTTTGCAGAGGTCGGCTGACTAGCCTGCACGCAGACTGAACTACGGCAATCTGTACGGCATGAAGGCTGCGCTGCATGTATCCGGAAGCCAGTTTAGCTGGTTTGCGAGCAGTACGCATCGCTTGAACGGCTTCGAACCATAATTCACGCTAATAACGGCCTGCTCTGCAGTTTTCTAGTAAGTACGGTCCTCCGCGCACGTCACATATGGCGTGAACCATCCCCCTGTATAGTCTAGGCTACCTCATCGGGAATTACCCGGACAGTTGGTTACTGCAGCGCTTCCCTACGGGCAAAGTATTGGCGACTAGTGAGCGTCATAACTCGTATGGGTATATTTCCCATATTCAACGCCCTTTATAGCGACCTTGATATGGGGAACGATCGTGATAACGTGCGTGCTCCCTCGCATGAGATCGCACCCGTAGATTTACCGATACCTTCTCAGTACCCCGGCGTGCACGAACTTCGCAGGTACCATGGTCAACAGGTGAGCCGATGATCACCTGGAAGCCGCAACAATTCCTGAGCAGAACGTGCGGACAGATTCTTCCTAGGGCTTCTCGAAGCCATCGTCACGCCCGGACTCACGATCCTAACGTCAATCTGGTACGCGCAAAGCGAAGTCCCATTCCGGGCCCTCATCTGGTACTCGTTCAATGGATGGGCGGGGATCTTCGGCGGCTTCATGGCGTACGGCGTGAGTGCTATGCCTTAACGCCGTGCTATATCGACTGACTCGAACGGGGTGGCTAGGTTGGGCACATCGAGAACCCACAGATCGCGTTGTGGAAGTACGTTTTCCTCATTCTTGGAGGGCTTAGTGCGGTCTGTGAGTCAACGTTGGTCCGATCTGCGAATACTCGGGTGCTTAAATTATACGCGTCAGTCGCGG
This sequence comes from Trametes versicolor FP-101664 SS1, assembly GCF_000271585.1. Lineage (NCBI taxonomy): Eukaryota > Fungi > Basidiomycota > Agaricomycetes > Polyporales > Polyporaceae > Trametes > Trametes versicolor. The sequence continues at coordinate 1,968,700 of NW_007360333.1, read as the reverse complement.
TTGTCCTTTGGTTCTTCTTCCCGGACTCTCCTGTCGACGCACGCTTCTTTACTCCTGAAGAGAAGATCCTCGCGGTGAAGCGCGTGGCGGAGGCGAAACTCGGTGTTAAGAACACCCAGTTCAAATGGTATCAGGTACGTAGTAGTTCCAGCCGACCCTTTACACTACACCCGACGTCTGAGGCCCTCCAGATCAGACATGCTCTGGTCGATCCGAAGACATGGTTGTTGTTCGTTGCCTCCATCGCCGCTCAGATTCCGAACGGGTATGTACCAGAGCGAGCCTGTCATGACCCCGTGCGCTGACCTCAGATTTTGTAGAATCGTGTCTAACTTCTCTACGATCATTATCAGAGCAAGAACAGTGACATTTCTCCTGTGTATCTATGCTCATCTGTTTACTTACAAAGGGCATGGGCTTCACCACTCTACAAAGCACGCTACTCGATGCGGCATCGTCTGGGGTACAGATCGCGAGCCTCCTTCTCGCAGGGTAAACGCTGTGCAGTTTTCACACTAGACTTACATGAAGCTGACAACCGTCCAGGTGGATATGTATGCGGTTCAAGAACAGTAAGTGTCGTATCACTTTTCATCACCTGGATGATCACCGACGCGGGTTTTCACGGGTAGTGCGCGTCATAACGATGGCCGCGGGCAACATAACCTGTATTATCGCCGCGGCTTGCTTGACCTACCTGCCTTCCGATCAGAAGTGGAACCGCCTGGTCGCATTCTGGTTTACCTCGTTCCAGGTAGGTGCGGCGGAGTCATTTTGCCACACCGTGCTGACGTACGTCGTGCAGTCCGTAGGATTCGCCCTCTCTTTGGTTATGATATCGAACAACGTAGGTGCCCATATACCTCAGTAGCTCCACGCGCATTCTGATGTGGATGACAGGTTGGAGGGTTCACGAAGAAGACGTTCACGACGGCTGTAACGTTCATCGGGGTGAGTCGAGTATGTCGCACCGTATGTAAGGCGTGGCACTGATGTTTTGTCCGGTGCAGTACTGTGTCGGGAACGTCATCGGGTAAGTTACCATAGATCATCCGAGTGTCGAAGGATGCTGACTCGCCGATGCAGACCCCATTTCCTGATTGTGAGTGCTCATGTTCGCAGCGTCAGTCTTGACGGGTAGATCTCATGAACTTACAGGACAGCGAAGCTCCGAGATACGTGACCGGCACGGTGAGTGGTGTTGGCTCACCTCATAGGGTCGCTTGCTGATGCATAACGGACGAAACGCAGACGGCAATGTTTATAGGTGCGTACCACATTCTTGGCATCATACACTCCCCGAGACATACACTAAAATCATATCCAGGTTATGTTATCAAGACTGGTAAGCAGCAGCTTCGTGACGTTCTCACTCGCATATGTCAAAATCAACCCCATGTACACAGTCGCTCATCTCGCTCTCGGTTTCTATATGCTATGGAGCAATATGAAGGTCAGTGACTCGTCCTGAACGCGCTCCTCGCAACTACATGCTGATAATACGTAGCGCGATCGCGAGCAGGGACTAGTAACGTCATACGAGGATCAGATCAAGGGCGAAGGTAAGTGCCAGTATACGCGCGAAACCGCGCGGTGTGCTTACGGAAAGGTTTCTGTTTGCAGAGGCTGGCATGCACGACCTAACGGAGTTCGAGAACCCCTACCACAGGTACGTAGTTCGCTCTTGAGTTAGTGTTATTGATCATCATGTTATTTGATAGATATGTTCTGTGAATATTGAGCCACAGAACCGGCCTGTATACGTAGAATGCGTGAATGCCAGGAACCGCACTGGTATGCTTCTTTCGCGTGTACCTAGGGAGCCAGCATCAGAACGAAACAAGGATGTACAGTATCTCCCCTGCAGTTCACAACAAGCGGTGATAGATATAACGATTATTGACGAAGGCCCTGCACGAAATGTGCAGCTCCTGGGATCTCAAAAGGATCGCGCAGATCCGCAGGAGAAGGTCAGCACCAGACGCAGAGCAGTCCAGTCCATCGTGCCTGTACCGAAGCGGGGGGGGGGGGGGCGAGAGTTTCGGCGACGTCGAGCATTGCGGCTGTGCAGACGGCACGCACAGTGACCCTTGGGTGGTAATAGAAATGAAGGTTCAGCCAGTAAATTTCTATCTGGGCACGGTGGATATTGAAAGAACAAGTGCAGCAGTTGTGTACCCGGGCCATGGTTGAGGACAGCAGGGGATTCGGACGAGAAAGATCTGAGGAGCCGATTGTGTGGTACCAGGTTCGGCCGCATGCGGGCGATCTAAGCGCCCACAACTTCTCGACGTAACTTGAAGCCGCTCGGGCTCTCGCCGCGACGACGGCGGCTCTCTTTGCTTGCAACTCTCGCCTCGCTCACCTTGTCTTCGAATATGGCGCAGTACTCGCAGTACCTGTAGAGGCACTCATTTTTAAACACTACCGCCGTTTGGCCTGGACTGAATACCACTCGTCAATCACTCCGGGCCGGGCCTCATCCACAGCTCGAGCTTCGTCCGCACCTCACATACCTTGGCATGCGATAACTGCTATGACTGAAACATCGTCTGTGCTGGCTACGCATGCCTATGTCTCCTTATGCGGTTCTCGGCTTCAAGAATCGCAACCGAAACTGCTGCAGTGACGCCACGTCAACGGCAAAGTACTACATTTTGCATACGCCGTCCCGCAAAAACATATCCGTTATGCTTCCTACCAGGTAAGCATCCCTGATGTATGTGCCAAACGTGCCCAAACATGTCTGATGCCGGAGACCTTAATTTTTGCGCACACGCTGTGCGTTCTTGGACACCACTCGGGAACGGGATGCATCTACCTTTCGGCGCACATAGCAAGAGCCCGCCGCGCTAGACTCATCTACGCTTTTTCCAGCTTGTTGTGGGACGCCTTTGTAGCTTCAAATTGCCTTCCCACAACGGCTTCTGGCCTCACCCGTGAGTATATCACCGATTGCCGCGATATCGCATAACACCCCTACCTCACAGATCTATAGCTTAAGTGTTTCCGTGAGACAGCAACGGTACGCCGTGTAGTGCAGAGAATCTGCCGCGATTCTCCGGCACTGACGGGCGCCGCAAGCGCAGTCAATGGCACTGCGTCCGCTGAAAAGGTGGTATGTTTAAAGCATGGTGCCTTGAACAAGGGCACCATCTTTAGCGATCGCGGGTCTCCGCTGCTTCTCCGAGCTCTTCTCCCTCGAAATACTCTCGCGAGGCCCAACACATATATACCTCGATGTCGACGATGGCAGATGTTCTAAGTCTCACCCGACCGCGTGGATCTCTCCTGCTACCCCCTCCTCGGTTCAATATGTCGACAGCTCAACTCAGATCACTGGACAAGACCTCGGAGGCGGGTTCGTTGGACGACAAGGGTGGGGTACTCGACTCGAGTGAAGCCGCCGGCTTTGACTCCACTAGCAGCGAGGAGGGCAACGTCGGACTCCATGAGTTCGCCATCGCCAAACAATCCGGGATCCAGGTCACCCCAGAACAGAACCGCAGGTATGCATTCGGGAGACTCGCGCGTTGACTGTCGGCTCAGTGCACATTCGCCGCAGGATTGCGAGGAAGATAGACATATGGATCCTCCCCATGGTACGTGAGCTGAGAGCTCGATCTCTGGATCGTACACATACAACGCCTGTTACACACAGCTCTGTCTGGCGCAAGGTCTTAGCTTTTGTAAGTCCTCACTCTGAAGCTCGAGCACAGAATTCGCTTAACCTGAATGGGCACACAGTGGACAAGACTGCGTACGCATCGACAGCTGGGTTATTTCGAGACGTGGGCTGACGGCGCGCGGTCACAGACTGAACTACGGGAATCTTTACGGCATGACGAGTGCGCTAAATGTGTCTGGAGCCCAGTTTAGCTGGTTCGCAAGCAGTAAGCATCGCACGCACGGTTTGGAACCGTTGTTCGCGCTAATATTGGCTCCTTCTCCAGTCTTCTAGTGAGTGCGATCCTCCGCGGACTTTACGTACGGCGTGAATCATTCGCATGCAGCTTCGGCTACCTGGTTGGAAACTATCCGGACAGCTGGCTACTACAACACTTCCCCACGGGAAAGGTACTGGCGACGAGTGAGCATTATGGTTCGCATGCCCGAGCTCTACACCTTTGACACGCTCTTCAGCGACGCTCATATGGGGAACGATCGTGATTACGTGCATACACTCGCTCTTCTACTAGGCTGCGCTCGTAGTCTGACCAATGTTCCTTCAGTACTCCGGCATGCACGAACTTTGCCGGCACCATTGCCAACAGGTGAGAATCATGGAGTCGGCGGCGGCCGACAAGGGCGACTCACTAACAAACACCACTAGATTCTTCCTGGGACTTCTCGAGGCAATCGTGACCCCTGGCCTGACCCTGCTTACGTCAATCTGGTACGCCCAAAACGAGGTCCCCTTCCGGGCCCTCGTCTGGTATTCGTTCAACGGATGGGCGGGTATATTGGGCGGTTTCGTCGCATACGGCGTGAGTAGCGCGTCTCGACCACGTTTCACATTGGTTGACGCAAACGGGATGGTCAGGTCGGGCACATCGAGAACCCACAAATCGCGCTGTGGAAGTACGTCTTCCTCATTCTCGGGGGGATCAGCGTCGTCTGTGAGTCCACACTTGCCTGCATCGCGACTACTCGACTAATGATGCGTCAGTTGCTATCAGCCTTTGGTTCATCTTTCCCGACTCTCCGGTGGATGCACGCTTCTTCACCTCGGAAGAGAAAATCCTTGCGGTAAAGCGAGTTGCCGAAGCAAAACTGGGCGTCAAGAACACGCAATTCAAATGGTACCAGGTACGCAGCGATCTTGGGTGACCCCAGTACGCGATGCCTGATGTTTAGGAGCCTGCAGATCCGACACGCCTTGGTTGATCCGAAGACTTGGCTCCTTTTCGTTGGCACCTTCGCCGCTCAGATTCCAAATGGGTAGGCACAGCAGCGGATGTGTCATGGTTATATGTACTCACTTTGGTTTTTGCAGAATTGTGACGAACTTTTCTACGATCATCATCAAGGCAAGGACAATCCGCCTGTACCGCGCGTGTATAAAGGCTGACATGACTCAACTACAGGGAATGGGATTCACCACATTGCAAACCACGCTACTGAACGCGGTATCGTCCGTGGTTCAAATCGCAACACTTCTCACTGCCGGGTAAGCATCGCCATCCCACGACAGTCATGCACGAGTATAACTCCACCGCCTAGATGGATCTGCATGCGATTCAAGAACAGTAGGCGTCGCACTACCTCTCTCTCTCTCTCTTATCACGACTGACGTGGACTCTCCGTTGGTAGTGCGCGTCATTACAATGACCGCGAGCAACGTGGTCTGCATTATATCGGGGGCGTTCTTGACGTACCTCCCGACTGATGAGAGGTGGAGTCGGCTGGTTGCGTTCTGGTTCATGTGGTTCCAGGTGGGTGCATCAAGGACTTCGGCCAGTGGCTGCTCCATATTGACGCGCATCCGAGTGCAGACCGTCGGATTTGCCCTCTCGCTCGTCGTGATCGCTAACAACGTGAGTGCCAGCATATCTTTGTGTGTAGACGCGCATCCTAAGGCAGACACCAGGTCGGAGGATTCACGAAGAAGACGTGCACGACTGCTATAATGTTCATCGGGGTGAGTGGAATAAGTCTCAACGAATAATCAGGTACTGATACCATGTTCGACTCTATAGTATTGTGCTGGGAACGTTATCGGGTATGTCAATTCAGACTATCCGAAAAATCGGAGAGGGCTGACTTGCCGATGCAGGCCCCATTTCATCATAGCGAGTATTCCCGTCTACGATTTCAGCCTCGAAGAGCATATCTGATGATTTCTCAGGACAGCGAGGCTCCTAGATACAGGACCGGCACGGTAAGTGACATTTTCCTAATACATAGGGTCGCTCGCTAATGCCCAACGAACACAACACAGATGGCGATGTTCATAAGTGCGTAACTTGAATAATGTCTCTTCGTTTAGAAGTATCTAAGCGTCGTCCTCAGGCTATATTGTTGAGACTGGTAAGCATTGGCGGCATTCACAACTACCGAACACTCGCTTAATGCCGCAAATCTAGTTGCTCATATCGCACTCGGGCTTTACATGCTGTGGAGCAATATCAAGGTCAGTGATTCGGTCGAAACGCAAAACTCGCAACTGTGTTCTGACTTCTGCAGCGCGACCGCGAGTTGGGCAAGGTGACGTCGTACGAGGATCAGCTCAAAGGAGAAGGTACGCGAGTATGCGCACGTGAGATCACTTGCTCTGCTTACGGCGGGGTTTCTTCGGCAGAGGCTGGTATGCACGATCTTACAGAGTTCGAGAACCGTTACCACAGGTACGTAGAGAGCTCTCGCCCCAGCTCTCAGTGTCTTGAAACTATTCCCCAGATATGTACTTTGAACGTTGGGATACTGCGACGAAGCTTTTGAACGTTGGAATACTGCGACAGAACTTGTCTATATACGCAACAATCGTGAATGCAGCTGTATCTTGCTGACCGGGTCTCGTTCAAGTTCCCACCTCCCCAGGCGGAAGCGTAGGGGCGCAAATCTATGCAAGCAAGTCCAAGTCATTGGTTCAGCTGGTGCCCACGGTAAAGTATACATCGACGGGAGCTACTTACGTTGATCGGGAATTCCGGGTCAATCAAGCACACGAACTTGAGCGGCGTACTGCAACAGTCAGCGTCGGACTTGCATTCCTGGCTGATGCAGGAGCTTGGTACGCATGCCTGGGTGCAATATGTGAGGTAAGTGATACACTGTACATTCATCTGTGGCCGGACACTCCTACCCCGCGTCCGGACTCGAAAGGGTCAATGCAGGTGCACTCTGAGCCGCAAGCCTGCCCATTTCCAAAACACGTCATGTCACTGGCCCCGCATGCGTCTGACTGGCGGGCCTGCAGAAGGAGCGAGGAAGCAGCAGTCTTCGTAGCGGTGAGGTAAGCGAGGGCGAGCAGTGTGAGGAATCTTGGTCGGAACGCGGCCATGTTCGTGAGCAACGCTTGAACGCCCCCCGTGGTTCTGTTTATATATTGTGAGTCGATCGTTTTGTCAGATCACCGCCGCGCTGGGGAAGCAAACATGATGGTTGATGTCGGACTTGATATTCCAGAACTCGTGCCTGCTCTCGGCGAGGTCTACATACGATCACCGCGTGCCGAAGCTACTCGAAGCTACCGTTCAATTCAGGCATCACCTCGATGTTTTTCACATCCGGCTAGGGCCAAGATACATTGCTATGCATCGGTACCGAGGGGAGGCGCATTATCTGTGACTCGAGTGATAATTGCCCCGGTGAAAAGGATACAAAGCTACACAAAGCGATATCAGATTCACAGTGCCGGATAACGCGACCGTATATATGTCGAGACACAGTATAGACGTATCAAGAGCCCACCAGACCGACCTGAAAAGCCGTCAGTATACTTTCTACATTCTGACCAGTTACTGGCGTACCTAAACGACTCCATGAGACCCTGTCATCCGCGCCGTACCCCGAAACGTTGTTTTGCAGCATACCGTCGCCACTTCTGGATGTCTTCTCGCGCCAGGAGGAGCTCCACAGTATAAAACTCCTTCGCAAGAACCTCATTGGTGGCGACGTGGTGCACGGCTGTATGGCAGGGCCTAAAAAGGTGAAGTATCAGGCGTCCAAGCTCCGAAGATCCGCTAGCACCGGACTAAAAGTGCGAACACATACCTACACAGCCACGCTACGGAGTTCAGCATCGCCTCAGGATGCCACTTCTTCTTCAGGACCTTGTTGTGCACCTCGCGGGGGATGAGATGGTGGTATGTGAGCGGAACCTCGCGCTCGCAGATCTCGCATTCCGTCGTGCGGGTCTTCGACCACATCGGCGGCGGCGCACAAGCTTCGGCGACGTAGTCCTTCAGCGCCCTACGGAGAAAGGCGGCAGCAGCGTCCGCGTCGTCGGAGATGCCGCACGATATGAGGGTATCGGCGAATGCGGTGGGGATGTTGTCCAAATCGACGTCGTCAACGTCCGGTACGGTCTCTCGGACCTCGTATGTCGCATCGCGCAGACGTTGAGGGAGTGCCGACCACGTCTCGCGCGCGAGGTATTCCGAAAAGTCGTCGAGAGCGTCGGCTTCGTCCTGGGTGTGCGAGTCCGGCTGAGTTGGTGCATTTATATCCGGTTCGGCTAAAACTCGGCGAGCCAGGCAATCCTTATACGTTGAGAACTGCAGCGAAGAGTCCATGGGCATCACCGCTGCAGATGTATGTGTCTGCACAAGAAAGTATTAGGGGGTATTATCGAGAAAGAGAGATGAAGTTCGCGTACAGATCTTCCACCGCTGCCTCACCTTTTCAAGAAAAGAGGCCACACGGGCGGGACCGAATAGAGGCTGACTGGGAGAGAAGTAAAAAGCCATTCCGACACGGGGAATCGAACCCCGGGCTATCGCGTGAGAGGCGATAATGTTAGCCACTACACCATATCGGATTAACAATACCTCAGCCGGGCACTTATATACTCAATGAGGTACAGGTTTGCAAAGTAAGGACGTTGGGGAACTGCTGGCAGTACTGTGTAAGTACTGAGTAGGCCGGCATCATTACTCTCGTACCAATCGCGGCGACCGCCAGCGCCGCCATTACACAACCCGGACGGTACGTCATGACCTTACATACAGCGTGTCATCATATACTGATCATGTCTAGTCCTCCGCGGCCACATGAGATGCCAGAAGACCACTATCACAAAGCTCATGTATACGGAATAATCACGCGCTTATGTGGATACTGAGCTCCTTTCGCATGTACACACTCACCAGCCCACCAGTGTTTCATTGGCGCAACAGCACGATGATACTTAATTGCCGTAGGCGTTTCCCAATAGACTGAGGCCGGAGTATCTCGGAAATTTTTCGCAGCGCTTCGTAGTGAGCATCCACCGTTCGTGTGTACTCAAATCGGCGTATACTAATCGAATACGCAGTTCCAACGTCAAGCGCGTCGTCATGACATGCTCCATAAATTCCATCACCGGCATGGGTGTACGCCGAAGAAGACTGGAACGACGCGGCTGTCGAGCGTGTGCGGCGAAGGGGGAACGGCGCTTCGGGACCCGTTAAGTACGACGCTAGTACTTAAGACGCTGGCGAAACGTGGTGAGCCTGCGCGCACTGCACAAGAAGCACAGTAACCGAGAACTCACGCTTGCCTCTACCATAGCTGCTTGGATGTTCAGGAAGGAACATACAACCAACGTCGGCTTGGATGCATGCGTCATACATTCGGTCTGGGTTCTCGGGGTAAGCCTTACGGTATGGTCACCTCAAACGCCGGTTTCTCAACATGAGCACAGCCGGTTCTTGATGAGATGCTCTGGACTCCTGATGCTCTCCCGAGAACCCTAGGTTACTTGTAGGCCATGCTCCTTCGCATCGCCCCCTCCCGTAAAGCGCGCTCCTAAGTGGCTCAACTACGTCGACGTCCGCGACGTCATCGTCATGCACATCATGACATTGGAGGTGGAGGAGGCGGGAGGCCGGCGCATCATTGCGAACGCTGGTGTGCATGCGCATCTTCATCTTGACAGACTGTAGGCTAACGAGAACAAGACGAACTTAACAGGACGAACTTTTACCAGGTGGGAAGACTGGCGTAAGTTTGTTCCCGATGATCTCGCGCGTCCGCAGGTATTGACCATTGTCTTTTCAGTGATCGCAGGGGAGAAGGGCATTCTTCTTGGCGTCGAGAAGGTCGATATCGGGAGCCCCAGCGTGCGCCACTCGGAGCACAACCCGCGCCGTTTCCCAGTTTCCTCAACGACAAGGCTGAACGTATCCTATGCAGGACGTAGTCGACGATTTTGGCGCAAGCAGATGGCTGAAACATCTCGGCGCGTAGAAGTTGTATTTCGGTGCGTTCCTCGACTCTCCGAAGCGAGCTCACTAAATTGATGTATGGGCGGTGCTCGGCGCTCAGCACCTTCCAGTCGTGAACAGTCGGCTTTCTCAAATCGATCTCATATCGACCGTGTATACGGGTATTACCTCTAGACGCGTTACTTTAATGCAGTCCAAAAACTCTTACGGCAACACTTCAATGGTATGCTACATCAAGGAGTGAGTACAGATTAACGCCAATAGGCTCTTCAAGCGTAATTTCTGCGGCTTTGTATCCCCAGGCCTCCCAATGGCGGCCGTAACATCTGAACTGATCACATCCTCTTGGAGCATCATTGACTACCTTGATGTATCTCCGCCTCGAGCTTCTCAAGCTGCCTGTGCCCGTGGTTGCGCATCGAATTCAATCTGATAGATGCGCGTCTGTGCTGCGAGTGAGCCTCGAGGTGTGTCGAGAGGAGCTAGACCGCACAATACAAAAACTCGTGTTTTCGTAACGGTTAGAAGCCTAATTCTCTCCGCTCGTAGCACTTTGACGTCAATGACCTTGTTCCGCTAAAGGTACAACACCACGACTTGCTATCGTCGCGAGAGTGCCGCACCCGTCTGCAAAAAACCTATAAGTTGAGCACGATGTCCTTCATGATGTGTACCGGAGCGACCTCTCTTTCCCATAGCTCGCCATGCATTCAAGTCTTATACCATCCAGCACCGATCTAGTACCTTCCGCCACAATCACTCTCCGCCTCTCCTCCGCTGGACTTGATAGCCTCACTAATGGCCTACATGCTATGAATACCATGTCGGACAAATGGTCAGAGTCCTATGCCAGCCTCGTTCCCTACGCGATCATGGATATAGCCTTACGGTCATCAGCATGCGGCAAGTGACATTCATTTCCCCTCGGCATCCTCACGCTAAACGACACCTCTACAGCTGCCTTGACTATACTCGTTATGATGTCTCTGTTCGCGATCATGTATGTCACAAAGTTCTCCAGTTATCTACGGGGACGCTGATCCGTCGATGTTCATCTCCGTAGCAGTCGCAGGCGGCCTAAACAGCGACCAACACAGATTCTCGTCCTCGCCGTCCTTGTTCTCTGGGTATCAAACTTGTATTACTGGATTGCGGACCTGCACATCATCTTCCAGGCTCTAGGTCACCTCCGAGCGCTCGCCATATATTATATCAACAACAACTACGGGTTTGCATGTTTCTTAACAAACTTTCAGCACCCGCCGCCCTATATCTATTCAGAAGAGGCCTCGACGCTGAAGTCAAGCTGTTATTATGAGATGCACGCAATACCGCGTGAGGTGCTACAAGGGGCAGAGTTTCTTAGCTCAGATGATCGACTGAACACTTGCGGTTCAACAGCAATTCTGACCATCAACGTACGTAGCTGGAGCCATTCTTCCGCACGCTGCGGCCGTATACTCGAGCTCAGTGGGTCAATTCTGACGCTTCATTTTTGGATCCTCTTAGATCGCCATAGGAGATGGGATCGTTTGGTGGAGGGCGCTCGCACTTTATCCGAGACAGCGTTTCCTTCGGGTGCTCGCAATTGCACTGCTCGGATTCACTTTCGGTAGGTCTTTTTATGACACTCTGACGTCCCCACATGATATAACACTGAACATGTACCTATGATGTCACAGCTATGGGCGTTTTGGATGCGCGAGTCGCGTGCGACTCGAATTTGCGACGCAAAACGGGGCGTGACATAGGCGGAATGTATGTAGGGACTGACTACGGTTTCGCAGCGACGGTTCTTTCGCTGGCAACAAATGTACTCGCAACATCTGTCGTCGCATTCAAAGCTTGGTATGTACCATGGTCATATGCGACACTGCTCGCTCATCCGCCCGTTATTGACTGTAAATAGGCAACATTGGCGGTTCATACGAACAAACCTACAGGCGCTCTCTGGTCGCACACAGGTTCAGCGAGTACTGGGTGTACTGGTCGGGTCTGGGGCAGTGTACTGCCTGCTTTGGGTGCGTGTTTGACTTTCATACCTCATGCTCGCTTCATCTCGTGATATTCAATCTTAACGTTGGAGTTTTCTCTGACATCACAAATTCACGTGGCAGGCTTTTGTGTTCGGAATTCAGCTATACAGACGGGATCCGCCCCGTGCAGTTTCTGAAGACTCAGATGGTTACCGCTTCGGCTGGTTCATTAATTATTTCCTACCCACATGCATCACTCCGCTCATCGTAAGTGCCGCGTCCAGCAAAGTGCACCTTCAAGATAATGATAGCCGCCGCTCACCCACCAATACGTCTTTCTTTAGGCTATGTACCCGGTGGTTATAATCCTCCTCGTCACCCTCACGCAGTCGCGTTGTGACATGCTGCTTATGGACCAGAGCAAGCCTTCCGTCTCCCACCCCCTTGCCTTTGCCCTTCGGACAATCTCGGACGACGGCGCACACAGTACGGTCCAGCTCGCGGTCGTCTCGGAGGAGCGAGGAGGAGTCGGCATATTCTTCTGGTACGCGAGGTATCTGAAGCCAGATATGAAGGTTTAGTGATCCGTGTCGCGTTACTTGTATAGAGCTGACATCATTTTTCGTATCAGGCATAGTAACCGTGTTACGTCCTGAAATCGACAAATCAATGCATGATCTATGACTCGGAGGGTCGGTCGACGCTCGCGGGCGGCAGCAGTTGCGTACTTAAATTGATAACGTTCTGTAGGCTTCTTCAATCTGTGGCGGACCTATAGGAAAAAGAGACTCTTTGCAGTATAAGAGGAGATTTAAGGCCGAAGATCTATCTTCGTGGCAGTGTTTTGTACTTTTACCGCGCACGCTCGGTCCGCCCGACCACGACGACTTTCAAACGCCATGCCCGCATCAATCATGTATCCGAGCGTGGACATGGCTTTCCAGAGCCGGAGAGCTCTTCTTGAGCACCAGCACCGAGAGACTCTAGCTTGACTAACGTTGCGCTCGGCTACGGCGGCTACCTCCAAATAACGCGATAGCGAGGTTGCAGGCTCACAGGCCGAGAAAGATACCAGGCGATATGTCGCGATCTCGCAAACCATTCATCGTAGAATAATGTATTATGTAGATCATTATGCGTATTCACCGAGGTCTTCGCATGTCTTTAGCTTCAGGTAAGCGTACTCGCGAACTCCATCTCCATGACTCGGAGCATACTCTTAGACAACTTCGAACTGCGCTTCTCCCTCTGTCGTCGTCGCCATGGCCGCCTCGGTGGCCGCCATCGAACCCTTCGTCACCGACACCCCGTGAGTGGAGTTTTACCAAAGCCGGTTCTCGGAAGCCGACTTCCTTGCAGGGCCTCCGCCATGCAATGCCAGACCACTGTGATGACCTGGACCGGTGGCGTTCGTAAGTACACCTCGTGACGCCGTAAACTAACAAGGTGCTTACCTTGATATCTCATAGCGCCTTTCAACTTGGTCCGAACGGTCCCCTTCCCTGGGACGCGTCTTGCTTATTTACTGACGATACCGATTGCGCTGCTACTCATTCTCAATCGTAAGTAACCACCATGCTCCTACCATATGCCTCTCTGACACCCCGCTTTCTTCAGTATCGTGCACGACCGGACTTCCGAGCGCCACCTCAGCCTCACGGACGGCACTTTTTCGTGGAACACCGATCTCCCTGCTAGTGACCACGCATCCTTCCTGCTCCTGAGTCCTCCGTCGGTTCACGGCACTTACGAACGCCGCGGGCTCCCGCAAACACCGAGCTCTTCTTCTTCCTGATCGAGGGGTCGTCCCACGCCGCGCAGTCCTTGCTAATCGTACGTACCCGTCTCTCGCCACTATAGAGTAAAGAGAAACTGACGCGCAATGCAGCGAACAACGCCTGCCTGCAGCAGTGAGCGGTTCCGGTCATTAGCTCGCGGGTATGTGCGCCTATGCTCCGACCCGGGTGTAGGGTTCCGTCGGTCGGGTGGATACTGTGAACGTCCGATATAGGCAGGATCAAGCCATGCTCTCCCGCCCATGTCAACGCAACGCGCATGCTTCCTTTAAATCCAGTTTGGGTTCCAGAGAACAGTGTGGCTGCGAGAAAGGTGCGCGTGAGCGCGAAGGGCATTCGGCGAGCAGGCGTGAGGGTCTGCAGGGCAAACCATAAGGGGGAATAATCTCCGTGCGGCATGCGCACGCACCCGGAGAGACTGTCATTGTCGCGGAGATCTTGACTCCGTACACTTGCAGAGCTCAGACGTCTCGGGTGGCAGACATATGTCTCTGCGTGCCAGCGGAATCCGCCGGGGAAGAACGCCGCCCGCGCTGTGTGGCGCATATGCGGTCCGGGTGGAGGCACCGTGATGGCCTCTAACACCGAGCTCTCCGAGAGAGTGCGAAGGGGAAGGGTACCGACGTACCGTTATGGACTTTCGTGCAGACATCCTGGTCGCGTCGTCGCACCGCCTGATGCTGAGGCGTCCTGACTCCGCTTACGGGTTGTACGTACAGACGACTTTTCTTGACGATTCAGGGCGCTGCTCAAAGTCACCCCAGCACTGGCACTCACCTGGGTCGTTCAGGAACTCCACCTACATCGTAGCCGCGCTAGGAATCCGATGGCGGCCAAATGAAAAAGAAGCACTTCTTGCGTTCGATATAAACTTTGGGGTAAGCCTGAGTGGACTCCGTCCAACCGCCAGTGTTATCCGCAAAAAAGGTGGCGAGTGCGCGACGGCAGGCTTTCAGTCGCCACAAGATAGAGCGAATCGGGCTGATGTGAGTAACGCTCCCGCATGCGCCGCTCTTGATGTAGATATGTCGGTGTCGGTGGTGCAGGAGGAGAAGGTCCTTGAAGAAGAGAGGGCCTGAAATTTCCACGCGTTTGGACCCCGGCGCTTGCCGAGTGCCACGAGGCTCCCAACCGCCATGGCCCGGTACCTGGGCTCAGCGCTTCGCGTCGCTCTTGCCTCCGGACACGACTCCGGGTCGGAAGCACAGCTTGACGCTCCTCCTCCCACATATCCGCACACTGGGGCGCCATTCCACATCGCATGCTTTCCAAGCACAGGCCGGATCATGCTGGGACGCCTGTCGTTGACGAGTGGGAAACCCTTCGTCGAAAGTTACGTGGGTATGAGCCTACTCGAATCTTCGCTACGTTTCCTGAATACTTTCCAGGTGAAAGAACCGTGCTCTGCAGATACATAGGTCTCGGACGCCGACGCTAAACCGTACACGTCCTGCCGCAACGATGGCGCGACACTTATGGCCTGACCATCCTCTAAACTTCCTAAGCGCGTGGCTCTGATACATATGATCAACTTAAGGCGCCACGAACAGTCAGAAACGCAGATCACTTGTGAGCGGGGGTTTATCACGCTTGTTAACTGTTGACTTATACATTTCAAGTTCGCTATGTTGACCCTCATTTGCTCTCCAGACAGATCCGTTTGCGAAGACCGGCACTAACACGCACGTTCAAGCACAGGTTCTATGTGGCCATAGTCAAGGCATTTTTCACCGGCCCGACTCTACACCGCATCAGATCTCGTACCTATACTGTGGCTATAGCGATCGAAGAACGACGCTTTCGGGTGTCGAGGTTTCCTAGGACTGGTGACTCACTGGCGTCTTGCCGTCAGCATCTCGTCGTCTCTGTCCGACCGCCTCGCAAGATGTCTCCGCCGCGCGCAGCATGTACGACATCTGTCTGGAAGCTCTTCTATGCGGAAGCGCACTCTTCACAAGGCCGTGCAGCTTGGCATATAAACCTACTTGGACGGCCTGGACGCCTAAGTCGCCTCTCGTCCGTCGTCCTCGACTGTACTTCGTCGACATCTCTCGCTCGATGGACATCGCAACATCTGCATTCACCGAGGCGGCCAGCCCGACTCCCGACCTTGGGGCTACATTTGGGATCACCCTCATCGGCACATGTGTTGGTCTTATGTACGTCGTCACTGAAGCGAAGCGCAGTCGAGGGTTCTTCGAAACGTTGCTGAAAACATCCGCTTTAGGTTGTACGGTATGACAATACATCAGACGTATAGGTACCTCCGCATGTATACCTCCGACAAGGGCATTCTCAAGACGACGGTCAGTTGTATGATATATCTCATGACCTAGGCTTTTGCTCACCGATCTATAGGTCCGCATTCTATTGTAGACTTTCATTCTCATGGGTATCTAATATCGGCGCTGACGCGGATGCAAGCCTTGCAGACACGATACATTCTATGCTTTCAGTGCATATATGGTATGTCTCACGTTACTATATGAAGTGCGGATCTCATCGTGCCGCGCGGGTAGCTATTACTACCTCATTCAGAGCCAAGCAGATCACTCTATGCTGCTTAACGGTGTTTGGTACGTCTTTCTGACAACTTCATATGCTATAACCGTACTTAATTTCATTTGCTATAGGTCCATCAGGGTGAGATACGACCTCTCGTATGTGTTCGAAAGTTGACAGAGCGCTCTTTGCGAAGTCCATTGGTTTGGTCACTGTAGGTCTCTTTCGCACTACTGTGGAGATATATCCTCTTTATCTCGTGATCTCACAGCAGCTCGTCGTCACTATTGTCCAAGGGTACGACGTCTTCTGTTGTTTCCATTCCGGGCTTATCTGAACCATCGTCTTGTCCCTCTAGCTTCTACCTCCGACGCATACGCATCAGTAAGCATAGTGCGAACATCTTCACGGTCGTATGGCTCACGCGCACGCACCTTTCTCAGTAGGAGCACATGTCGTTGTACAAGCTGTGGTGGTCCGTGCGTCCTCTCGTATCGGTTGCCGTGCACTCATCGCACGCGACACTTAGGCAATGCTTATGCTTGGGGAGATAGGTATGTCATCGTCATCGTTCCTATATAGCCTCCAGTCTCTTATGCTTTGTCCTGCTGCAGTGTCCAATCTCGGTGGGCTACCTCTCTTTCGTCCTTCACAACGCGGCTGACCGAGCGACAGTCATGACCGTAGCTTTGTCAGTATCTTGCTGTTCTACATGCCACAGATGGGCACATTTCCAACCCTGCTACGACTCGGTAGGTTCGAGACAGTCAGTCTTGCAACCTGGGCCAAAAGCGCGGTACGTCAAGGCCCCCAAGGCGACCCTCGTTGCGCGTACAACGACGCTGACACGTCCGCTGCTCGCGTTCT
The DNA here is from genome assembly GCF_000271585.1 of Trametes versicolor FP-101664 SS1. Lineage (NCBI taxonomy): Eukaryota > Fungi > Basidiomycota > Agaricomycetes > Polyporales > Polyporaceae > Trametes > Trametes versicolor. Next base: position 1,951,690 of record NW_007360333.1, on the reverse strand, counting down.
CCGTATCAGTGGCTCGCGGCGGTCCCGTACGGTTTCACGATCGTCACGGACGTCATTCTCACCAGTACACTCATCCTCTTCCTGCATCGGAGTCGGACGGGCATGCGGCAGTGCGTCCCCTACGTCCCTGTCACGTTCCGAATGGATGCATATCCACGTTCACTTTCAGAACGGATACGCTTCTGAACACATTAATCGCATACACGATCAACACCGGTGCGTCCTGTCTTGCATGATGTTGCTTTGAAGGAGTGGCTCACTCAACACTGTTTGCAGGGCTTTTGACAACGTGCGCAACTAGATTGATGCATGACACGTCCGTACACGTCTCATGCCGTCCATAGTTCTCTGAGCACGCTCTGCCTTTTCTTCGTGCGTATCCCCATCGTTTCCTACGGCCACCCACCAGTTCTCCAGCTGAGCGACAGTCCTCTTCCTGGTAGACCATACGACAACCCTATAATCTCATCTATTTCGCACTCAACATGCCCATCACGAAGAGTAAGCCGCGGGCCTCCTTCGCCGCATCCGTCCTCACTTCCGCTCGCTTCATCACTGACCCTCCGACATGTGCACCTGCATACATAGGCTACACCAACTCGATGCTCACCGTGTACGTCCCTCTTGCTTCACGACTGCGCTCTGAGATCTGATTCCTCTCTCCACACACTAGCCTCAACTCCCGCCACGCGCTCGCAGATCGTGCCTGCGCGACGACCGGAGACCTCGGAACCTTCGGCATGGCTGCATCCCCCAGCGTGCGCCTCAGCCACCTTCCGTCTTCGCGCAACGTTCCCTCGATCTCTTTTAGGCGGATGTCCACGGACGATAGCGGATTCGAGTGTTAGAGCGCATACGTCCGGGTCTTGTACTGGTAAGCGTCTTCGTCCTACAGACAAGCGGAATACTGACGGCTGCTCCGTTACTAGTTGGTGATGTTTGTACCAGATCTAGAATCCTGCACTGTAGTGTATACCGCATGGGGGATTGGCGTTGTCCTTGAGTTGTGTGAGTTTGATATTTGTATACGGTGAGCAAAAGGCCAGCAGCGATATGACTGCAAGTCCAGACAACCGGATATGGCCTGGTGGTCTAGTAGTATGATTCCTTCTTAGGGACAATAAGTCAGTATTTGGAGGAGGTCCCGGGTTCAATTCCCGGCCAGGCCCTTTTTGCGCTCCCGCACCACCAGATACACCTTACGACCAGTTGAAAGAATCTCGACACCGGCAACACCACAGGTGTGCGCTCATTGATTCATAACGTCTACATAACAGCGCACATCACAACCCGGCTAATGATACACAAACAGCTACAGGGGGAAGGGCATAAGAGACCCAGAGAGGAAGAGAGATCGTCGCGCGCGTCGTAAATGCTCCGCCACCGACGCATTCGCCGGAGCGCTAAGCATCATCCGCTGTCCAGCAGCGGGGAGAGTACGGGGGATTCACCCGTAGATCTTGAGCCACTGAATGTCGAAGAACGCGTTCGTGAACGCGGACGGGTTGTTGTTCACGAAGTCTAGAATGCAGAGACGGGTGGAGATCAGCGGATGTGTACGTCGGCGGCGCGCGGCAGGAATGCTTACCGACGCAGTTCCCGGAGCAGCCGTCCTGGTTGAATACGGCGCCGGCCCAGTCGCCGCCTGAGGGAAGAGCAGACACGTCAGTTCGATTGGCTGACTCTTGCTTATCGTGGCGATGACGTACAGAGCGTGAGGTTAATGATGATGTTGTGCGCGCCGAAGTGCGAGTTCAGGTCGCACGACTGGCTGGGGAAGAACGCGTACGGAGTGCCCTACGAATCGCAGCGACGTCAGTGGTGGCGCTCCCGACGGGAACGTCCGCGAAGCGTCGGGCTTACCCAGTTGTCCGTGTTGATAGAGGTCGCGCCGTTCAAGACATCGCTGGGCACCGACCCGTCGGTGCGCGACCAGAACCAGACCTTGATAAACGATGTCGTGCGCTCCATTGCATACCTGCGGAATGTACGCGATCAGCGGGGCCCGATGGCGGGCGCGCATCGCTGCGCGGGTGGTGGTGGACTTACCAGCCTCCGCCGGCGTTGTTAAAGCCAGGGCCATAGCTGTTGGCCTTGTTCGCCTGCACGCCACATCCCGCGTTGTTTGTGGCCGCGACGTCACAGTTGTTCGAGCCGGAGGTCCTGATATGGCGTCAGCACACATGACGGTGGATCCACTCGCTGACAGAACTTACCCCGTCTGCGAACGAGACGCGGGCATCGAGCATCCTGTGGCAATCCGACATGAGTCCCAGAATAGCGCAACCGAGCGGAGGTGCCCAGAGGCCGGTGACTTACCGGAGCTGGTGTGGAGCGTAGACTGGTTCGGGCTCACGTCGTTGACGCCCTCCAGCACGTCGATCTCGCCTGTGGAGACGTTAGAATCACGGGCTCCAAACTCAGCACGCTTCGCGTGGGATCGGGACCGACCTTGGTTGGGCCAGTCCGCACCGACCTCCCACAGCGCGGGCCATGTGCTGCAGACGCCTGTCAGAGAGGGCTCTATTGACGACAGACACGTTCCGCCACTCACGAGCATCCTTGGGGCATGTGACGGATGTTCCACCTGGTCGCGGGCGGAGCGTGAGCGATGCTGCAGAGAAAGCTCGGACAAGCCATAACGGGTGGGCTTACACTGTGACGTGTGTCGTGTACTGCTTGTTGCTCTGCAGACGCACGGAGTTCCGCCCGGGGCCGCTCGCGCTGAGCACGGTGGTGTGGTCGGCGCGAATGACGAAATGGTCTCCGGACGAGAAGGTGAGGTTCTGCGCGAGCGCAGTCGTTTGATCGACGTAGTTCCTACAACAGCATCCGCAATCAGTCCGCGGGCCAGAGCGTAGCGCGGTGGAAGCATTTACACTCTGCCGTGTGTGGGGTCAGCGATGGCCTGGTGCGTGAACGATTTGAGGAAGCCGTCGCCCTGGTGGCTGTCGGTCTGCGAGTAGGTCGCGCCGAGGGCGGAGACCACGAGCGTCGACAAGGCGAAGAGGGTGCGGGAGGCGAACATCGTGAGGACCAGAGACGGAGAGTGGTATGCCGTGGTGTGTGCTGGGAGTGCCTCGGGGGGTAGGAGGAATGCAGCCCACGACAAAGACCAAGGCCTCGACGCGACACACCTTTATACATGTCCGCGTCCGCCCAAACCAGGTAGATATGGAAAAGAGTGGCGCCGCGGTGGATCACGCTGCGTAAAGCCTACGGAGCCGGCGATGGGCGCATCGGGGTTGGTACCGGATCGGAGTGGCCCTCGTGCGACGCAAGGCACACGACGTTGTCCAATAGTCGGCGCGCGGAGGGGAACCGGAGTCGAGACGCTGCGCAAAAAGACCGGGGTGGTCAGGCGAAAACAAAATGGAAGGACCGTCCCCGCGCGCCCAAGCGTCGCGAGACCTGTGGAGAGAAGACATATACGGCAGTCTTGATGGTGCGAACCGGGATCCTTTGCTTCCGCGGCTATCGATAGCCATCCTCGGAGAGCAGCCAATGGCACCCGGGACCGCGCGACACACATGCACGCCACGAATGCACGACAACATGACCCCGGTAGTTTTTCCGCGGACCCTTGAGAATAGCTCTCGACGAGAAGGACACGAGCAAGGGAACAAGTCATCTGAGGGCGCGATTGGAGCGCGCGCAGATGCCTTGTGTCGCCTGACGAGATTGGTTAGACGAGCGGTGCGCCTCGTTTTTGGTTCGGGACCCAAGTCTCGGAGATGGCGGCGAGCGCCGTCGTCCTAACGACCTCCGCAGGAGCTGGAGTAAAAAAAAGTGGAGCGCGGTCTGGAGCGCGCTGTGTACTCCGATCACAGCATGCTCGTTGGCCCAGGAACGTGCACAAGGAACGACCGGCATCCTGAAATGTAGGAAAATCGCACACCCCGCGCCAGCCGGCGCTCGGTGCCTGCAACGTAAAGCCGGAAGCTGCTCCTCGCCCTAAATAGGTAAGAGCGGAAGAAGTCTTGGAAAGAGGGTGGCGCACGACATACATTATTAACGTTCTCTTGGATCCTCACTTGGCCTGTGCGGGCGCCGCATGCGAGCGCTCCGTTCGTCGACGCCCCCGGCATTGACAGAAGCGATTGCGACAATGAACAGGTGAGGGGCAGGACCATATGTGTGTCGAGCCGGCGTGATCAGCCCAGAGCTTCCAGCGGAGATCAGCGCATGCACGGGGGAAGCCAGCTACGTTGGGCGTCGTCGGGTTTGGAAAGGGCTCCATCTCGTGATACCGATACGAGCCCCATTCCAGCGCATGAGTTTGTGGCCGGGCGACTCAGAGAAGGTGCTGTCGTGTCTCGCCGGTCCACATCGCGCCGAGTTCCGTTCTGACATGGACGCATAAAGTCGACTGGCACTTCCAGAGTGCGGAGAGCTGCGGCCTCGCTCCGTCGCACCATGTGGTTCGCGTGTGATGTTAGCACTGTGCAAAAACGTTCAGTATCGATAATGGGGTGCAAACTACACGTTCACGGTGATCCATGTGGATCGCGCTAAGCCGTTCAAAGTCGGAAAACATAGCGCGGTTCCGCCGCCCGGAGACGAGGCCTAGATCGTGGTCAGAGACAAAGAGAACAAATCGCAACGCAGAAAATTGAAGCGCGCGGCTGCGGACGACACGATGCTTGCGGCGTTGGCCGAGAACATCCCGCGTGCCCTCTTTAGGAAACCATGTTTGTAAGTCATGAACTTCTCCGCGTGGTCGCAGCACTCACCCATGACAACCGGCGAGCAGCCTATCCGGAGTGTGGCAGACAGCCTACGGGAAATAGGCTTTCTCCAAACTCTCTGGGATGTCTCAATTCAAATCCGTCGGGTCACCTACGACTGTCATGGGTCCTCGGAGAGTCTGCGGGAGCACATGCCAGACTGTGGTCTGCTTTGCGCAATGCAGAACCTTGAAATGGGGGTGCTTCTTTCCGTCCTCATGAGCATCTCCAGGCTCTCGATGCAATTGGATCACACCGGGCCAGTCCGGACAAGGGAGAGGGCACGGACCTTGTTGGCACGATACAGGCCCTTGGGGAGCTCCAGAAGACGTATACACCGGCATAATTCGCCCTCGAGTGCATGGTCGCATCTCTTCCTATGCATGACAGGGCCCACCGGCCGCATCTCGAAGTGGAGAGAGGGGGGATGACGGGCATCCCTCAGGGCTGCCTGTAAACCGGAACACGGGTGGTAAGCAGGTACCAAAGAACATCAGGAACGCCGCATTTAGCGAAGCGCGGACACGAACTACGTAGTACGCACCTTTGCCGAGGCGCACATACGTAGGTTTGCACGGGCGGAGGATCGAAGCGAGGCCGTCGTAACGGCAATGGTATCTGATGCGGTTGAGGGTGGTGGAGAATGCCACATAGGCAGTATGCAGCGCTCCAAGATGACAAAAGATGACAAGCATGGAGAGAACCTAGTGTCCCGGTCCGTTAATAGCCTGCGGAAGATGTAGAAGTATGCGAGAGACGGCCCCTGGCGGAAGGCTATCTATCGTGCACGCGCGCGGGTAGACTACTGTGGGAACGAGGGCCGCTGTTCTTCTCCGACAGCAACTTCCTAGTGATACCTGAACTCTTGTCGACTTTTGGGGAGGCGAGAGTGTGAATAGAGCGGCGGCAGGGGGATTCTTGGGATCGAACTCACAAACCACGTCGAAGAGGGAGAAAACCCGTTGTGTAAGCGCCCAGTGCTCAGATCTCAGACTTCTTCGTCTCGAACCATAACAAATGTTTGCAATTCCGTCGAATCTCCGACGACGTTCCTAGTACTCGTGAATTGCATGCAGCAAATTCAATGTATGATGGCTTGTGATAATTACATTGAGTAGCTGCACGCACAGGCAAGGACAGCGCCCATCCCCCATGTATGCATAGTATGTACGCCACAGAATAGCTTCTGGACGTACCAATGCGACGGATGTGATTGCACCTCAAAGTGGCGACGAACCACAAGCCGCCAATTAGATTAGCTACGATCACAACAGATCACAACGGTCATGAACCAAGTTTCGGGGAAAAGCACGATGTACAAGTCGAAACGAAGCTAAGTCTATGATACACAGCAGGATCCAAATCGTTCGTCGTTCGCCGGTGTCCTCAACGTCCAAGCCAGCTCATACCCGCGGCCTCTGTCTCAACGTACACTCGCAGTAGTCGGTAATCATGTGTTCAAGCCGCGCCGCCAGACTTGCGCCTGTCGTCCGCGTCCTACGTCAGCTCCGGCGTCCGTCTCACTCCCAAATGCCCAGGGGTACTCACATCTGGTAGCCCGCGGCAATGAACGGCACCGCGAAGAAGGTGACCGCCGCGCCCGCATAGCGCGTTGCGAACTTCCGCCGGTTATCGTACGTGAACGGCATGTTCTGCAGGAACAGGGGGAGCGCGCGGAGATGAGTCCCTCGTTCTTTCGGACGCCGCGCGGGGCGCGCGGGCTGAGTGCGGTGCGTACCTGGTGCGTGGTGTGCTCGTTCGTGTGGTGCAGACCGAAGCTCCGCGTCTGCCTGGGAGCGCGCTTGAGAGCGGCGCGGAAGGCGGCGGGGGAAGTCCTAGCGAGCGGAGACATTGCAAGGCGGTGGTGGGGAGACGAGCGGGTGGTCGAGGAGTGCAGTTGGACACTGAGATGGTTGAGCGGGTGGTAATGATGAACGAGGTCGCTGCGTCGTCGTTATGTAGGGGATGCGGGAGCCCCACACAATCGAACGATGGCGCGCAGGCGGGCAGCGGAACGTCAGGAGACCCCTCTGGACAGGAGCTAGAATAGCCGTGGCCTGAGAAAGACCCTCCGGCGTGAGCACGGCATGGGGGAACCTCGACTGGCAGGTGATCATTTGTATTGAGTTGCGTTCCAGGGGGGTCGAGAGCGCGGATAGCCCTCTGGTGCAATGAAGGCAATCATGCTCGACTTGTGTATCGCTGGACTCGACGTCATATTCACGCTCTCCTTCGCACATCAAAATTTATCAGCTCACACTTTAAATCAGGCTATTGGAAAGGGTTGTACGAGGACTTGGACGAGTGACACGCATGAGCGCTGAGCTGTGGCTGCGGGAAGAGGAGGTCTAGGTCACCGGATGCGCGGGTGTGATCACATTAAGTCATCTAGATTCTGGTCTAGATCCTAGATCTAATCAGCTTTTCATGGGGTGCAACGATCACAAAAGACATAAGATCCTACTTACTGCTAGTGCGATAGATTCTACTAGTTTGACCTTGAAGGTGAACTACCTCCACTGCCTTGCGAGGGGAGCAGCAACCGCTATAGCTTCAAGTTTAAGGCCAGGCAAATGAGGGGTCTGAAGGTAGGCGGGCGAGCGTCCGAGCCTACCCCACCGTCGGCCGGCAGCTATGTCTATGTTGTTTCCGATTCCACTAGGAATCGGTCTTGCTTGTGAGAAATGGCTCGGTCACGTGAATCCAGGCGCACCCGGCTTCGTCCGCGGGTTTCCGTAGGTTCCCTTCGCTTTGAGGCGCTCGCATTTGCTTGCCTCTATTTGTTCTGTGGCGTCTTCACTCGCATTCTGCGACTCTCCGGCGGTGGTAATGTTGTGTCGGCCTCCCATCGTCTCTGTCCACGATTTTCGCAGGACGTTTGCTAGCTATAGAAGACATATCAAATCACGGTGCGTGTCTTCAGGGGCTTTTCCCCGTCATAGTAAATGGTGTCTCATCCCACTTTCTGCCTCTCAGATGTCCCGCCCGAGGCATGGAAGATCCTCAATTATGTGCAGACCTATACGTGGCCGCGGACATCATTCCGCCGTGCGACTATAGTTCGCTTGTTCTGCGAGCTGTGTGCAGCCGCTTTCTGATTGGGCACGAGCTTTTCGAGTTCTGACCTACACTTGGGGTGTAGCACTGCGGGCGCCGCGCGGAGCGACGTCAACGCTAATGCATGTGGAACGGCACCTTTCGTGTTGACGAGCATGGCACAGTACTGCTGGTATGTGCCATCAGGCATCAGGTATAGTATGCGACGTTTGTGCGCGCCATTGAAACGGCTGCGTGTTGCAACGATTACACATACATGCGATAAGGCCCCAGTGAGCGCGTCAGGCACATGGTGAGTCTGACCGTCCTCCTGTGTCTCAACAACTTGGCTCGATGCTCGCCCCAGCGGTCTGCAGGTTACTCACCCACCTCTCATTGGGTGTACGAGGCTGTCGCAGGCATCATCGCAGGCCAACGCTGCGTCTTTCCCCGTGTCATTTTGCCAGTGTCCTGAGCGGCTATGTGTTTGTTGTCCTGTCATATGTAGTATAAGACATAATCAATCATATTATGAGTGACAATTATAATGTGCAGTATCTACGCCAGTGGAATCGGATCTGGCGTGCGAAGCATCGCCGTTCACCCTCAAGTTTAATGTATCGCGCTTTGCACTTGCTGACGAGGATGGCGAGGGAACTGACTATCAGTGCAGGTGTCGAGATAGTAGAAATATTGAGAGTGCGAGGAGATGTAATAGACGCTCAGTAACTGCGACGGATTTGGAACGCTTCGACTTCCGCTAGGTTAATAAACCGATATATTTGATTCAGCCCCCCGAGAAGCACTGCCGCATTGGCGTAGTGGTATGCGCGCCCCACTTGTATCGAGCGTTTCGCTCCGAGCAATGGGGAGGTCACTCGTTCAACCCGGGTATGTGGCATCTGATGTTTTTGCACGTTCTCTGTACACAAGCTTAAATACAGCACCCGCACCGTCAAGCCAAAGGGCACGCTCGAACTCCCAGCCCGTATGTTGTCCTTGTGTCTGGCAAGTCATGCACTTTGACATATCCCTTTCATGTACGGCAACCCATCTTGTCACCGACTTGCCTCGGCACCATATGCTGATTGTCCTGCAGTTGAGCCACACCGCGCCGCATGGTTACCTCACACAACTCACAACAAAGAGACATGGATCTTAAACTCCGCCAAAGACCTTTCAGACAAGATCCTGCCGCGGCCTATAAAATTCAGAGCCACATGGCTTCTACCAAGCACCTCTCTTCCCTCCACCACTCATTACTCTACTTCCTCGGCGCCGGACGCCTCGCCTCTCCACCACTAATCCCACAATGTCCTCTGTCACCTTCCACAACGACGTCGACGCGGTAGGTCTATACCGCGAGTTCTCCGAGGAGGACTCCGCGCTCCTTACGATGCCCCTTTCACCTGACATGGACGAGGAGATGGACCCGGACCTGCGAGCGCGGCGCCGCTCGAGCAAGAAGGCCGCGCGGGTCCTGGGCATCACAGAAGAAGACATGGAAGACTCACCCATGCGCTACGCCATGCGCTCCGACAGTGGCGTACAAGACAACCGCCGCGCGTCGCTCTCCCAACTCAACCTGACCTCGTTGTCGCTGCGCGACTCGCCTAGGGCGTCTGCGCCCGACGTCACGATGAGCGACGAGGAGCCGCTCTTGGGTGGCTCTACCACGCGCCGGTCTCAGGCTGGCAAAGCCTACAAGCGACTCGGCAAGAAGCTGCTTGGGCCCTTCCATCTCTCGAGCGTCCCCAAGGGCAAGGGGCGCAAGCGGAAACTCAGCAGCGGGGCCTCGCCCCTCTTTACCTCCACCCTAGCTTCTCCCTTTCGCGACAAGCGCTCTCAGGAAGACATGGATTGGGAGGACGAGGGGGCTGCCGGTCCGTCCTGCAGCACGCCCGCGGACTTCGACATGTCCGCGCCGGACGAGGTCACAGCGCCCCTCTCCCCGAAGACCCCAAAGACGCCCCGACGCGCGCGCCACACCTCCGCGCCCACGACCCCGCGCACCAGCCCGCTCAGCGCGAAGAGCCGGCGGAGCAGCATGGGCTGGCAGCGCACGACCCCGCGCACGCCGCTCTCCGCGAAGTCGTGGCGCTCGACGTCGGACAGCTCGCCGGGCACGGGCAGCGACCGGAGCCCGGGCGCGTTGCGGCGGCGGGCGAAGCGGCGGCGGGCGCGCGACATGGCGTCGCAGACGAAGATCCTGCAATTGCTTGGGCCGGAGGCGACGGGGGCGGTCGCGAAAGCGACCAATGTCAAGGAGACGAAGCTGCGTTATCGAGACTTTGGGCGGCAGCTGCACGATCGGCTCAGGAGGGATTTGTGAGGACGCGGGATGGAGGGTTTGCTGGTCGAGCTCTGGATCTGGACTGTATTGTATGGACGCTGTATCGTGTAATGTGCTCTGTGTTGTATACGTTATTAGTGAGTAATATGGACATTTGTAGCTGACTCTCACGACGCACCTGCTCTGTCCGGGTTGGATCGATATGCCTGTCGGACTGTAAGCAAGGCCGGTTGATATGCGAACATAAAGGTCTCTCTGCGCCATACAGCGTGGGACGGCCCGAACCTGAAGGGGTACGCCTCTTTGGTACCCCATGCTCAACTTGCAAACGACCGTACTCACGAATAGTCACCATGCACCAAGGAATTACATTGCGATACCACATTACAACCTGATTCAAATTATGCGGCGCGCCCCGACTGCGTTACAACCTTCAGTTCTCCACTCATCCCGCAAGACGTAGGACCACTCACCAATATCGTAAACCCCAAGATACACCACCGCCTTCACCACGCGACGTGCGCGCTCTAGCACTCGAACCTGCTATCGTCCGTGGACGTCTGCCGAAAGGCAATTGAAGGGGCGTCGCGCGGCGCCGGAAGGGGGGCCATACATATTCCCGGGGACACGGTCATGCCGAAGGTCCCGAGGTCTACGGTCGCGGCGCACGCGCGGTCTGCGAGCGCGCGGCGAGAGTTGAGGCTGGGGTGAGAAAAATGTAGCCAACGAGGTCAGTCATGGAGGGACATAAACGCGAAAGGAACCTACACGGTGAGCATAGAGTTCGTGTAACCTGCACAGACACGCATATCGAGGGATCAGCAACGGAATTATGAGGAGTAGGAATGGATGCGGCGAAAACGTCTTCCGACTTACTCTTCGTGATGGGCATGTTGAGAGCGAAGTAGATGAGATTGTAGGGCTGCAGGATGGTCTACTTGGGCAATGAGTACTACGCATATGGCGGCAGGATCGAAGCAGGACACGCACGAAGAAAAGGCAGAGAGTGCTGAGTGTGCTGCGGGGGTGTGAGCCGTATGCGGACGCTTCATGCCACAGGTCACATTGCGCACCATGTCAGAAGCCCTGAAAAAGATGTTGAGCGACTCATTCGAAGTGGTAGCACTCGTGTCAGGACGCACCGGTATTGATCGTGTACGCGATCAGTGTGTTCAACAGCGTATCCGTACTAAAGGTATCAGCGTTAGCGTGAATGTATCTGTTCGGATCGTCACAACAGTTGGGTGAGCGTACTGCCGCATGCCCGTTCGGCTCCGGTGCAGGAAGAGGATGAGGGTGGTAGTGAGGATGACGTCCGTGACGATCGTGAATCCGTACGGGACTGCCACGAGCCACTGATGAAGCGGACACGCGCAGCCGTCATGTCAGCGCCGACGTATTACGGTCGCCTGGTGGACTTGACGTACCGCGCTTTTGGCCCAAGTTGCGAGGCTGCGTGTCTCGAATCTGGAGAAGCGTAAGGTCGAATCCATGTGTGAAAGTGGAGGGGGGATGGAATGTTGGATTAAAGTGCAGGGGGGATGGAATGTTGGATTACTAACAAGGCTACGGTCATAACTGTCGCCTGGTTAGCCGCGCCCTGAAGAGAGCCGTAAGAGAGCTTGCTCACCTAGGTTTGCGACTGCATCATTCCGGAGACTCCATGAGTACCGCACAGTACATCGTATCATAGTCATACCTATCTCCCCAAGCATTGATATCGCCTAAGGGTCGTATCCTTTGAGTACACTGCAGCCGATGAGAGTAGATTCACTGACCACTACCACCTGTATAGCGATATGGGCCTTTACTGACGGAATTATCAGCGTGTAAGCTATACGCCTTCCCGAATGTTCATATTGGTGCTTACGTACATATATGTATGCGTCGGAGGTAGAAGCTGCGAGAACAGGGTCATAGTTCAGCATATAAGTTTGGTATGAGAACAGTGGAAGACGTCGCACCCTTGAACAATGGTGACGACGAGCTGCTGTGGGATGGCGGAATGAGGAGGGGATGGCTTCACACCGATCAAGAGACTTACAGTGATCACTCCAACGGTCTTGGCACATAGCACATCATCAACTCTCGAGCTTACACGAGGCGGCGGATCTCACCCTGATGGACCTATACGGTTCAAAATTGAATGAGAATATCACACGAATAGTCCTCCGTGCGACCTACCAAACGCCATTTTCGAGCATGCCGTGATCGGATTGACTTTGGACGAGGTAGTAGTAACTATTGCACGACACGTTGCGGCACGTTGAGGGTTCAAGGGTATGCGGAACGCACCATATGTGCACTGTAAGCACAGAATGTATGGTGTCTGCTAGACTGATAACCATGTCGGCACCGAGATAAGACAGTAGTTGAGAAAACGAGCATACAATAACACGCGGACCTATCGACTGATCAGCAACAGAAGTCGTGAGATGTATGCCGCAACTGACCGTGTCCTTGAGGATCCTCTTGTCCAGAGTATAGATGTGGAAGTATCTGTACGTCTGATGAATCGTCATACCATATAGCCTGCAGAGGATATTGTCAGCAAGATGTCGAGATACCCTCGAGTGCCCTCCGCCTCGGCAACGACGTACATGAGACCTACACACGTGCCAAGCAAAGTGATCCCAAATGTAGGTCCCAGACTGGGCGCCGGGCTGGCGAGAGCAAGCATCGCGCGAGGGGTATCGGCGAGATACAGCTGTGAGGGATTGACGGAGAGCGACGCAGGCTTCGAGGTTAACCGAGCAGGGTTATATGACAAGCTGTACTGCCATTCAAACAGCGCGCTTTCCACATAGAAGTGCTTCCAAACAGATTTATTATGCGCTACGGGCGGCGTAGACACCGGACCGCAGCGCAGAAGACTCCCGCCGATGCTGACAGCAAGGTGCCAGCACTTGTATCGCCCGGCAGAACTATGCAGCTTCAACACCCGAAACCGTTGCTCTTCTGCGATCGTCAAGCCATAGTGTACCTGTTGGATCTGATGCTGTTTCCGGTCGAGATCTGACAGGTGAACGACACCCTCACAATGGCTGCGGATAATCCACATTCGAACATGTTGCTGCCTGCGGCCTATGTAAAGAGTGTTGGCGGCAATTCGTATGATAATATATCTGTGCCTAGAAATATGATACCTATGCAGTCGGAGAACACGGAAACTTGAGCAGAAAAATCATTCATAAGACCAGGGGGTTCAAGATACGCACTTTGTCGCGACGCAAGTGTCAACCCATGATACACACTCGACGACGCGTGTCCCTGTATGCTTGATCGGATGCTTGGCATGCGATGGGGAATGGTGCCCTGCGCAATTGCGCAAGCGGAAGAGCGTGAAGATGATTGCTTCCGAGTCCGAGTCGTGTCCGGAGGCTGCGTCGTTGAGCGCTGGACCCAGGTCCCGGACGATGGTGGTCAGTGGGAGCCTCGTGGCATTCGGCAAGCACCGGGACGTAAGCGCGTGGAAACTTCAAAAAACAACTTTGATGAATCGGAACCGTCCTCCTTCTCCTCCTGCACCACCGACGCAGATATATCAAGAGCGGCGCATGCGGATGCGGTCTCAACCTCAGTCAGATTTTCTGTATCTTGTCCATCTTGTGGCGACCGAAGACCTGCCACTGCACTCGCGATGCCTTCTCTTGCGGACAACAGCTGGGCGGCGCTTCTTCAGGCCAGTAGCGCCATAATCCATTGCGGAAACCGGTCTGTACGTGTCATCAAATCCTGCCTCAGTGCGTGGCTCATGTCGAAGGGAAGTGTTAAGGCTACGGCTGCACAGACGGTTTGTTCATCGACGCGAGGTACCGCACTGGTAGGCTGTCGGAATCGCTGTGATGGCCTGACGGATTGTTGTATGTAGTAGCATTGACACTTCCATGTGACGCTAACGGTTTGACAGATTCTTGTTCGCTGTCGAGGTCGCCGCTGCAGAGTTGGGACCACGACCCGAATCCATCCGGCGCAAACCCGTACGTGTATCAGAGAACAGCACCTGCACACATAACCCGTCGTTTTGAGGAGCAGCAACAGTTTGGATTGGGTTACAAGGGGTTACGTTTGGTGAGTGCATGAATTGTCGCATGCGCATCCAAATCTAATCTGACAAGTTCAGTGCCCGGGTAAGCGGCTCGTCCCCTCACCCCTTCCGCCTCAGCAGGTACGACCATGAAGATAGCTGCGCTCCCTCTTCGCACCCGCTCGGAGGGCGCGGTGTTAGAAACTATCCGGCCGGTGCTTATACAATTTCCGCATATGCGCCACACAGCGTGGCCAGCGTGCTTCCCGGCGGATCCCGTTGGCACACAGAGACAGGTGTCTTCCACCCGAGACATCCCTAAGATCTACAAGCCTACGGAGGCGAGGTATCTGCGACAACGATCGTCTCTCCGGGCGCATGTCACACGGAGATAGTTCCCCCTCATGGTTTGCGCTCCAGACTCCTCACATCGACTCGCTAACGAGTTTCCGGAGCAGTCGCATTCATCAGAACTCAAACTGGCATTAAAAAGGTATGCGTATCACGTTGGGATAAGACACGAATTCCCATATGGATGCTCACAGTACTCCCTCGACCGACGGAGACCCGCCGCTGAAGCATACGTGAACATACCCGCGAGCTCACGAAGATATTCGCTCACTGCTGCAGGCAGGAGTTGTCCGCTGCGTTGCCAGTAAGTCTTTTACTATCATCGAAGGTAGGAAATGGGTACGTACTGCTGGGCTGGACGCCGATGAGCGAGGACTGCGCGGTGTGGGACGTCCCGTCGATCAGGAAGAAGAAGATCTCGGTGTCTGCGAGAGTGCGCGACGTTCGTGAGTGTCGCGGACAGACGGAGGGGTAGCAGGGGCGCGTGCTTACTGGCAGGGAGGTCGGTGTTCCACGAGAAAGTGCGATCCGTGAGGCCGAGGTGGCGCTCGGAAGTCCGGTCGTGCACGATACTGGAGGCAGCTTGTCGTCAGAGAGGGGCCCAGGTGGTAGGAGGGGGGTGGTCACTTACGACTGTGCACGAGCAGCAGCGCGATCGGTGATGTCAGTCAGGGCGAGGGGTCCAAGGGGAAAGGACTGTTCGTACCATGTTGAAAGGCGCTATGAGTAACAAAGGTAAGTACCTTGGTAGCATACTACAAAGCCAAGAAGTGGACTTACGAACGCCACCGGTCCAGGTCACGACAGTAGTCTGGCATTGCACAGCGGACGCCCTGGAACAAAATCAGCCTCCGCGAACCCGCTTTGGTAAAATCCCGACTCACGGCGTGTTGATGACGAAGGGGTCGGCGGCGAGCACCGAGGCGGCCATGGCGACGACGAAAGATAGGGAGAAGCGCATCTTGTCTGTGTATGAGAGAATGTTCTGAGTCTTAGAGGTGAGTGAGGCTCGCGGATGCTCTGTACCCTGCCCAAGAGATGTCTTATATATCTTGATGGCGGGTCCTGTGCTCGCCATGGACGTTCATGCCCCCGACGCAGCCGGCGATAGAGGCCTTCTCTCGAGCGACCGGTACGATATTTGACCGGCGGCTACAGTGCCGCGTTCGGACATCGCACCCCGCGTCCGCACAGCATGGCGATCGCGTCTGCACTGAATCAAAGTAATGCGGTGATGAGACCACGGAGCGTGGGGCTCTTCGTGGGACTGACGACGCTTGGCGGCTCCGAGTGCAGTTGAGAAACAACGCGCTGGCGGCCGCGAGGTCATCGATTACTATGAAACAGATACGCCGCCTTTGCAAACTGCTGCTGCGATGCAGAACAAGTTGGGACGGGTATGTTGCATCGCGGGTCGCCCCCGCAGCATATTTATCATGGATGGTAGAAGCGTTATCGCTGAGGCCGAGAGGGTTACACTGATGCGAGCGAAACGCGTGAGGATTGTTCAAGTCTCTTAAGGCGACATGGATGACTCACTTGTGCACACGAGGTGGAGTGTCCATCGCGAAGCAGAGTTGCGCACCAGCTCGTTTACGGTCCCAAGCGAGCTGATGTAAGCCAAATATACGGTCCACAAACGCCCGCGCGCGCGCCCCCGGAGTCGGCGAAATAAGCGCCCATGCGCGCGCGAAAGCGCAGGTCTACTATAGTCACTTTTCATGTGTTTTTTTGCGTGTTTAAATGCTTCAAAGTGTGGAAGAGGCCATAATTATGATTGGTGACATTTCTGTGAAAGCATGGAAATTTTTGAGCCCAAGTTGAGCTCAAAGGGAGCGTTTTCATAACATTTCTGTTAGAATTCTGAAAATGGAGCCAATAACTTCAATATATGTGCTATAGAGGTCGCAAAAAAGGCCGCGCAAGGGTGCGCGCGCGCCCTAAGCCCCACCATCGGCAAGAATATGCCCGCGCGGGCGCACGGGGGAGAGGGAGGCGAGGAGGAGCGCGGAGGGCCGGTGGACTGTGAATTTCCCACGATGGGACTGTAAACGTCCCGGGTCGCAGCTAGCTGCGGCGGGCTCATTTTTGGCGTGGCATCCAGCCAAAATGATGCCCGAAATTGCGCGAGGGGTTCGCGTTTACGGTCCAACGGGTTTACAGTCCAACGGGACGCCCGCGGTCGGCTGTACGAGGAGGGCGCGAACGAGTGATGGCGGGCACAGCGCCGCGCGGCGGTGTCCGAGGTCCGCAGATAGAACATGTGACAAATTACTATATTCGGCGTTTGGACTGTAGCGCGGGCGTCTATGGACCGTAAACATACCGAAAGAAGCGTGCTTCGGATTGGTGCTGATCCATCAAGTCCCAGGCGGCTACAACAAGAAAACGTGTCAGCAGCTGCCCATGACGTCTTATGCTGGGCGTATGTACACTCACCGCGTTCTACGAATTGTATGTGTAAGGTCATGACATACCATCCGGGTCGTGCAATGGTGGCGCTGGCGGTCGCCGTAATTGGTACTCGGACAGTAATGACGCCAGCCTAGTCACGGAGTGCCAGTGTGGCAGCACGGAGCATGCGCACTGGACAGCCAGATACTCGTTCAACCAAATACTCTACCCACGGATCATGACTTCTACGCAATATAATAAAGCTGGGTTCGATGTGCTTGTGTATGGGAGTCGTCGTCGAGGAGAGAGCGCAGCTCGACGATGCAATGCAAAACGGAGTGATGCAGTCCAGTGCGGCAGCTGGTATGCGAGACTCGTGGCAATGTTGACATTTATTGTCACTTTTGTTTTGGCGCTCATGCGCCCGGTCTCCGTGGCTCTCTTTTCGATGACTCTCATGAATGATCTGCTACACAACACACTGCACATCTCCAAACCAGCGTGTCATGATGTAAAAAACCGTGCTAATCACGTAAAGAGTAAGAATCAATTCTGAATCGCAGGCTAGTTCTTGATATACTTCAACCAGTCTCGCGACTTGTAGTCCTCCACAACGTCCCGCGCAATCTCCGGTAATTCCTTGAACTCCTTTCCGAAGATGCTTATTGCTTTATCGTTCTCCAGATACGCGTGAGGCGGGAAAGACGGCTGCTTGCTAGGCTTCTCGCGCCCAGGGAGGTCGACATTGGCGAGCCATTCCTCCCACGTGGCGACGCCTGTGCGCATTGCAAAGGCCGACATCAGTATGCGACAGCTTGAGGACCGATGCAAAGACAAACCGGAACTGCATATGATTCGCTCGCCGCCCGCGGCCGCCACCTCGAGCGCTCGTACGTGCAAGTCGGCGACGTCACGCACGTCCACGTAGTTGTGCCATGGCATCGTTTCCGCGGCCGGCCGAGGGACTTCAGCGAGCTGTCGCCACATATGGAACGGCGTATTTGACAATGCAGTAGGCTCTGGGACATGCTCGCCTGCCAGCGGCTGCGAAGCATGTTGACCAAGGTGAGTACTCTGTTCATACACGCATGCTGCTCGGGATTACTCACGCCAAAGACCCAGGTTGGCAGGAGAGTGCACAGATCGAAGGAGATTTCTCCCTTATGCTTCTTAACGAAGTCCCATGCCGCTGTAATCAAGGTTCAGTCGCGTTCTGATCTACACGCAATCCAAGCCGTGCTTACCACGTTCGGCCAGAGTCTTGCTGGCATCATACATGAAGACAAACAAGGCATCACGCCCCTGTTGCTCTACGATTTGGACCGCGGAGTCGTTCCAGTCCTCTTCCGTGTACGTCCTTGGCAGCGCGGTGATGCTGATGATAGCGGTCATCGACGACGTGACGACCACGCGCTTCACATCGGATCTGTCCGCGATGCTCTGTAAGGAACATGCGAGCGAAGCGCGATACAAGGATGGTGGCGATGACCCACTTCGCTGCGCTTTTCAAGATGTTGAGGGTACCCTCCACCGCAGGCCGGATATACGCTTGCGGGTCTCCAACCTGCGTGTGAGTGGCGAGCGGCGAGGCCGTATGGATGATTCCATCTAAACCCTTGGCCGCCTCGTCGAAGGCGCCGGCCTAAACGCGCCACCCGGTGAGCACAATCATGACTTATACACATTAATAGTGTAGCTTACTGACCTCTGCGATGTCCGGAACGACTACAGCATTGAAACGGTCCTTCGCCTGAGGGATGATCCGGGATACGAAACCGACGAGTTCCTGCGCCTTCGTCTCCGATCGCACCGTACCGCGCACGGAGTATCCACGCTCGAGCAGCGTGCGTACCACCCAATGGCCAATGTATCCGTTTGCACCAGTAACGAGGACGGTCGCGGCGGAAGAGATCACAGGCATGTCGTCGTGGGATCAGGGCGATAGTAGTCAACAAAGAGGATTCCGGTTGCATTTGTATCGCGCCACTCTTCCACCGTCTGCACCGAGACCGCGGAATCTATCCTCGGCGTGTGTCTGTCCCGTGAGGTCGGTAAATTTCGATTTCGAATCTCACGAGAAGCGTATCTGATCTTCGTAGGCGCTGACGACATAGTGCGCGGAGTTAAAGTTGCCGCGGAGGTGGTTCTGACATTGCGTGTATATCAACATACGTACTCGGCGCCCGAACGAACGGACAACCCAGAAGAGTCCGAAAGATGAAGCTAGTCAGTATTGGGGTACTAATAAGGTGTCCACCACTGGTAGCCAAATATTTACGTATGGTTGGGCTTTCCTGGCCCCCGCGCGTGTTCCAAGAGTGCAAGTTTTCTGCTCGACGAAATTCTACACGGGCCTGAGTCTTTCCCTCACTTTGATAGAAACTTGGGGAGGCATGATCGTCACTGTATTGCCGTTCGCTTATACCAGATTGTAGCTTGAACTTCATTGATGTGCTAAGTCGGTGAACACGGGAAAGCCTATAGATGGGCACATAAGCAAGCGACGAGCGGACCGGGATGGACGGGATAAAAGAGTCTTGTATGAAAAGCACCAGTCATACGCGTTGTACAAGCGGAAGTCCCCCCCCTCTTCGTCATAGAGCTAGTACTCCTATTCCTAACCCCTTCTTCCCCCTATCCCATGTATTGATGACCACTATACTCTCGAAATCCCGAAAGGTTAAACTGAGGAGACCGTATGAGCGCGAAGGAGTCGACACGTGTCGATACCAACGATAGTGCCGCGCGCCGTGGTAGTCTCGCACGGCCACAACTAGGGCCGGTCTACACGGTGTCCGGGAAACATTCCTAGTAGGAACGATCAGCAGGGCTGTCTACCCGTCAAGATACTGCACAGACGTACTCCGACCTTGGCCACGCCGATCAATACGAGCGGCGAGCCCTCAGTGACACAGGTCCACCGAGTGCCGGAGAGCACTCCGGGGCATTCGTTGCAATCGATCTGGAGTTTGCAATCCGTCACGTCGCAGTCATCGCGAGCCTGGAGGCGGGATGGGTTGCCCATGGCGACGCCGATCTGGGCCAGAGCGAGGACGAAGCTGACGAGGACGGAGAACTGCATTCTGCTGCAAGGTAACGAAGACAGCAGGTCAGTACGACGTGAAAGGGGAGTCAAGTGGGTGACGAGTAGCGTACTTGGTTTGGGAGGTGAAGTTGCTGTAGCGGAAGGTAGCGGAAGAGGCGGGTGGGGATTGCTGCTGTCTCGGACGATTTGTGAGTCCTTTTTATTCCCTCGAAGGGCGCTACAAGTTGTGTGCCATCGGACAGGGTCTTCCGATTCCGTCAGTGACAAGTCCAAGTGCAACAGCGCCAGGGCTTCCAGGCGGGGGCATTCTGGAGCGGTGCCTTAGGGGCGCGCATCGCATCCGAGTTTGTTGACAGACAGAGTTCCATTCCAACAATCTGCTCTAGGCATTCTTGATATCGCTTCGCAGCATGTTGTCGATGCAGATGAGAACCACCAACTGCAGAACCATAATAATAAACAAACTGCATTATAAACATAACGTGAGTGCGCGCAGCCTCAGGTTGTGTAACGTGCCTACCATGGGTGCTCAACGTCATCCTTGCACCGACCCCGTCGCGGGGTGACACTCTCTTCGGACCACGAGCTGCTATGCGGCTCCATTGATGGCGGTTGCATGCACTCGGGAATGCCAAAGCTTTCCGGCCATCACCGTATGAGTATCACGAGTCGCCAAGCTGCAGAGCGGGCGGTGCTTGTACGGGACCTACAGGTTCAGTATGTCCGCCGCTGTCGCTCACGTCTGTTGCTGGGGCCCCGATCGTCGGATGTGCGTTCGCGCCAACTGTGCATAAGCAGTCCGTTGACTTCGCAGTGTCGGAATGTACAGCGGCGTACCGTTCGCGTCGGCAGAGGTGCCAAACGAGTCCATAGCTGGCCAGATGAATTGTACTTCTCGCACGCGTGGCACAAGTAGGAACCACGAGAGTCGTCGAATTTGTACTCCTGCAGGTTCTGGCTCTGTTCAGAGAGTGTCGGAATATGGCCTGCGCAGGTCGGCCGGTCGGCATCGGACAGGACGGACGAGATTAGTGAGCCACACCGTGGCATGAGCCTCATGGCAAGGCTCGCCAGTGTCCCTCGGGAGTTGCCGATTGGATGACATGTATGAGCGCCTATGTAGCGCTTACTGACTCTGTTTCGCCACTCACCATCATCTCGCCGCCTCTCCAGCCAGTACGACTCAGTTTTGGGGAACAACAGTGCTGGAAATATGCAGCCACAACGCCGACGCGAGGTTTCCTCCATAGCGACAAACCTCGGCCGATGGTCTTGCTCAAGATGGCGTCGGCTGCGTTAATGTCGAGTGCGTCAGTGCTGACTATATCTTCCAACGACATATCGGGGTCGGACGTGTCCATTCTACGTAAAATATGCTCCAGGAATATTGCCTTCATTTTCCGACCGAAACCGTCCCTTTCAACACCCTCGACATAAGCAACAGCATGTTAGAAAAGGCATACCTTTGGCAGCGACAAGAACTTTGCGAGCGAGCCTCGCATGCAGGCTTCAGAAGGCGGACTTCCACTCAAACGCAACGATTATAGGTGGTGTACATGTTACATAGTGAGCCTTCTTCCACTACACTGATATTGATTTTTTCTCGTTTTCTGCGGACAGGATAGGGATGCATGCGGGCCAGCTTTTGATACGACGCACGCACGGCAGGCACAGCGAGATATCAGCAAGCCGTGGTGCAAGCAACATTCACGGTACGCACCTTAGCTAAACACCCCGTCGAATGCTGCCATGATTACTCGGCGATCTTCGGTTCGCAGAGCTGCAAATTTACGTGTCATCAGCCGTGGGATCTGGTTGTCCATGCTACTGCATGTGCCTTACCTTGCCGAGTGAGGGGTTGAACTCAACGCACGTCGAGGGGCAGGCTATGAACGCGCAGTCGTAGTCTGTATCACATGGGACATTGGCGGGGCACTCTGGAGTGCCCTGGCGGGCCCCGAGCACAGAAGCACCGGTAGTCATAACACCGACGTGGGCGATCGCAAGGGCAAGGGCGGTGAAGGTGGTGAACTGCATGCTGCAGGATAAGATCAGCACAACACCTCTTTTCGCGTAGCAGAGTGCGCGGTGAGTCGCTTACATGGGCTGGCTTGTCTGAAGCTGCTAACTTGGGAAAAGGCAGGGATGCTGTAGTCGGGGACCTCTCTGCAGCTTTTTATGTTTCCGTACGGCGCTCGTGACTGCGCATTCAAGTTGCAGATATGGTCTGCTCTCCGGAGAAATAGCCCGTCCGTTGTCGGCAGCGTAGTGAAACACCGTCGTACGGCGCTGGTCAACGCAGCCTCCGGCGTTTCGGATGTGTAGGACGTCTCTCCTACCCCACACCGACGCGTCTAATCCGGACCGCGTATTCTGTGGCGTCCCTAGATCATATGATAAGACGCTGCACAAGCTCCAACTACCTCAGAAGCATACCTTGACTCTTCTTCGGTCGCGGTTCAGATGAATGGTATTTCTATCGATCTCATGTCGAAGTGACCGTACCCTGACTAATTCTACTACAGGGGCGTCAGCCTGATCCATATTTTTCTCAGGCGTGCGCTGAACGCCTACGGCCGCGTCGACTATTCCGTCATGCGACAACCCGCGATGACCCCGCCCATTGCTATTTACAGGCCAGGCACTCCGATATCCCACCCGGTGATTGAATAGCCGCATGCAAGGCGCCGCATCGTTGTAAAATGACTCGTTCTTCGCGCAGCGGGAGCCCTCAGATGGTGTCTAGGGCCTCGGCAAGGTTTGGTGGTGTGCTTCAGGTAGCGCAGCGCTCGCATCCCAATCATTGTGTGGCGTATAAATGTGATTGACAGCATCTCGTTTATCGTAGCGCGTTCATTCGCGGCAGGCCGCCGTGGTTTCGTGAGAAGACGACGGGCTCACGCCGGCTCCGAAAGGTCACGGAGCATTCGTTGAACGGAATGGTGTGATTACTATGCTCATGCGTACAGTCGGCACCGAAGCAGCACGTTCACTACAGGCGCGTAGGCGACACATCGATCCTCACCGCAGCGCAGAGCGCCTCCGCGTCTGACTTCAACTGCTGGCTTTGTGGCCGAGACACCTCCGAATCACTACTGCGAATTATCTTACTTTTGACGTACGCGTTTCACATCATCACCGGTGAATGCGACTGAAAATAGCTCTTTGCCCCTTACAGTACGTTGATTCGCGGCGGGCAGCCGCACTGTGATGAGAACACGACGGGCTCTGGTACATCGACCTTGACGTATCGAGACCGTCTCAGGAAAAAAGACTCTGGAAGAAACGTTACACAGAGCCAGACAATGCAAGGTGTCGTACCACAAGCTCCGCCTCGCCCTTCGAGTTATGACCTTCCCTCCGCTCTTCTTATCTTACACCCCAACTACGCCGTGTTTCTGCAGAACTTCAAGCCGGAAAGGCGGCTCCACGCGCGCCAGCCTCGCGTGTCGCGGCGGCCCAGACCCCGCGATAGTCGGCACCCGGGCGAGCCTACACCAGCGGGACGCACAGCTGTGGTTACAAACGGTCAGCCAGCCACACACGCATACATAAAAATCGCGCGCGCGAAACGCACCCCTTGCGCCCCAGGGACGCCCAGGACGTTGCAGGTCCATCCGAGGGCGGCGGTGACGCCGAGACAGTCCACGCACTCCGCGTCGTTCACGCATACGAGGGAGCACTCCGCGCGGTTCTGGAGGCCGGCGGGGCTGCCCACGACAGCGCCGACGTGGGCGAGGGCGAGTACGAGTACGGCGTTGGCGAGCGTGGTGAATTGCATGTTGCTGAACGCTGGGAGAGGAAAGGGCGGGTGAGTATGGCCCAGGGGGCGCGAGGGTGAGCGGGGAGTCGCGCACCTGGTGTGGCTGGTGGTGCGGCTGTTGGAAGACGGGGCAGGGATGCTGCCGTCTCTCAGATTCGGGGGCCCTTTTGTAGGTGCGGAGAGTACGGAATCCCTGTTGCATATCGTCGAACTGGGGTCGCTGATGAGTTTAACAGCACGACCCCGAAAGAAGTGTTCAACTTCAAGTATCTCTAAAGGGTTCACGCTTCCGCGGCGCACTGGGAGCGCACAACGGAGCCGACGTTCTAGCAACGCCCTCAGGGTGTGTCGAATCACCGCTCAGTCGGCATCGTATTCCTGTAGAGGGGAATGGGGCCGCTTCTTGCACGACGGGGTACGCTGCGTGCGACGATCCAGTCGTCCTTCCTGGCTATTTCGTAACCGTTGACCTTCGCAGGATGCCCGGGCACCATGCGCTGACCATCTCCGCCTGCGGATGATCATAGGCTGCCCGCCGCCGAGTTGCAGAGCCGCGCTCCCGGTGCCCGGCGCGCGCCGAACATCTGCAGAGCCAGTAAGGATCGCGCGATGATCCACGCCGCAGGAAGGCGGACAGGCGAGTGCGACTATGCAGGCCCAGTCGCAGCTTCTTCCCTCACTCTCCGTCGGATAATTCTATTTAGAAACCCGGGGTACGCACAATAACCCGGGTTCCAAAAGATTACACGTAGAAACCCCTGTCCGAAGGTGTCAAACGCGGCCGGGCAACAGGCGCCCTCGGCCGCGCGGATCCCTACGCGCGAGCCCGCCGTCCTACGGAGGGCACGCGCGATGCGCCGTCGGGGGACTCCAGAACATCTGGACGCTACGTGGTAATTCTGTAAATAATTGAGACAATTCCTGAACAGTTCGCGCAGCGCGCGGGACTCACATCGAGCCTCGCGCGCAGCATGAACTATATCAATGAAGTAGAAACTTGAAGATGCGCGTATTCCGAGAGACATATTTGGAATTATAATGCATTCACCTGCTCGCGACGAGTCGGATGTGCGCCGATCCATTGTTCAAGCCAGCTTCGTGACGCACGGCTGTGATCGAGATGTTTAGAACGTGGTGCGTGCCCGTATTCGTGTATGAAACAAGAGAGCCGCGCGCGCGCGCACGCACCTGCCGACCACGTCCCATTTGGGGTACGCATCACCCGGAGGTGCTCCGGTGCAGGCCGCGACGAAACCGGGTTTCCAAACTAGCAGAGGGGTTCCAAGGTGTACCCGGGGTTTCCAAATAGAATTATCCCTCTCCGTCAATCGCGCGGTGCTTGTGAGGCCTTGAGGGCGTATGGCGCCTGCCTGTCGGGATGCAGCAGCACGCTTCGTTGGAGCGGCGGAAACTGCAACGGAGGGAACGTTCAGGCGTACTCCGGAGTACAGGCTGGCAAGCAGCAAAATACGAGAGCATATCCCACATTCTTCACCGGGAATGTATGCAGCTCATTGACGACTACTGATGGCGACACTGCGACCTTCCCAGGTAAGCTGAACTCAGCCATGTCGCGGCGCTCGGCGCATAGCACAGTTATTGGCAACGCTCAGCTCTCGTGGCAGGCGTGGGAGTCCACCGCGGTCTCCATACCACAATCCGACGCGCCTGGTCCCGGAACACACAACATGTCATACCACTCAAGCTGTATCGAATGGTACGTGTGCTCCTGCCCTCTCTCGAGTGTATGCTGATTCCGGTTGGTCGCGAAAGCCTTTCTTTCGAGTGCAAGAGATGGTGCCCTTCAAAAACTACGGTACTTGAACGAATCGCTCGGAATCCTGCCCCAAATCATCCTCCTCAACCCGAAGTATGCTGTCTGGAGAAGGCGCGCGGCAGGTCTGTGAACAACGGACGCGTGTTTAGTCATCGGCTCATAGCGACGGACCCATAATTCCTACCACAGGCATACCCCCCGGTAGTGTGGGGCAGATAAAACTACTGGGACAGCCTTGCCGCTTGCAATCCTCGGTGGTCAGGCACATGACGCGGGGAAATATGCACTCCATTTGGCGAGCCCTGAGGACAGAGGCCCCGGCTGCTGCGATTCCGATATGGACCACCGCAAGGGCGGAGACGACGAAGGCGGTGAAGTGCATGCTACAGAGGAGGTCCGCATGTCATCTCGAGTCAGGATAATTCGCAGGTATGCTCGCTTCTCTGTCGCGCACCTTGCAGACCCGTGTGCGATTCAAATTAATTCTTGAAGGGAAGGAGCTTCTGCAAGTCGCTGGGGAGTATTCGTCTATTTATCGGCCACAGAACCTCCCACGCCGTGGAACGCGCAACTAGACTTCAGTCGTGCGCGTGAGCAGTCCAACAAGGCGCGTTGACAAATCTTGTCAAGATGGTGTCAGCTGTGCCCTGCGGAGCGCGTCAGTCCTAACCTTGTTTTCTGGCCCTATCTAGTATCTCGGCGTCGAATGGTACCCTGAAGATAGTGTACCAACGTCTCCAACTTTCTCAGTCTCGTTGCAGAACTACCGGAGGGTGTGTACCCGGTGTTCAGCCCCACACACCTCTGGACATCGTGGCCACCAGCTGCACATGACGTGAAGTTGCCCGACGTCGAGTGTCAAGGTGGCGGTCCTCGTGCAGATGCAGCGCCTCTACCATAAGCCCAGCAGAGCCTGCAGAGGTAGCTCGAGCTCCGCTTCTGCCCCTGGCATCGAATACGACTACGCGGGTTCCGCTTTGGTGCCAGTTTGGGCGCGCTGTACATCAGATTCCCATGCACGAGGCTCTTCGCCGACCACGCAGTGCCAAGGTGCGACCTTCTGTAGTAGCACGGTTTCCGCAAGCCCGCCTCTGCGGCATGGTGTCTTTCGAGCGCATTTCGCGTCTCACG
Source organism: Trametes versicolor FP-101664 SS1 (assembly GCF_000271585.1). Taxonomy (NCBI): domain Eukaryota; kingdom Fungi; phylum Basidiomycota; class Agaricomycetes; order Polyporales; family Polyporaceae; genus Trametes; species Trametes versicolor. The sequence goes on along the minus strand of NW_007360333.1, from coordinate 1,925,145 downwards.
TTCCAGGATTCGGTTCCCTCGGGGCACGAATGCGTCGATGGAGAGAAATCTCAGTCGAGCGACGCGCGCGCAAACTTCGGAAGGGGTCCTTCGATTTCCTGCATAACGAGTCAACAATCAGATGCCTCGTACGTTACATGTCTTCCACATCGAGGGCTACCCTTGCCTCTGCGACAACTTGTTCTTCTCTTCACGTCTGATGACTACTAGGGTTTTTGCACGACCCCGGACCGGGAACTTTGATCTGAGACAGGAGAAACGGGCCCGCGCCCTCCCCGCGCGACGTGCCCATGTCCACGCCGGCGTCACCGCGGTACGTGTACCGCACCAAGACCGTCCGGCCTACGCATCGCGCTAGAGACACGCCTGCCAACAAAACCGGTCAGTCTCGCGCGTCTCCCTGTACGATGCATCGCGCGCACGAGAACGAGACCCGTACCCCAGCCGTGCCCGGGGTGCCCAGGGAGACGCACGTCGTGCCGAGGCAGTCCACGCACTCCGCGTCGTTCACGCACTGGACGGCGCACTGCGCACGCGCGGCCGGGCTACCACATCGGGACTTGTACGCTACGCGATGGGCGATCTCTGTTCGACGAAGACCAGCAGGTCGCACTCTCCCCCAGCAGTATAAGAGGGCCCGCTCACTGTCCAAGACTTCAGCAGTTCCGCCCCACCCGCCCCGCCCCGCCCCGCCATCCGACAGCCGCATCCCCCACCAAATCCACCAGGTATGGGTTCCGCACCCACCCCCTCCGAGTCCTCGCGCTCGTACCGTACTGACCGCTCTCCCCGCCCCCACCCAGCAACATGCAGTTCACCGCCCTCCCCATGGCCAGCCTCGTCCTCGCGCTCGCGCTCGCGCTCGCGCAGGTCGGCTCCGTCATCGCCAGTTTCGATCGCCCCGAGCCTACGGCAGTGAGAAGTGCATACGGGGGGTCGAGCGTCCGACGGATAGATCCAGTGGGAGGGTCGAGTCTCAGAACGGGCATGATCGTCTGCAAGGGGTCAATAGACCGCTCGTGTTATTTAACACGAATTCGAATGTAGTGTACTCCTTCGCTCGGGGCCCGAGGCGGAGGTAGGTGCGCATACGGAGGGGGTGAATCCAGATGGAGAGAGCCTGTGGGGAGGGTCGGCGCTCCGACGAGTGTGATTCTCTGCAAGGGGGCTAATTCAACTGTGGGTCCTCGGGAGGGCGCGCCGTAGCCGGTTCCGATGACGGCCACTACTCCAGAAAGGCCTCCTCCATATGCAATGGTTCAGATCTCCCTTTTTACGACGCTTGATTCTTGTTTACATAGGCCCACGGCTGCTTGCACAACGGGATGCCCTATACAATGCAGTAATCAGTTCCCGACTACCCCGTGAGGATTGAGATACTTAGTGTTGTGCCTCGATGCAGCTCCGTCGCACGGGAACACATTCATCATGCTGGTCAAGACTTCTCTGCGACATTCCTGGCCTCTGGTGGGAATCCGGGTACCGCACAGTTTGCTGGCTACATATCGTCATCTACATACTGACCCAAAGTTACCCAACGCTGGGTACTGCGGGGACGCGCCCCTAGTGCGCGCGGTGCTTGTACGACGCCCGTAGAACCGTTTCTAAACCTGCACATGCATCAGCTTCCTAAACACGAGGCTCTGGGCCGCCGACCGCGCAATGCCCGAGTCAGCGCCTGTCATAGCGAGCGTGACGTACTACGGTGGTTTGTCGTCATCGACGGAAGGGCGATAGCAAGTGAGCCCGCTTAGCATGGTTGGTCCCCCCAGGCAGTACTTTGGAGCCACGGGCAGTACGCTAGTGGGTGCAGAAGCGCATGCTGCGCAATTTTGCAGCATGTAGGACGTCGAACGACACAGAGAGCAGTCAGAGTCGACGGTCGCGAGCTTCGTGGCGCGGATGTTGCCGAACTCGAAGAGTGACGTCACCGCTCGCGCAGACGCGCTCAGCAAGCGCTTGCGACCGCGACCTCGTCTTGACTCTCGCCGCCCAGTCGAAGCTTGGCGATGCGAAGTGCGTATGGACGGTCGTTCTTTCGATTCCGAGTGGAAGTACTGCTTGAACGGTAACTTCCATCAGGCTGTTTCCAATCCGTGCATGTCGATATCTCACATTTATCGTCTGGCTAGGGGTGACAGATCTGTCCCGCACGAGGAGGTATACATCTCCTCAATGTGCGCCGAATGGCTGTCTCGACGCTTATGTGCCATGGAACAATATCAGCCCCTCCCAGACCGCGAGGGCCCTGCTTATTGCTCAGAGTAAGGCATCGCACCCGGCGTCAGAATCACCACCTCCGGGTCCGCAAGGCGGCCCGCCAAAGCAGAGGTGCAAATCGCCCCAATCGTCTCTGCAGCGGAATCGCTGCACGCTGAGGGTGCCCTTAGACGGTGGCTCCAAGCCTCGCAAAGGTTTTTGCACTGCGCTCCGTGTAACGTACGCGCATGCACCCTCATCACCGGTGAACTTTGCAACTGAAAATAACTCTTTGACCCTCATAGTGCGGCCGTAGTCGGGCGAGAATACAGTGACGAGGGGCTCTAGCCCCGGTGCCTCATCTTCCACACTGCGCGGGGCGCCGGGGCGTGGTTGTCGCCAGTGTCGGTTGGTGTTTCCGGGTACTAGGCTTGCGCGCCAGCTTGTCCCAATACGGTGACTTCAAGCTTGCTATTCTGCCGCGACCTCTCTATCACCACTTCTCGCGTTTCGGGCTAACACCCCTCGCATTCATTCCCGGCTCCACATCCTGCTCATGCTGCTGTGCGCCCGGTGGCCTCGGCTGCCGCACTTCCTTCTTACCCCTGCACGGGACAATCAATTTCTCGCCCTCCAGTAGCCGTAGGGCAATATTGGGCAATGAACGAAGATTCGAAGGAAGGCCAGAAAGTGAGTCTGCCGCTAATCCGTTATCCAATATTCCACCTCCCCTCCCCCAGACATTCATTCTGGCGTTACCGAGCAAGCTGCACAAACTGACTCGGACAGATCGCGCCTGCCCTCGACGTACTGGGGCCGTATCAAGAGAACAGACCTCGAGAGAAATATTTTTTCGCAGAGCCTAACATCCCGAGGTGCCGTACTACACTGAACTCCGCCCCTCCCTTCGAGTTCTGCTCTTCCCTCCGCCCGAGCTCTTCTTATCCTACACGCTAACTACGCCGTGTTTCTGCAAAACTTCAGGCCCAAAAAGAGACTCCACGCGCGTGTCGCGGCGGCCCAGACCCCGCAACAGTCGCAGTCGTCACCGGGGCGGACCTACACCAAGGGGAGGCACAGCTACAACCACGACCAGTCAGCCACACACGCACACCCCAGACTCGCGCGCGCGAAAAACGCACCCCTTGCGCCCCAGGGACGCCCAAGACGAGGCAGGTCCAGTCGAGGGCGGCCGTCACACCAAGGCAGTCCACGCACTCCGCGTCGTTCACGCACACGATGGAGCACTCCGCGCGGTGCTGTAGGCCTGCGGGGCTGGCTACGACGGCGCCGATGTGGGCGAGCGCGAGCGCGAGCGCGAGCACAAGGCTGGTGAGGGTGGTGAATTGCATGTTTCTGAATGCCGGGAGAGGAAATTGCGGGTTAGTACGGCGGGCGGAGGCGTGAGGAGGGTGAGCGGGGAGTTGCGTACCTGGTGTGGTTGGTGGTACGGTTTTTGGAGGACGGGGTAGGGCTGCTGCCGTGTCTCAGATTCGGGAGCCCTTTTGTACGTTTGGAGTGCTGCTTGCCTGTTGCACATCGTCGAACCGGGGTCGCTGACAAGTTCAACAGCACGACCCCGAAAGAAGTATGCAGCTTCAAGAATCGCCAAGGGGGTTCACGCTGCCGCGGCGCACTGGGAGCGCACAACGGAGCCGACGTTCTAGCAACGCCTTCAGAGTGTTTCAAATCACCTCTCAGTCGGTATCGTATTCCTGTAGAGGGCAATAAGGCCGCTTCTTGCACGACGGAGCACGCTGCGTGCGACGATGTAGTCGTCCTTCCTGGCTATTTCGAAACCGAAGCCATCTCCGCCTGCGCATGATCATAGGCGGCGCGCCGCCGAGTTGCAGCGCCGCGGTCCTGGTACGCGGCGGTGCCGAACATCTGCAGAGCCAGTAGAGATTACGCAGTGATCCACGTCGTAGGAAGGAGGATAGGTGGGTGCGGGTATGCAGGCGCAGCCGTAAGACATCAGCTTCCCTCACTCTCCGTCGAACGCGCGGTGCTTGTGAGGGCGTATAGCGCCTCCGTGTCGGGCTTCAGCAGTTGGCTTCGTTGGAGCGGCCGACCCTGCGACCCTGCGACCCTGCGACGGAGAGAACGTTCAGGCGAGGATCGCGTAGACATGATATGGAGTTTGCGATCATAGGTGTTGTACTTACGGGTTCGCGAGGGGTATCGGTCTGCAGCTGGAGCGTTTTCCCTGTTCCTCCGCCCCCTACTGCCGCCGGTTCCGTTAGGTTCTCTCAAATATCCTCGCGTGAAAAGAGAACAAATGGGCGCGCTTGCGCCGTCTCTACACACAGAACCGTGCCGATGACGGGTTCGCGTCTCGCAGCGGCCGACCACCCAGTGCAGTGCCGGGGCGCGGCCTGCTATCGTAGCATCGTTGCCGTAGGCCCGCGTCCGTGACGTCACTCTTCGCCTGAGTCTGAGAATTCGAACCCCTCGAATTACGGCAATCGCATGAGTCGGGGCAGCGAACGCGACGATGGAGAGCCTGGGTCTCAGGCGAGCGACGAGCCCGCGCAAAGTTCGCAAAACGAACTTCAATTTCTTGCATAATCGGAGTCAGCAATCCGACTCCTCGTGTACTCCACGCCTCCCGCATCGAGCGCTACCCTTGCCTTCTTGTAACCTATGTTGAACATATCTGATAAAGTTCCGCACACCGGATCGAGAAAAGGGGATACATCGCGATGGACACGATGCATAGTCCTCGCGCAAGGGGCCAATGCCGCCACGCAGTGCCGCAGCGGCCTAGACACGGCGCCAGGTAGAGTCGGCCTACGTCGGGACACATATCTACCAACAGAAGCGGTCAATCGGACGCCTCTTCCTGCAAATTCGAAGGAAAACGTACTCCTTCTGAGCCCGGGACACCCGCGGTGATGCAGGTATACCTGACATCGAAGGGGCAGTCGACACATTCCGCGTCGTTTACGCATAACAGGGGGCACTCCGCACGGGCGTGGAGCGTGGAGGGACTGCCCATGGCTACGCCGATGTGGGCGAGGGCGAGGACGAGGCTGACGAGGGCGGTGAATTGCATCCTGCGAAGACAGTATGTGAGTACCACAAGAAGCGCTAGAGCAGGGTGTAGCGCACCTGGCAGGTCTGGTAGATGATATGGCTGTTGTCAGGCGGGGTGGGGTGGGGTGGGACTGCTGTAGTCTCGAACCTTCAAGAGCCTTTTTATACTGCCGGTAGGGAGTACTGCCTCCCAGTTGTCGTCGATCATCGCTCGCTCGTCTTGTGTATCGCGATCCTAGATGCGGTGAAATCCATCTCAAAAAGCCTGATGCACGGATATGGTGCTGAAAATTCCAGACGAAGTGACCCAGCACAGACGATAGATCTTCAGAACGAGTGTGATTTCTCCGAGGGGGTCAACTCTGCCGCGGCGCCTCGGGAGCGTACGTGGCTGGATTCATGACAGCGATTGCTCCAGCAGTTGACATCTAGTGTCTCTGCCTCCATCGTCCACACGACGGGTCCATCCTACAAACAGCTGCCCCAGGCTCTTTCTAATCATATAGCGTGGACATGAGCACTGAGTACTCACCGGTAGCGTTGACTCGTCGTCACTCCGTAGCATTGTTTTCCACGTCAAAAAAGTACTCTTCCACGACACGGCTGGCTTGTTGGAGGTATTCGGATACCTTGAGCACGTTGTCCGCAAGTTGTACGGCGGCACCAGTCACTGCATCCAAGTGAGCGAAATTGGCACGATGCCGGGTGTTGCGGCGCTGCAGTCCGCGTGCGCGCGGCGCATTTATGACACCTGCAGAGTTGATACGGACCCCGCTGCTGTTCCGTACGTCGACTGTAGACCCAAAGAGTCCAGGTAGGGATCGACAGATGCAAAAACATCAGCTTCCCTAGGCTCGCCGCAGACCGGGAAGTCACCACCGCCAGAGGCGGGTATAGCGGCACGGTGACTCTCGCTAGTGGGCTTGTTGATGTCCTGGTTCATCCCCCGCAGGCGTGATGTTTCTCACTGTCAGAGTCTGATTGCAAGCAGCGGTGCACAGCGGCAAGAAGGTACGGCCAGCTTTAGTCTCATACCAAGACCGTTCATGTGTTCGGGGTTTGTGTCGAACCTGCGGCCAGCTTTGTAGCGCTGGCAGCTAACGCCGGATGTGGCCGAATATGAAGGATGACGTCATCACTATCACGCATGCGGCCAGCGACTGCGCGCCGCTCGAGGGCTTGTCTTGCCTCTTGCCATCTCCGATCCTGTTGCTCTCTGGCCTTCTCGTGCAGGCGCAACTCTTGGTTACTCGACAACATGTTAATCCCGAGCGTAGCTAAGTTCCCAGCTGCAGCTCTCAGTACTCGGGACCATTATGGGACCTGCCGTGTCACTCTCAGTAGTGCCCGCTGAGACTAGTAGGGATACGTGTTCACGCGCACGACTCGCGCGCATTCATCCGTACTGCTGTCTTCTCACCGAGGTGCGAGATCACCCATCCTCGCATGACGATCGTAAGTGCTTTACAAGTCAAATCACCAGTACCTCTACTATGTCATATATCGATTATCCCCCATCTTTGCCCGAACATTAGGCTAGAAAGGAGATTGGAATCGTCCGAGTGCGCCGTGTCAATTCCGATGGTTGTGCAGTTTGTGACGATGAAAGGGTGAGTCTTCGCCTCTAGCTCGAGCGACAATGCTGACAGGCTGCTTCAGCAGAGAAATCTTGAACGTTGGACCGACAGACACGTACCCCTATAGGCTCTGGGGGCGGGTTTAGTAGATTGCACGTCCATGTCGAGTTCGGAGCTAGTTCGACACAAGTGTCACAGCCCGGGGAAGTTGTTGTACAGAAGAATTCCTGTGCCAAGCACAGTGCCAAAGGAGGAACTATGCGGGCTTCGCGAGTGGCCGGCGTGCCCAGGACCATGCCGATCTGTGCGACAGCGATGATGGAGCGGGTGATGGCGGTGAGCTGCATGCTATAACACCGGGTCAGTACAACACCTCATGTGGCGGAGTGGTAGGCGCGGTAATGGTGAGTCACTCACTTGGACTCCCTTTTTCGTGTCAAGTGCGTAGTCGAGGAGTAGCAGGAGGGGCAGGAACTACTGTAGCTTGTCACCTACGTCCAGGCTTATATGGTGTGCGCGCAGGCCGACTGCTTACGCGCCGGTGAGGTAACATGCCAGCGCACAGTGTCAGTTCATTTCCCCAACAACCCTTTCAGCTTCCATATGAACTCTTCCTAGCCGATCCTGATCCCACTCGTGTACAGGAGAGCGGCCGATGTCAAGGTATCGGACAGATAGACTCCCAACGCACCGTTCCCAGCTGACCCGAAAAGACATTTCGCAGACACACTGTCACTGTGATGCGGGCTACCCACTCACGGCACGATGTTCTGGACCGCCCACCAGATGCAGGTCATACCACCGATGACCCCGGCCTTGCTGACCTATGGCGCGAGGTCTCGCGAGCGAAGCGCTTGTATGTTGCACGCGGAGCTCCCTCTGGCACCGATATCCATTTCAAAACATCCAGGTTCGCACCTCTACTCATGCTGAATCGGCGCACTAGCGATGCCTTGACACAGCTTCGTTGACGGCGCCCGGCTCCGAGCCCGCGCATGGTTACAGGCGTGTTCTCCGGTTGTAGCTGCCCAGGGTTTGAGTGTGGGTGTGCGATCGCATGGTAGCATCCTCACGCTTTCCTGGGATAGTACCCCTGGCTGATCTGTTATAGTTTTATAGCAAGAATCAAGTCTGGTGGCGTGTGCCTCATGCGCAAGCCGCGAGACGGACTACGTGAGTGCCATCCACCGCTCCGCGCAGGATCTCTAACGGTCCTTTACCAGAGTATACGCTCAGTTCTCTGCTGCCCGTGATCTAGGACTTCTTAGGATCCAGGTGTGAGTCTGGGCACGCTGGGTCAAGGCGCGGCCTATTATAGCAGTACAGTCGCCGCAAGTAATCATCCGTAGCCCGGCTCCTCTGAAGTGACGCACTTCACGCCCGGGCAATCGACACATCTGGCGTGTTTCACGTTTCCCTTGCAAGATGCACGTAAATGATAGTGCTCTGCCTCTACAAGTAAGCGAGCAGCTATCGCTTTCCTGTTTTCGTTATCCCTCCGTCTCCGACTGACTGATTTCACTCAAGCTTCTACTCAACATCGTCGCGAAAGAACAAGACACCACAGGCGCACTCCCAGCGACGTTCTCGCGCATCACAGCGGTCCGAACGCAGCCCTGCTAAAACGAGCTACACGTCTGACCGAAAAAATCAGTTCTACAGTGATGCCTGGAAATCGTAAGAGAAACCAGAAACGCACTCCGCCAATGCAGCCCCCAGGACAATCCGCGCAATCTCCATCGCTTAGGCACACGATGGCGCACTGCGCGTGGCTCTGGGCTCGACTGGCGAGGCTGGTGCCCGTGGCGGGGCCGATCTGGACGAGTACGAGCGCGAGCGCGAGGCCAAGGAGGGGGGTGAGGTGCATCATGCTACACGCGAGGAAAGCGGACATGTCAGTATCACAGGCAGCGTGGAAGGTGGGTCGTACGAACGCTGTTGAAGGGTGTGGTGGGGCGTGCCAGTTGCTGTGATGTCAAGCGATGTAGGCTTTCTTGTATACTCACGAACTCGGTGAATATTCGCTACATCCTGTAGTATGTACAGCATCGAAGATGGGAAACATCCATCTCACCTCGTACTGCCATCGTGAATATAGTGTACCAACGCCTCTAAGAAAATCAGTCCTGCCGCGGTAACTCCGGAGGAGGGTACGTAGCTAGTGTTCCACCCTATAAACCTCTGTTCACCGTGGCCACCAGCCCCAGGTGACATGTTTCCCGGCGCCGAATGACACGGTGGCGGCCCTCGTGCGTACGCAGCACAGCTACGCATGACACCTGCAGCACTGGCAGAAGAAGTACTGGTCCCCCTTCTGTTGCTCACATTGGACACAGGCTTGGGGATCCACGTTGGTACGATTTTGCGACAGTTGTACATCAACGTCCCGTGCACGAGACTCTCCGCCGACCACGTACTGTCAAGATGGGACCCACCATAGCAGCACGGTCACCGTAAGCCGTCGTCCGCGGCCTCAACACTCCGGAGCGTACTCCGGGCTTCACGCTCCAGGACTCGGTCGGAGTGTTGGAGCAGCGAACGCGTGATGGAGAGCCTGGGTCGTACTCAGACTGCGGGGGAGGACCTTCAATTTCCTGCGTAACGAGTCAACGATCGGACGTTTCGTATATTACACGTCTCACACGTTGAATGCTACCCGCGCCGCTGAGTTGCTGAGCCGCGGACCTGGTGTGCGGCGTGCACTGGCACCGAGCACCTGAAGAGCCAGTCGGCGTGGCGCGGCGATCCACGTCGAATAGAGGCCCAGGTCGAGCCGGATAGGCGAGTGGGAGCATGCAGGGCCCAGTCGCTGTGCCGCATCAGCTTTCCTCACTCTCCGTCAATCGCGCGGTGCTTGTGAGGGCGTATAGCGACATGCCCGGTTCAGGGGAGGCTATGACGCGCAAGATATGATATGGAAAGAAATGCGTACATGTTCAGTGGATGAGGTAAAAGTCAGTGCAGAACCGTACACTACTAACTCTTGACATACTTCAACCAGCCTCGCGACTTGTAATCCTCCACAACATCTCTCGCGATCTCCGGTATCTTCTTGAAGTCCTTACCAAAGATACTGATTGCCTTATCGTTGTCCAGATACGCGTGAGGCGGGAATGGCAGTTTCTTGCTCGGCAATTTATCACGCCCCGGAAGGTCGACGTTGGCGAGCCATTCCTCCCACATCGCGACATCTGCACAAACCATAGCAAGCGGAAATCAGTATACGAAACCCCGAGAATGTATACGAGGACATACCAGAGCTGCAGATGACCCGCTCCCCGCCAGCGGCGGCCACCTCGAGCGCGCGTACGTGCAAGTCCGCGACGTCGCGGACGTCCACGTAGTTGTGCCACGGTAGCGTTTCCGCGGCCGGCCGCGGGAACTCAGCGAGCTGGCGCCACATGTGGAGGGGCGTTTTTGACAGCGCGGGGGGTTCTGAGACGTGTTCGCCCGCCAAAGGCTGTGAGACAGCAAGGTCAGCCCTCTTCTCATACAAGATAGCATGCCTGGGGTTACTCACACCAAAGACCCAGGCCGGCAGGAGGGTGCACAAATCGAAGGACACCTCGCTCTTGTGTGTCTCCATAAAGTCCCAGGCGGCTGCCATCATGCCAATCATGATCAGGATCCGTTCGGGTCATGCTCTGCGCGCGGCCCAAACGTGCTCACCACGCTCGGCCAGCGTCTTGCTAGCTTCGTACATGAAGATAGACCTAGCCTCACCCCCCTGTTCCTCCACGATCTTTACCGCGGTGTCGTTCCAGTCCTCTTCCGTGTACGTCCCAGGTAATGCGGTGATGCCAACGACGGCGTAAATTGACGAGGTGACGACCACACGCTTTACGTCGGATCTATTGTCGATGCTCCGTCAGGATCAGACGGCGCGATATAGGCAGGAAGGTGAAGACTCACCTCGATGCGCTCTTCAGGATGTTGAGAGTACCCTCTACCGCGGGCCGGATGTACGCCTGCGGGTCTCCAACCCGTGTGGGAGCGGTCAGTGGCGAAGCCGTATGGACGATGCCTTCCACACCCTTAACCGCCTCTTCGAAGGCGCTGTCCTGAAAGGGACATTTGGTAAGTACGATCACTACTTCAACGCATCAGTCTGGCTTACTGACCTCTGCGATGTCCGGGACAACTACAGCGCTGAAACGCTCCTTCGCCTGAGGTATGATCCGGTATACGAAATCGGACAGCTCCTGGGCCTTGGCTTTCGATCGCACCGCGCCGCGCACGGAGTATCCGCGCTCGAGCAGCGTGCGTACCACCCAATGGCCAATGTACCCGTTCGCACCAGTTACGAGGACTGTCGCAGTGGGAGAGATCACAGGCATGTCGTCGCGGGATCAGAGCGATAGTAACCAACAAAGAGGATGCCAGTGGTACTCGTACTGCGCCACCCTTTCCTCATCCACACTCAGACCGCGGAATCTATCCTCGGCGTGGCGTCAAAGTTCTATATAACACCAGCAGAGGTAGTGCGGGCGCTGCCTTTGGTACTTGCATCAGTCACAAGCGCGGGGATTCCAGATTCGTGTCGGTGGGTGTCAGTTTGGGCGAGCTGGGGCGGCGAACGTGTCAATAGAGCCCGGGTCTTGGGCAGGCGCATACTGCGAAAGGAGACCTTCATTTTCCTGCATAACGAGTCAACAATTGCGCCCTTCGTATATTCCACACCTTACACGTCGGGTGCTGCCCTTCCCTCTACCACATCTGCTGACCATCAGCGTTTCTGCACGATCCCTGACCAAGCAGAGGCGAAGCTATATGTGCTCGTCGGAGTCCTCAGCCGGCCCTGCGCGGTGTACTCCGACAGCGCGTGCCCACGTCGCGACAGTGCGGGCGCATACACAGGTCTGCTTCTAAGCACTGGGCAAGATACACATCTACCCCCAAAACCAGTCAGCCTCCCTCCCCTCATATCATGCACACAAAGAACGTACCCCAAGCGCGCCCGGCTTGCCCAAAGTGACGCACTTCACGCCCGGGCAGTCGACGCACTCCGCGTCGTTCACGCACTCGAAGACGCACTGCGCGCGCGCCTGGACGCGCGTTGCGGGGCTGGCGCCGACGGCGCCGATGTGCGCGAGGGCGAGGGTGAGGAGGAGGGCCAGGGGGGTGAATTGCATGATGCTGGATGGGGAGGGGGGTGGGTTAGTGTGAGTGAGAGGGTGCGCGGCGGTGAGTAGCGTACCTGGTTAATTTGGTGGAGGATTTGGACGTCGAAAGGTGGGGCGGGGAGGGACTGTTGAAGTCTGGGACGATTGGTGGGGTCTTTTATACTGCTGGCGGAGAGTTCTACCTGCTGGTCATCGTCGAACAGGGATCGCTCGTCGTGTATAGCTCGAACCTGCATGCAGAATATTGCATAGTCTTGAGCCCGAGGCGGGGGTAGGGGCGCATACGGGGGTCGAGGGTCGAGGCGGAGGGCAACAGTGGGAGGTTCGACACCGGGAGCAGCTATGATCGTCTTCAAAGAGGTTAATACTGCTGCGCTGCCCGGGCAGGATGCGTAGTAGCCGGTTCTGGTGACAGCTACTATTGGCGCAGCGCCTGTAAGTGTACTAGTCGTTCTGATCTTCACTATTTGCATATCACTGTGGATGTAAGTCTCGCCGCTGCCTGCCTGCCAGACAGGTGATCCTGCAAACTATGCAATCGTGAACCCACACTACTTCAAGTCATCTAGTACGCCTACAACTTAGAGAACGGGAGTACTCACAGGTAGTACTCGTCGGAGTCGGCATCTGGCAACGAGATGGGGCGGTCATCGGGTGAGTCACAGTGTAAACTTCTCCGCGGCATGTCGCACGCATCCAGGTACCCCACACCCGTCTGGCCATCGCCACCCGCAACATGACCGCGGTCCTCATGAGCATGGGGCGTTCGTACAACGCCGGCGTAGCGAGTATAGACTCCGCTGCTGTCACCGGTGTCGTATACAGGTGCATTGGTCCAGGTTGGGATCGATGGCTGCGAGTTCGCGCCAGTTGTACACCGGCTTCACGTCACCATATGTACTCGCCGTTGGCCGCGAGGTGCCAACGTGTGTGGCGGCGTTCTGGCACGGTCGTGGGTGGAGCCTCCGGGTGAGTCTATGGCTGGTTCAAGGCGATCATTCCCCAGGCCTATAGGGTGATCTGAGGTTCTGAGGAGGAAGCAAGCTCGCGAAAGCGTGTGGGGACTCGCGAGCTTCGTGGCGCTGCGCGAAGCGCTCGGGTGTTGCCGATTTTGAACGATGACGTCACCACGCTCGCGTACGCGTCGGCGGTCCAGCGGGTCGCGACACACAGCTTGCCTCTTGCTACCAGCTGGGCTCCTCTCCGGCCGCGTGTTTGCAGTACTGCTATCATCTTATTCACTCTTTTCGAGAGCTTTATGAGATCGATATCGATATGCCCGCTGGGACTCCTAGCTAGTCTTTCGTGTCAGTACAACATCTGCGAGTCTTCCAGCTTGTAAACGGCTAGTTTGGCTTTGCGGTCTTTGCTATCCAGGTGAGTATACTATCTGTGACTACTACTCAGAATGCACTGGCAGGTTCGTGGTGCCACTAGCAGGCCCTCACTTACTAGGTACCGTCCCTGTGCTTCAGGTGTCGTTGACCCCAATTCCTCCTCGTCTGCGCGGTGTTACTGTTCTCGGGGTACGTTTTACCCTTCTCTCATACGAATGCATCGAGTTCGGTTCTTCTCTAGCTGATACAGTTATCCTGCTACAGTACGCTTACCCCACGACCAAACGGTGATGCGTGATGGTTTATCTACAGCATGGCGACGTCCAACATTCCCCGCCGGTTCAGACTACAAGCGTCACGGCGTCCTATCCGCAGGCCCCTCTTCGTCCCGACAAGCATAACACCGTGCCGCATCTTCCGCTTTACCCCATTTACGTCTCGCAAAGGCCGCGGCCGAAACTGAACGACCTCTCGAGCAGAAGATAAGCTATTTATGGCCTTGGTGAGTCGTGCGCCTACATCCCCGATACCGGGTGTGGTGTCGACGGGTGGCTCTGGGCGGCGCCGGGGTGGAGTTCGGCTCAGGCTGCAGCAGTCGGGTGGCCCAGAGCGGCAAACGCTTTGGCGAGGAGCTGTCAGGTCGTTCAACGGCGGAAAATTGATTCTGGAAGCATCAATTGTAGGTGTGGCACAAACATGAGAACCGTCTAGAGTCTTTTCATTCATCGTACCCCTCCCCTTGTCCTCCTCCTCCTATCATATATACTGATTATCGCATTCTGAGTTTCATCTCCGCTCCAGGTATCAGTGCCGTGGCTGTCGGAGCCTTGCACGCCGCCGGTGCTGGTTTACAGCAGGAGACAAACCTGATGGAGCTTGATTAGCGAGGCCGTTTTCCTGCTATCCGACAAAGAAACGTACCCCATCCAAGTCCGGAATGTCCAACGTGACGCAGGTGTACTGCAGGATGGGAGCGACAGCCCCAGGGCAGGCCCCACACTGGGCGTCGGTTTGGCATAAGAAGTTGCACCCCGTTCCGCTCGGAATACCGGCAGGGATTCCTGTGACGGCGCCAAGATGCGCGAGCGCGAGGACGAGGCTGGCGACGATAGTGAATTGCATCTTGCTCAACGGGAGCAAAGCACGAGGGTCAATATGGCGGACGAAGCTTGAAGGGAAGGGGGTAAGCGGTGCGTCGCGCACCTGGTTCGTTTGTTAATATGGCGGTTGGAAGGGCGTTGCGGGGAGAAAGCACTGCTGAAATCTCCGCCATTTTGGGGGCTGATTTATAGCTGTAGAGAGTGCCGCCCGGTGAACATACGACATACGGAGATGGAGACTAAGGAGCCCAGCGGAGAGGTAGACACCCAGAGCATGTATGACTCACAAGAGGGGAATGATCCCGCCGCGGTGCCTCGGGAGTACTGTGCCCTACAGCAGGTTGCAGCAGGCTTCAGTGACACCAACTAGTCCAGCAACGAGATCGATATGCGGCGTTCTTGATCTGCCTTGGTCGGCATCTGATCTTTGTATGTGTCGTGTACTTATGTGCGAACCCCTCCACTGCTGCGCGACAGATTATTCTGCAGCAAATGAGTCGCGACTATAGACCAAATCAGAGTCACCGTACTAAAACATGCGTATGAGTACTTAGGTATTCACTCGCAGCTAGTGTTGGGCTCATCGGTCGCGTGGTGACACTCTCCACATCCGGCCCATCGAAGCTTCTCCGCGGCATTGCTTACCGGTCAGAGGAATATGGGCAACACGCATCCTTTGGGACATTGCCGTCTGCATATCACAGCTTGTCCGCCGCCGAGGGGCGACCGTGTGCCTCGTGCCAGTGCGCGCGGCGCTTCCGCGACATACGCAGAGGCACTGTACGTCCGTGGCTGTCACTTCCATCGAATAAGTATACAAGTCATGGGGTGCGAATGGGGGCTGACATGATGTGATCCGAGGCGCCAAATGCGAATCCTCGTACTTTCGGTCGTTCAACCGGTGTCGGCACGTACGTCCGTGGGCGCGGGTGGAGGATCCAGATGAGTCCATCATAGGAATTGCTTCAGACGATATTTGTGCGATCTTTAGAGAGTTAATATAGCTAGTGGCCAGTAGTGTGATACGCAAGCAACAGTACTTGTGTGTCATACACACAGCGCGGCGGGAAGTACGTGGGAAGTACTGTGGCGAGCTGCAAACCGCACTCGGATGCTGCCGAATTTGAAGGATGACGTCATCCCATCAGGCTCGCAACGCGTTCAAGCAACCGCGACTCGGACTTTTCCGAGTGCTCTTGCATCTTGCCACTTCTTCAACCGTCACTGTCCCAGTTCCACATTACATCCAAGCGCTTGCACTATTGGCTCAGAGAGCAGCTGCTAGATCGACCAGGATGGACACCGGGACGCCTGCTAAGGTTGAGTCTTCGTCTTACTCCCAACAACCTCCCCACGTGTACTATGCGTGAGTCTTCCAGCCGTTCGCGGACATGCTGTGCATTCCAAGCGAATTTAGTTCCGTACAACGTCAGAATGACAGGCTGTTTCACGCGCCGTACCGCAGGCAATCCTACCTGCAAGCTGCCTGAAACATATAAAAAACCCATTCGCACAGCGAGTATTCCGTTATGTGACTTTCGGTGAGATCTTGTTTATACTGTAACCACTACCCGTCACTATCAACGTCTCTCGCCTCTAGCCCTATACGGCGCCTACGGGCGCACGACACGCATTTCTCGCCAACTCGCCTCCAAGATGCGGCCGAGAAGGCATCCCTCATACTGGTCGTCTATCGAGTACAGTAAATGTCTGCTCCATTGTATACCGATGCTAAAGCACGCACTGACCCTGCTAGAGAGGCATTCATCCCGCCGATCTCCGGCATGTCGCGCGAATTTCAGCAGGCTGTCGCGTCGCTTCTCCGTGTCCCCTCTGAAACCTCCTCTACATGAGAGCCCGCGAGCGTTCCGGTGTGTGTCTGACTTCGACACTCTCGCCGTTTCCATCGCAGCCGTACTTCTCCATTATATTCATTGTTTGCAAAGAGTGCAGCTAGAGCGTACACCGGAATGCAAGTTCAAGTCGGCCGGATCTACTCGTCTTCCGTGTTGGGTCAACAAATTACGCGTTGCTGGCTAGGTGAGTGTGCATAATATCTGTGAAGTTGCCGATGCGATGAACGAGCACCCATACGACCGTCGAGCGCAGCTCTTCGTCTCGTCAACTAGCCAGCTACCTGCATCCGCGACGACGATTTCCCTAGTATCAACACGAGCCGTGCCCTTCACGCTGGATAACCTCTCGAACTCCTCCGAAAGGGCACAGGTTGGACGTCTATGTCACATACGGCGCAAAGACGAAGACACGGAAAAGGCTTGTACTGGTCTATCCTCGCCACCCATACCTTTCAAGTCCAAAGGGTAAGTAAACCATATGAATTATCTTGGAAGAGCCGCTGTCACTCTGATGACAGTATTACTCTCTTGCAGGATCTTCCTTAACACGAAAGCCCAGCAGCGCTGAGCATCTCAATAGCGAGGAGAGTGAAACGATTGGACGACGACAAACTAGGGACTACTAGCGACGCACGGCCACGTTTCGGAAGACGACCTTCCATTCGTAGACGCGGATACAGGTGTTGTACATGTTTAGCGATTCTTACTCCCCAACACTAAGTATATGTATGTTTTCTCTCATTTTTCTGAAATTAGGACCAGGAAGGAGATATGGTTGCGAGCCGTCCGAGGGCGAAGTGCCGATGCCGATGGTTACGCCGGTTGTTGTGGACACGCACTAACATACGATACGAGTGCGACAAACACAGGAAGATGTCAGTACGTTGTATACTCATGATAATTCAAGGTGCGCACTTTGTATCCATGCCCCAACTGTGCTTACGGAGACGTGGAAGCCGTCTACACGCCCAGCACTTGGCAGACCTGTGTAAATGCACGCAGTAAGTCGTGGAAACGAAGTAGTAATGAGGACGCTATTCATACCGACTGGCCACCCTGAAGAAGAGGCCCGCAAACGGTAACAGCGGCAGGACAAAGTATCCCCACGCAGTCGCTAACGTCAGTGCACGGAGTTACCTCGGGGATGCAGGGCTGAGGCTGGCGAGCGTCGAGGATAGAAGCATGGATCCCCGCAATGCCGATGTGAGCGACGGCGAGGGCGAGGGCGATGAAGGAGCTGAAGTACATGCTGCGAATCGGTGTCAGCGCGACATTCAGGGAGGTTCTGTGGCCAGTTGCTTACATGGTGCTCTGTGACGTTGATTTGTGGGAGGGCAGGAACTGCTGTAGCCGGGGCTCACTTGTGGGGCTTTTATGGTCTCCAGGAGCTCCCCGGCCACGGCCGCAGCCCGACAGTGGACTTCACGATCGAAGTCTGTCATGGCACCTGCGCTGTGCATTGATAGGGCCTAGGCGTTGAGCTCCTTCGACAGGTGCGGGATGGTCCAGCGCGGTATTCATGTCGAAGTCTGATACGCCTCCGCACCATCCTCTGTCAGGCTAGACGGTCATTGACTCGAATTTATTTCACAGGAACTGCGCCACAGTGCGCATACCGTCAATGGCGTAGCGAGAAGCTCGGTGCGAAGACAGTGTGGGCTCGGCATCACTCCATGACCGGCGTGGACGTCGGCCGGACTGAGGTACGCATGAACGGGTTTTCCACTGCGCGAACGTGCGCTGAAGGACTCGTTATTCTATGTATGCGCCAGATATGCTACGACACTGGTCGATCACAAGAGCACTGCACTGCGCTGCAAACCAGGCATCTCGGTAGTCCACAAGATGAATAGTTTACTGCTTCCTCGATTAAACGCAGGAAGAACGTCCGAAAAATATACTTCCATGACTCCCAAGTACAGCGGGCTAGTTGCTTGCGGGACGCGCCCCAGTGTCATGATGTTATGTCGTAAATGGACTGGTGAGTGCTAGGAGTAACGTACGCCGCCGCATCCTCATCTCATGTGGCGCGTAACCATAACTGAAAATATATCTTCAGTGCTTCAAATTCCGTGTGCTCGCCAGAGGGCCAGAACTGCGATGTTCCAGCCATAGTATAGTCTCATCTGTCACATAGGAGGCGGGGCTGCGACGCCAACTGTCTCCGATCCTTGGAGTTTACTGAGGCTCAGCAGTGTTCTAGGGTGCACTCCAATCCTCACCAATCTCAATGAGTCCAACCGAGCTTGTGCATTGTCCAACAGCAGCGAGAGGTGCAAGTCATCCACGACACCACATTTCCTCCCGCTGACTACCGCTACACAACCTTTCCTAGCGATGTCTGAAAGCGCCAACCGGGATATCTTTAGCCTTCCGCCTCTCTTCGCGTCCTCCCTATCCCCGCCAATTCGGAATTCGGCTGGCTCCAGCCTCTACCATCAACGTTCCACCGCCATTATCATGCGCTCGAGCAGAAACAGTTCCATTGTCGAAGGCCCCGCGAGCGGCAGCCGCTGCGACGGTGCCTGCTCTGCACACCAAGTCTGAATGAAGCTTGTGTGACCATGTGGCCGCCCTAGGTTCGTGATCATACTATGTGACGTGCGAAGGAATCTGCCGTACTGACATCTCTGATGCCGGTGCCGATTTTTTCCGTGGCAGCGGTCTAGCGCACTGTAAAGCGTCGCGGTTGGCCAGGACCCTATCACTGGCATCCAAACACTTCGAGTTATCTTGCGAAAGCGATGCACATGCAGAGGAACTGTACTACATGCGAGCCGACTCCGTCCTACAGTGCTACGAGAACCCATGCCAGTACAGTGTGAGTGGATCTCTGAGCCGTCGTATTAACTCTGGCCAACTGATACAGATCCGATTACCGTGCACAGAATAACGGTCAGCAATATAGTAAGGCGCAGATAGACTCCCAACGTATCGTTCTCAGCTGATCTACAGGGAGACATCTCGCAGACACACTGTCACTTCGACGCGGGCTGTTCAGCACGCCAAGATCTGCTGGACCAACCACCGGACGCATGTCGCGCCACCAGCTGACAACCCCGATTCTCGACCAGCTGAACCAGAGCGCCAGGTTCCGGGCGCGCGGAGTTTATATGGTGCACGCGGAGCTCCTCCAATGGCTTTCAATTACGAGAGCGTCCAGGACTCGTCCCGCCACTAACGTCAAGTATCATGCCTTCTCTGCAATATTGTGGTCGCGCGTGCTGTTCGCGCATCACCTGTTCAAAAATTGTCGCCGGTCGCGCAGTGATCCAGCGCATTAGCGACGCCCCGACAGCTTCGTTGACGGCGCCAGATTTCGTGCGTGGTTGTGGGCGGAGTCATTTGGTGGCAGCTTGTTTGACGGGTGTGGGTGCGTGGCGGAACGGTCGCGTCTCTTTTCCCTGGGGACAGCTGATCTGTGTTATTTTTACAGGAGGTATCGGGCCTGGTGGCCCGTGCACACCGCAACGGTGAAGTTTGAGCTGCTGGGGCCCTGTAACACTCTCCTCCCGCTTCACGTAATTGGTGGGTGCTTCGCGGCGGACCTTGTTCCCGTATCAGACTCTACATTGAATCGCCCGATTGGTCGCAGCCCTCGAACCTTCCATGTACCACTTCGCGCAGCACGTCTATTTGTCTCTTTTGCGAGAGAACGTGCACCGCCGGACGCAATAACTTGAGCACACGCGCCACCTCTCGCATTCAGTATCTGTCCAGCAAGGTGCAGTTAATCCATACGACGATAGTCCATTTTTCTCTCCGACGCCGCCGCCACAAGCCAATACGCGCACCAGGAGCGTGTAATCCGCCTTCTTCTCGCAATCTAGGACGTGCTGGCCTCGGGCGCGATGAACGGCGCATCGCGCAGCCGTCAACTAACTCCTACGGCGCGTTCACAGGGTTCAGGAGGATGGCGCCGGCGGCGCCTTTGTCGAGCGCATCAATCCTGGCCATGTCCTCCGGCGCTATCTCGAAGTCGAACACGTCCACGTTGGAGACGATTCGCTCCGGGGTCGCCGACTTCGGGAGAGGGTTGAACCTGTGGAGAACACTCGCCCTCAGGACCCCAGGAACGGGCAGCACGCGCAAACGGGAGACGCACCCTTTTTGCAGCGACCAGCGGACGAGGACCTGCGGGACGAGCTTATTGTACTGCCGAGGTAAGGTGAGCGCGGGTGCCCGAGTAGTGCCGTTCTTCATCTAACCTTTTTCGCGACCTCGTGGAACACAGGGTTGTCGAACTGGCCCTGGATCAGAGGGCAGTACGCCTGCAGGACAATCCCCCGCTCAGTGCAGTACTCCACGATCTCCCTCTGCTGGCAAAACGGATGAATCTGTTCGCGAGATGGCGGTGAGCCAGCAGCAAAGCATTCTTCACTGGCACACTATACCTCAAGCTGGTTGACGGCGGGTGGCTCGAGCCCGGCCTCCCGTATCTCCTCTAGGTGTCCGACGCCGCTGTCAGGTCGTCTGTGAGCGACCCCCACCCACGCGAAACGACGTCCACACGTACTAGTTCGACACACCGACAGAACGTAGCTTCCCCGCCTTCTTCGCGTCGAGCAACGCCCGGTACGTCTCCAGTCGCCTCGCCTTCCCGGAGAGCGGGGTGTGCACGAGGAACAGGTCCAGGTAGTCTGCAGAGAAGTCAGCGGCGCTGAGCCTGCAAACCGCGTCGACATGCTCACCGAAGCCGAAGCGCTTCAGCGACTCGTCGACCGCGGCGAGGGTGCGCTCATATTCGTGTTCGGTGTGCAGGATCTTCGACGCTGTGACTCGTAAGTACAGTTGTCGATACAGGATGGGATATTCTCGCACTTACTGACAAATATGTCCTCTCTAGGGATACCGCTGTCTCGCACGGCCTGGCCAACCTCCACCTCGTTGCCGTACACTCTCGCCGAGTCGATGTGCCTGACATACATTCAGTCGCTCGCAAGCTTCCCACCGACTTCAAGACCCCACGAATGTGCCTACCGGTATCCATGCTTCAGCGCCACGGCGCATGCGGGGATGCATTGATCGATGTTCTGCCATACTCCGAACCCGACCAAAGGCATCTCATAGCCTGCCCGGGCACCACAAAGGTCAAGACGGACGATGGTGTGATCGCTGCTGAGACTGCTCACCGGAGGATAGCCGTATGGTCGACGCAAGTGTGAGAGCATGAGTAGTCATTGCCGTAGATGTTTGCGGAGAGGCGATTATACTCAAATCTATGGCCAGTAGTTGCGGGAACTCCTGTGCGCGGACCCTTTGTCTTTATACCCATAGTATCCGCTATCTCCCCAGCGTCGTCGCGCATGCGCGTTCTGAATACATAGGATCAGTAAGCTTTCACACAAGAGAGATTTGAAAGAATGCCTTCCAATTATTCTTGGCCGTGTAGGACACGAACGGCGATGGCGTGTAGAGACTAGTCATCACGAGGCAGAGAGGGCGTAAGATGGAACGCGTAACGGCCTAACAAGGCACAAAACGACACCAGCAGGATTTGAACCTGCGCTCGGAAACCGAAACAGATGCTTCGTAATTCGAATCTGTCGCCTTAACCACTCGGCCATAGTGTCTTATTGCTGTCTCTGAGGCAGTACGTCATCAAATACAATATGTCTTATGAGCGTCGCAACTGCAAGCAAGAATGTTTTCAAGAGAAGACTGCGCTATCCCATAGGGACACCTGATTGCAGCTCCACACCGCTGGAGTCGACAGCATTGTAGAGCTTCATAAAGTCATCGGATACAATCGCGATACTTAGTAATCTCCAACTTGAAACTAAACATGTTCACGCTCGCACTGCTTTCCTAGGTTGCGAGCGCGCGGGTCCCCCGGCACAACCCCGGTGTGCTGAACGAAGTTGGATACCTTGTGGGGGAACGCGGGAGAATGGGGGTGCTCCCTGCTGAGAAGCATACCGACCCGTAGACCAATCACGAAGAGCTGCTCACTGATACTACATTGCTCCGGAGAGCGAAGCGCCTCCTCGGTCGTTCGAATACTGTACATTGCACATTCACCGTGCGCCGCATACTGAGGTCAGGCCTCTACTTCAAACAGCCACTGGCCGCGTACCGGCGAACGTCTGCAGGTAGTCAACGCGGTACGGGTTCTCGTCCGTCGCAGGCCCGCGGAAGTGCGCCTCCCATCGCGGCTGATCCTAAGTTCGAGTAGGGTCAGATACCGAGGACGACAGGAAAGCGCGAATTGGCGCACCTTGAAGAGCCGCAGCGTCTTCGCGCGCTCGTTCTCATCGAGCGTGAAGCGGTGGTAGATCCCCGAGGGGAGAATGATCATGTCCCCCGCCTCGAGGTGGCACCGGACCCACGCATCCGTGGTGTACTCTGCGATAGAAACTTATCAGTACTTGTGAACCCAATCGTTGCAATCCGCATGGTAGGCGACAAACTTACCGCGAACATCAAAGAATCCGCTTCCCTCGAGAAGGTACCTGATCTCTTCGTCCTCATGAATATGCCTAGTACGCGCGCCCAATCAGATCATCGTAGTTTGGAAGCAATAACATGTTCACTCACTCCTTGAAGAACATGGCCATCTTCGCGTCGAATTCACCCCCGAGCGACTCCCGGCTCGCGGTCACCACATCGCGCGAGCGGTAGTTGCGCTCATCCGCGATCGCGTTGATCTTCTTCTCCCATCCCTCCGGCGAGTTGGTCGGGATGCGCCAGTACAGCACCCCGAGCGCGGCGAGCGTCTCGAGCGCGACGGCACGCCCGGAGTCGTGCGGGAGGTGCTGGTCCCCGGGGACGTCGTCGAGGTAGTACGCACGCATGTCTGCGGCTGAGTCGTCGGTGTTGGTACCTGTGGTGTGGTGGAAGACAAGGATGGCGAGACCCTGCGGACGTGTGTACGATGGAAGCTGTGGCGGTACTTGTTGCGCCACAAACAACGTCGTACAAATGACGACAACTTGCCAGGCCGGAGTTGGTCATCTGGTAGCCGCCGGTCCGGGTTGCAGATGGAACGCCATCGCTAGCTACGATACCATCCATACTCGAACGAATAATTGAGAGAATGAGCGTACGGGGGTGTGCATGCCAATGGCGGTAGTTTGCAAAGGTGAACGTGCGCCCAGAGCGCGCCTAAGGACCTACAGGCGGGTATTGAAATTTCGCCCGATTGGGAAATTTAGTTCGCCCTCCTTGGCGCGCGGCTTGGCTTGGAGTCGTCGCTTGCTTTCACCCACTCACTCGACTCAGCCGGAGATTGTTTGCGATACGCTGTATACCTTCTCAAGCTTTGCAAAAACACGCGTGTGTAGTGGTTAGGCTGCAGCATCATCACCTCTCATCCACGCTCCCTATCCGAAGGCCGTCAAGTCATTTCGCGACCACTGGACTTGCCGCGAGAATTCTTCAACGGCACGTCTTCTGACACTCTACCTGGCTCCTCGGATTTCCAGAAGATGAACGACTTTACTGGGGTTCGTCATGGCTCAACAGCGCCTGCCGTCTACGAAAGTAGCCCGTCTTCAATAACCGGCAACGCCGACGCCGAAGACGTCGAATACCCCGGATCGTCGAACTGTCGGGAGGCCTTACGATTACTCTTGATAAGAAAATTAGAGGCAATGTCCACGAATCCGGAGCGTACTGTATGTCTTAGCGCGTATACACTGTCCGAATGCACCTAGTCGCTTACATCGCTACAGGGAACATGGCAGTTCATGTCGGTCGCGCCGTACGTCAGCTCACCTGAGCGGACCCGTCCTGTCGCCGTTCCAGACGAACTGGAGTCCTTTTTCCATGTCATGCTCTTCTACGCCATCCGGTTCCTTCCTCACACTCTTGGAAACACGGCGCAATATGTCGCGGAGTACTTCGACATCTCTCAAGACTATGGCAACAACAGGCCCCTTTGTAGCGTAGTGAAGTATTGGGTCATGAGATCCGGTGATTTCATGATGCCATCGCTGAATTTCGTGAAGAACAGTGGCGACCCGGGGAGTCCTCTCGACACTCTTATCTACCTCCTTCTCCAGCACTTCAAGGCGAGGTACGAGGTCCTCAAATACGAGTCAACCATCCAGCAAAAGAAGCCCTCAAAGCCTATTCCGACCCCTCCCGGAAGCACCGCCGACGAGGTGAAGCTCGCCCGCCCCCGGTTGAAGCTGCGCACGACGACCCCAGCGTGGCGCCGCGGTCTGGGCGCCGACGTCAGGACGAATTTCAACGTCGAGTCAAATCAGCCCAGCGAGGAGACCAGGGACCTTGCGGAGCGCCTGAACACGCACGACCGGATGTCGGGGCTGTTCGCGTACATACTGCACCCAGAGAACACCTACCCGGACGAATGGAACGACGTTTTGGCCGTGCCGGACCAGCTTATTGCCGGCTATGAGTGCAGAGACGCGTTCGGCTGAAGAGCGGTCTAGCTTTCTGAACGCTCGAAGGACCAACGACGGGGTGGGACGTATCAAGAGCACCGGACTCGACGCGACTCCTGGGACCGGCCGGCCTCTGGAAACGGGGATTTTCCTTTCTTCGACCGCAGTGTCTACCTCCTCGCTTGATCGCGCTCTTGGAGATTTTGGCCTTAGGCGTACAGGTCCTCATCATTTGGACCGGCGTCGCACGCCATCAGCTTCACGTATCCTCCCCTTCGTTTGCTCGAGTCTATGTAGCTCTGACGCACCCTCTTCCATTAAATGTTCCTTTTAGCACGTCGTCGTCGCACTACACCTCCGAAGCTCAGCCTCTCGGTGCACCGACGCCGTCATGTCCTAAAACCGGTGTGTACCGTCCACCTTCTTCCACCGCGTCGATGTCAGTACGCTGAGAGTGCGCTTGATCGATTTGAACTCCTCATGGGTTTCCATGTCAGGTAGGAATTAAGAGACATATGAGCGACTCGTAGTGCGTAAGGGGGATAGTCAGATTCCTAGACCGCGGCGGTGGCTAATGGTAATGATCATCGACGCCGAGCGTCTGTTTCGTTCAGTGCGCAGTCTAGCCGCCGGCGACTTAGCCACACGCTACTTACTCCCGAGCCGCTGCGTGACAGCTTAGATCGCGCCCCATATCTCGAACTTGAACAGTATCCCTTCAATCTCTTGACTTATCCTGCTACTTGCTCAACATGTGCGACTCTTCTAGCGAGCTGCGCGAAGCACAGAACGACTGGACACTCGACGCAAAGCCGCCCTACAGGTTCGAGGAGAACGCCACGCAGCCGAAGCGCGCCGTAGGTCGTCACAACGGCTCACAATAGGTTTTTGCTAATCTTTTCCTAGGGAACATGGCAGTTTATGTCGGTTGCGTGCGTCAACTCGCAATGTACACGTCCTCTCACCGTTGCGGACGAACTGGAGGCCTTCTTCCACGTACTTCTTTTTTACGCCCTCCGATTCCTACCCCACACTCTCGGCGATGGGGAAGTGGGGCCGTTCATTTCGGAGTACTTCGAGGTCTCCCGGGACGGCGGCGCCGGCAAGCGTATGTGCGGCTTAGACAAGTCCGCCGTCATGAATTCCGGAGATCTGCGGTCGCGCTCGATCAGGTTTAGGAAGAGCTATCACGATTTGGGGAGTCCTCTCGACACGCTTCTTCACCATGTTCTCCGGCACTTCGGAGCAAGATACAAGATCATGGCCTACGAGCGGACTATCAAGCAGAAGACCTCAGAGGACAACGCCACCCCTTCCGAGGTCGTTCCAAAGAGGCCGCAATTCACACCCGCACGGTACGAGGATACAGAGATGCCGTGGTGGTACAGGGATGACCGCCCCCCGCTTAGTCCTCGAGCCGGGCCCCGCCCACCGAACGAGGAGACGAAGAAGCTCGCGGCGGATCTGGACGGGCATCGCAAGGTGCTGGGGGTTTTCGGGAGCATACTGTACATGATGGACAACCATCCAGCGGAATGGTACGACATCCAGGCCGTCCAGGACCAGCTCCGCGACTACTAGCGCACATCACACACACTTCTCTGAGGAGTGGGGTAGCTGCTCGAGCATGCGGAGTGGCTCGACTTCGCGTTCCCTGTCAAACGGTCTCCGGAAACGGGCACCTGCCTACTTCGGAAACAGTAGCTGTCGGGTCGGTATACGTATTGTACGTCGCGGCGTCCACTCTAGTATCAGATTCAAGTATCTTCACTCCATGTGCTAGGCATCTTTGTAGCTCTTAGGCGTCCTTATTACAAATATCGCCCTACGGTAATGTACGCCTTAGACACTCTACACCCTAGCCTTTCGATGCGGCGATGCGGACATGCTCGAGTATGTATATCGCATCCGCCGCCTTATATTGCCCCGTCACTCCGAGTGCGCTGTCAGTCCGCGCGATCGGTGGGAATCACAGTGAACGGATTATGATGATTTCTAGGCAATAATTAGTGAGCGGAGGAGACTAGTAGTACTTACCATGAATTATAATATCTCGCGTGCCTTTGGCACAAGATTCACAAAGCGCGGGTTTAGATTCGCTGGAGGTGGAGGGGTCGAAACTTGTGCAGCTCAAGACCAGGTCGTCGGTCATGGGGACAGATTACATCCTGCTGAAGAGCGCACCTGGATGAACGTGTCGTTGATATGTCGCGTCGTATTCGGCGCCCGCACGGTCTCGGAGGAATATTGCTTCTTCGAACGCAACTCTGAGGCTGCGCAGACAGTACAGCAATTGAATTTGGAGACAGCTGCCGGGAACTGCGGGAGATGCGCACCGCCGCCTAGAGCGCGCGACGAATACCAGATTGTTCGGATAGATTGTGCTTTCCGGCGAGTCTGTGGCCATAGCCAGTCAGTCAAGCGCCATTGTGTGGTGGTGATCGGGGCTTGAGACACGAGCTGCGATGTGACGATTGCAGAAGACGCTTCCATTATCTAGACCCATACCTGGCTCGCCATATCACATTGGGCGGGGTAGGACAATGCCTCTAGGTGATATGTGCGGGATCGGTCAGCATCATTCGCTCATGCGTAGCGAAGGAAATGAGATTAAACGTACTCGCAATCGCAGGCACATTTTCCCGTGGTAGGCATGGGGAAATTACGCTGCAAAATCTAGAGACTAGGCACGAATGCTTGAAATTCATCATATGGTCGCCCGAGGGAGACAGCTCCGAGCCGTCGAAGTCAAGCGTGACATGGACATCTG
>NW_007360333.1:1874959-1897622 GCF_000271585.1 Trametes versicolor FP-101664 SS1 | reverse complement strand
CCAGATTGTTCGGATAGATTGTGCTTTCCGGCGAGTCTGTGGCCATAGCCAGTCAGTCAAGCGCCATTGTGTGGTGGTGATCGGGGCTTGAGACACGAGCTGCGATGTGACGATTGCAGAAGACGCTTCCATTATCTAGACCCATACCTGGCTCGCCATATCACATTGGGCGGGGTAGGACAATGCCTCTAGGTGATATGTGCGGGATCGGTCAGCATCATTCGCTCATGCGTAGCGAAGGAAATGAGATTAAACGTACTCGCAATCGCAGGCACATTTTCCCGTGGTAGGCATGGGGAAATTACGCTGCAAAATCTAGAGACTAGGCACGAATGCTTGAAATTCATCATATGGTCGCCCGAGGGAGACAGCTCCGAGCCGTCGAAG
Organism: Trametes versicolor FP-101664 SS1; assembly: GCF_000271585.1. NCBI lineage: Eukaryota > Fungi > Basidiomycota > Agaricomycetes > Polyporales > Polyporaceae > Trametes > Trametes versicolor. The sequence continues at coordinate 1,897,235 of NW_007360333.1, read as the reverse complement.
TCAAGCGTGACATGGACATCTGCTCGGTGATCTGTGTATCTCATGAGATTAAATCGCGTACACAATTATTGTCTACCTTAATGGCGCAATTGAGCCGATGAGGCGAGGGAGAGTGGGTTGAACACTTTTGTTATGCACCAAGCCACCATGGCGGCGGGAAGTCAACGTGGTTGTAGGCGCTCGTCGGAGTGTCGAATTCTGGCCCGATTAGGAAGTCGCATTCAAGTTCGCCTTGAACGGCGCTCGCCATCGAGGCTTGCATCCACTCCACCACCTCGAGCCCAGCTGCTTTTTGGACTTCTTCCATTGTCTGCCTTTGTCGGCGACGTGCGCTCAGACTCCCTGGCTGTCACATCTTCTTGATCGAGCTAGCCAACCGCAGCTGGGCTAGTTTAGCCATCGTCCCGCTCACGGCTATATAACTTGCGCCATCTTGGAACAGTATGTCTTCACTTCTCTCAGACTCGACAGTATGAGCGATTCTCCTAATGTTGCGTCTCTTTCTCCAGACCCCGTCGTCTACGACGCCCCTCCGGGCCAGAAGAACAGTCCACACAGACCCCGAAATATCGCCAACTATCACCCATCCAAACACGGGATTATACTTCCTCCCAACGCTGATCTCGATCGTCGTCTTGAAGGAGACTCCAGCATGGGCACTACAGTGCTAGTCGAATTGCAGGACTTCATCCGTGACGTTCTCCCGGCCATACCTGTCAAGCAGCCACGAGCCACTCTTCCGGAGAAGACTGTGAACGACGCGCAGGACACTTTGTCTACGCTGTTCTATGACAAATCCAACAAGCTTGTCAACGTGAAAGAGGACAACATTGCGGATGTTGTGGTACGTTCGCTTCTTCTCACACCTTCCTCTGCTGTTGACGTCGAGACACCGTAGGTGAAGGTCATCAACGACGCCATGGCTGCGCTAGAACTCCCTAAAGAAGTGCCAAGGAGGTACCGTGCCAAGCTCTCCAGGTATAAGGTGAATCCTTCGGACACGATGAAAGGAAAGGTCGACGCGGCGATTTACGAAAGGGACGATGCGCCCGTTGAAGACTGGCCGGACTGGACCCACTGTCGCTTCTACATCGAGTTCAAGAGAGGGGATATCAAGTATGATCCGTGGGACGATCGCTCCAGCAAGGATCCGGAGAACGAGAGGAAGACCCGTGCAGTAGTGCGAGCCCAGCTGATCGCGTACGCTAAAAATGTCTTCCTCCACCAACATCGGACGGCCCTGTTCTCCCTCCTCATCATCGGCAGCTCATTCAGGGTAGCTCGATGGGACAGGTCCGGCGTGATCGTATCTAAGAAGGTCAGCTACCTGAAGGACCCTCGAGCTCTCTTAGACCTCGTCTGTCACCTCGTGCAACTCCATCCGACTCTACAGGGCTTAGACCCCACTGCGACCTTGATCAAACCGGGAACAAAGGCGTTCAGGATCATGAACGAGCTAGCCCAGCCCAAGAGCGCGCAGGACATGGAATACATGGTGCCAGGGACCGAGCACTACATCCCCCCTCCAGCCCACCCCCCTCCTACGGCGCCGTCTCCTGACCAGGCTCCTGTATCGTCTGGGACGGCCGCTGTTAGCACACCCCCTCAGCAATCTATCCCGGCGGCGATGCAGACGAAGACACGCGCTCAATCGAAGCGGCCTGCTCGCACCAAGGTTCAGGCCGCTGAAGACCCCTCCAAAGAGGTCCCGGAAGCCGAGGAAGACCCCGATGACGATCTGCCCGACATCATCGAGATACCAGGAAAAGATTTGCGTATCTTCAGATATGTTCGAGAGAAGTTCCGAGACTCGATCGCGAACGACCTGCCTCGCTACAAGCTCACAATCAAGGTCGGCAACAAAGACCGAGTGTTCCTCGTTGGATGGCCGATTTTCGAGTCACCTGCGTTATTTGGTCGCGCTACGCGGGGGTACGTCGCCATCGACGCGAGCACGCGCCGCTTCGTTTTCTTGAAAGACTCCTGGCGACCGTTCTACGAAGGTGTTCAGCAGGAGGGCTTCTACTTGGAGAAATTTGCCGACGACGACGACATCGTTGTGCCGACCCTCGTCTGCCACGGCGACGTGGAGCAACAGCGCGCCTTTACTGCACAGTACGAAGAGGGCGTGAGGAAACAGATGGAAGCTACTCGTCGCCGCGAGGAGCTTAGCGCCAATGCCTCCTCCACCCTCGATGCGGAGCCGGATGTTAATAGCAAGAAGCGCGCCCTCCCCGTCGAGAACGACTCCGAGGACGTTTTCAGCCAGAGTTGCGTGGCCGAAGACGTAGATGTCGAGGATGTGAAGGGCACACTGCGTCATCACATCCATTATCGCATGGCGGTAAAGGACGTCTGCCTCCCTTTCAGTATGTTTAGGAATACAGAGCAACTCATCTATCTGATGACCAACTGTATCGAAAGTGTGTCTTCCATCATGTATTCCTCTCACGAACGCGTACTGATCACCTTGTCCGATAGCCCATTATTATGTGTACCAGAAGCATAAGCTCTTGCATCGCGACATCAGCGCGGGCAACGTGCTCATCCTTCCTCGTCTCGTAATGGAGAAGGACGGCACAGAAGTTGTGGAATGGCGCGGAGTGTTGACCGATTGGGAGCTGGCAAAGCCGTGCACCGCGGAGAATACCACGGAGAAGGCTAGGCAGCCAGAGCGCACAGTACGTCATTGTCTAGGCATACTGTCAACTTGTAGCTCACACCACTGCAGGGGACTTGGCAGTTCATGTCCGTTGCATATGTCGAGTCACAGTGGACAAAACCTATCACCATTGCGGACGAGCTGGAATCCTTCTTCCACGTGATGTTGTTCTGGGCTATTCGCTTCCTTCCCCAAACTCTTCTCGACACAACGCAGTTTGTCATCGACTACTTCGACACCTTCCGGAGCGAGGCCGATAGCAAGTACAGCTGCGGTGCGACAAAGTACAGCGTCATGACTCATGGGGCGCTCGACCTGCCGCCGTTCCAGTTTGTTCAAAACAGTCGTGAACCGGGAAGTCCTCTCAACAGGCTTATCGATAAGCTGCTCGAGCACTTCCAGGCGCGGTATGCAATCCTCAAGGATCAGCCGACCATCCAGCAGAAGCCTTCCTCTGGTATCGATCTCAGTGAGATGATCGCCGCGCGCCCGCGCATCAAGCTGCGTGACGGGACGCCTGCGTGGCGCATTGGCCGGGTCACTCCTCCCGGGTCATCATCTTATGAAGTTGCGGGAAAACGGCCGACTCAAGCGACCAAGGATCGGGCAGAGCTTCTGAACACACACCACAAGGTCTTGGAGCTCTTCGATGATATACGGTTCCCAACGAACACCGACCCGGCCGAATGGGCAACCGTCTGGGTCGTCCAGGACCAGCTCGTCAACTATGAGCCCAGAATCATCTTGGCGAATAACGTTGTACCTGCGCGAACCACCGGAACGCGAGGGAGCGAAAATGGGTCCAACAAACGTCCTAGGAACGCTGGATCCAACTTGGCGTTCAGCTCCAACCAGTTGCCGGAGACGACTTCATCCTGGTCTGTCCTCAGCAACAGTGGCCAAACACCAGCTTGATCGCGCGCTCCAGTCTCAGTCCGCAAGATCTTCCACAGGAGTTACTTCCGCATTCGCGCCGCGCCGCAGCTCGGACATTGCAGCGTCCATCTTCAAAGCTCGCCTTCCCCTCACTAGTTTTGCACGACCCCCGTCTTCGTCGCCCTCCGGCCCTTCCTTGCCCCGCTCCTCAGAACATTGTCCGTCCGCCGCCATTTCCCCCATGCCCCATGCCCCGTACACCTCCGTTCCAGTCCGCCTCCCTGTTGTCACACTCTTCATTCTATCTCTCTTTGCTGCGCCCCCTTCCTCGGTCCCGGGGGTCGGTGCTCAAACTGTATGTTTCTATGTCGTCGTTTTCCCATTGCCTCGTCTGTACCATACCCGCAGTCTTGTAATCAATTCTAGTGTTCGCTTCACAGCTTGTCGCAGCGGTGTTGGTCGAGAACTCGTCCCCACAACACGTCCGTAAGTAATGATATATCTCCTACTAGTGTTACAGGATACAGCGGCCACTCTCCATTGCGCTATATATCAATCAATCATCGGACTTTTACCACTGAGGCATCCGTCCGAGACTCCGCCTTTCCATCCCGCGCGAGCTCGCTCTCCTGTTCCTTGTGCTCATACAATGTCTCCCGCTCCGACGGCGCGCGCATCGAGTGCTTGAGTGACCTAGCCATCGACTCCACGAAACGGCTCGCGATATTCGCGAACACGATTGAGCCGCCGCTCACAGAGACCAGGCCCTCCCCGGCGTGCGACATCCCTAGCGCGTCATTCGCAGAGGCCTGTCTGGCCTATTGTGCGTCGAGCGCACGCAAGTTAATGAGGAAGCGCGAGACGAGGTTCGAGTTTAGGCTGCGGCTGCGGCTGCACGGATGCGGATTCAGGTGATAGGCATTGTGAGGTGCAGAGGTGTAAGAGAAGAAGGGGGACGTACATGTCGACGATGTCGCCCATGAAAGCAACTTGCTTTGAAAGTGGAGCGTGCTGTCAGAATGGTATTCGGGTGGCAAAGGGAGAGAGCAGACACGCACCTCGACAAAGGCGATGAGGATCTGGAGGACGTTCAAGACGAGCATCAACCTACAAGAACGGTACCGCCGGTTAGTCTTCACATTTATCACTTGGAGCAAGCTGCCCTCGGCCTCACGCACCCGGAGTAGATCGTGCCTAGTATCGATCATAGGTCAACGTACGCGCACATACAAGTAGAGCGCACGCACCATTCCGAAGAAGCAGCTCTGCTTTGGACGTTTTCATGTGCGCCGCGTCCGCCGCCTTCTTGAGCCGGTAGTACGTCTTCCGCTGCGTCACGGCGAGCACAAGCGCGTCGCCCGCGATCAGCGGAATTCGAGACCCGAGCACCCTCGATCGCGGTCAGTGGTACGGCTGTGCCTGCGCGCAGCAGAAATACATACGTCTGAGGTCTCCGTGAGCGTATACGGTGCGCGCGGAGCGAGAGAAGAAGTGGAGACGTACTTTGAATGCAGCGCAACTGTGCCCGTGTTGTCGACTTCGCAGTTGGGACCTGTATGGTTGTGTAGATTGACTAGTTTTTGCGCTGGAATATTGTACCAGTATCAGGGCATACAGGTCAGCGTGCGTGTACCGAGACGGACAAGCATCGTGTATGCTACTCGCGGTGTTCGCGATAATGGGCAGTGACAGCCATGAGCAGACGAGCGCAGCGACGCACCAGTCGCGCCCGCAGAGCGCGGACACGCGCAGCATCGAGTACACTGCGCCTGCGCGTGAGCATTGCACACGCACAGTGATGGGTAGGTAAATTGCACCAGATGAAGTACGGGAGCAGGAAGGCGCTAAAGGTAGGCGCTAACAAGTACTTGGGCGGAGTGTGGAATTCTGGCCCGATTCGGAAGTCGCGTCCAGGTTCGCCATGAACCGCGCTCGAGGCTTGCTTCCACCTTCCACCCCACCACCTCGAGCCAGGTGAATATTCTTGGGATTACATTGTCTGTCTTTACCATAGACCCGCTACCATACAGCCCCTGGCTACGAAAGACTCTCAGTCGACCCTGCCAACCGCAGTTCGGCTAGGTTAGCCACCGAACAGTAGGCCTTCACCCTTCTCAACTTGCTCACAAAGAGCGAAACTAATTCTGTTGAATCTTCTACATTAGAACATACTGCTTACGACTGTCCGCTGGACCAAAGAGCACCCTGTACAGACTGCATCATATCGCCAACCACCACCAGGAAAACACGGGATCAAACTTCGCCCCAACGTGATACTCGATCATTGTCGTCTTAAAGGGGACTCTATCATGGGTTCTACGGTACTCGTAGAGTTCAAGGAGTTTATAGAAAGTAATGTTCTCCCGGCTATACCTGTCAAGCAGCCCCGAGCCACTCTTCCGGACCAGACAGTAAGCGACGCGCGAGGCACTCTGTCCACGCTGTTCTATGGAAATTCCAACCCCAAGAAGCTTCTCGATGAGAAGGAAGATGAAATCGCCGTCACTGTGGTACGTTCGCTTATTTTCACATCTTGGTCCGCAATTGACCTCGAGACTACGTAGGTGAACGTCATCAACGCTGCGTTGTCAGCACTCGAACTCCCCACAGAATGCTCCAGGTACAAGGCGGCCCTATCGAGGTACAATGCACACCCATCGGACGAACCCGGATCCAAGGTCGACGCAGCGCTGTACGAAGAGGACGTTGCGCCGAGCGATGATAACCAGTGCCCGGACTGGGCTAACTGTCGCTTCTATATCGAGTTCAAGACGAGCGACGCTGGAAACGACCCTTGGGACGATCGCTCTGGCAAGGCGGCGAACGAGGCGAAGACCCGCGCCCGTGTGCGAGCCCAACTGATCGCGTACGCTAAGAACGTTTTCCTCTATCAACATCGGACCGCCCTCTTCTCCCTCTTCATCATCGGCAATTCCTTCAGAGCTGCGCGGTGGGACAGATCCGGCGTGATCGTGTCGAAGAAGGTCGACTATGCGGACGACCCGCGGTCCCTCCTGGATCTCATTTGTCATCTCGTCCAACTCGACCCAGCTCTACAGGGCCTGGACCCGACTGCGACCTTGATCAAGCCGAAAACGAAGGCGTTTAGGATCATGGACGAGCTGGCTGAGACCAACAGTGCGCAGGATATGGAATACATGGAGGCGGGCACTGAGAACTATATCCCCCCACCAGCGCATCCCCCTCTTGTCAAGCCTTCTCCTGAATTCTCTTCTACGCCGTCTAGCTCAGCCACTACAGACACCCCTCAGGAAGGCAAAACACCACCAGCGCGCGCTCCCAAACAGCGCACTCGAGGGAAGCAGCCTGCTTCCGCCACACATCAGGCCGCTCAAGATCTCCCTACAAGCATTTCGGATGCTATAGAAGCCTCGGATGGTGTGTTAAGCGCCCTAGCGCCAACCATCGCGTGGCTACGCACGGACCCCTTACATAAGCCGTGGTTCATATATCAACCTACCGCGTACCTGAACTTGCCCTCAGTTGGTTACTGCCATCTGAGGGGTGAGTCTCCAGATCTCCCATTATGCTTCCGCTATCTAACTCTGTACCTAGACAGCTCCGGCTGACCGTTATCCAGGTACATACAATATAGTTGGTTACTGCCATCTGAGGGACAGCTCCGGCTGACCGTTATCCAGTTCTAACAGGTTATGAGCCCCCAACCCGTTTGATCCCCCCTGAATCAAACACCTGGATCGGCCTCCGAGCTTTGTAACCACGCACCCACATTAAGTGTGCTTTCCGATCTCGTTCCCCGCTTTGCGATCTCTCTTTGATCCCCGGGCCCACGAAGACCGCGTCTGCGCTGTGGGCCTTGCTCGAGGCCCGTCACACACGTCAAGGCGCTCACGTGCAGGTGCTGATGCTCCGCGACCTCCTCGCCCTGCGTTTCGACGTCGGCAAGGACCTCCCCACGCAGGCTTCCGACGCTTTCGAGCTCTGCGAGCGTACCCTTGCTATGGGTAAGCTCGACGCCGACGCCCTCGCAAAGGTCATCATCCTCAACATGATGCGGGACGCCTCCCTCAAGGATGTGCAGGGCCAAGTCGCCGATCATCTCTCGCGCGCTACCACCGACGCGCCATACACTTCCATCGACATCGTGCATCGCCTCCAGGTCCACCAGCGTCTCCTCGACGCGGAGACGCGCCCCCCTACCTCGTCCACCGACGTCGCTCTGTCCGCGCAGACCTCGCGCGGCGGCGGCGGAAAGCCTCGCCCCTTGTGCAGCCACTGTAAGAAAGTCGGCCATAACGCGTCTGACTGCTACCAACCTGGCGGGGCCATGGCCGATCGCCGCGAGGAGGTTGAGTCTCGCATCGCCGCCCGTCGCGCCAAGCACGGCGGCGCCTCTCGCTCCGCCGACTCTAAGGGTGCCTCTGGTTCCGCGTCTAAGAGCTTTAAGAAGGTCTACGACCCTAACGGTCGCGCATACTACCTCTCCGACAACCTCGTTCTCACTGAGACTCCCCCCGCGACCGAGTCCGCCAACGTCGCCGCTCCGGTCGACGCCGCTCCCGTACTCCAGACCGACCTCGCCCTTCGCGAGGACAACACTCCCGACGGCGACCTCCCAGACTGGCTCGCTGCCGCCGATGCTAACGGTGATCAAGAGTACGATGGCTTCTTGGCGACGGCTGCTCCTCTGGCGTCTTCTGTCGACTGGGACTCCGCTCTGGCCGCTTCACGCCCTGCTGCGTCTGAACCTTTCTTGTTCGACTCTGGGGCCTCTACGCACATCTCTCCAGTGCGCGATGACTTCTACGAGCTTAGCGCCATCTCCCCGCGGGGCATTCGCGGTGTCAACGGCAGCGTAATCGACGCTATCGGCATCGGCAAGATTCGGCTCACCGTCGGCAAGGGCAAGCACCTCGTCCTCGAGAATGCCCTCTACGTCCCCGCGGCTGCCGTCCGTCTTATCTCCGTCCGTGCCCTCTGTGCCGGTCCCCACGGCTACCATGTCAGCTTCAACGACGATGGCGTACAACTCAAACACCGCAACGGCTCTGTCTTCTTCTCCGGTGCGCGCTACGGCAATGGCCTCTACGCCCTGTCCGGCGCGGCTCCCGTCGTCGACACCGCTCATCTCGCCACCCGTATCCCCAACCTCGAGACTTGGCACCGTCGCCTCGGCCACGCCAACTACAAGGCGACCTACCTTGTCGCTCGTGGCGCTCGCCAAAACGGTACGCCCGTTAACATCTCCTCTGCCCCTCCCAAATGTGACGCCTGCATCCTTGGCAAACAGACCCGGCGGGCTGTTCCCAAGTCACGGGAGGGTGTGCGGAGTAAGGAGAAGGGCGAGGCGTTCTTCGTGGACGCCGCGGGTACTCAGAACGTTCGATCGGCTACTGGCAATACGTGTCCTCTCGATATCATAGATGACTGCACTTCTTATGGATGGTCTTTCCCCGTCGCATCTAAGGCCGACTGCGGCCCGAAGCTCAAGGCGTTCATCATCGCTCGCCGCGCTGAAGGATGCTCCGTCCGACGCATCATCATGGACAACGGGGAGTGCCTCACCAAGGAGATCAAGGCCGTCTGCGAGGAGCTCGGCGTCCACATCGACCTCACCGCGGCGGACACTTCTGCGCAGAACGGTAAAGTCGAGCGCGCTCATCGCACGTTCATGAACAAGGCTCGCGCTATGCGCCTCGCCTGCAACGTCCCTGAGAACCGTTGGGATGAGTTTTACGTTACAGCCTGCTACCTTACGAACCGTACGCCCTGCTCCACCCTCCCGTCCGGCAAGACTCCTTACGAGGCTTGGTACGGTAAACCCCCTTCCCTCACACAACTCCGCGAGATCGGTTGTCGCGCCTTCGTTCTTATTAATACTTACAATCCTAAGATTCGCGCGCGCTCCCTTGAGTGCGTGCTCATTGGTTACGGCACGAATTCCAAAACATATCGTTGTTATCATCGTTCCACTCACCGCGTTATCTCCTCTTACCACGTCGCCTTCATTGAATCTCACGAATCCGACACTCCTCCCCCTCCCATTACTTCCAATGCCTCCGAGCCTTCCCCCTCTACCTCTTCTCCCCCCGCGGTGCCCCCTCCGACGTCCCCCCTTTGGGAGGACGATCCCCTTCCCCCCTCTTCTGTTGACGCGTCTTTTCCCGTGCCACCCCCTCCTGTGTCCCTCCCCTCTACCGCGTCACCCGTCGAGGTGCCCTTACCTACTCCCTCTCCATCCCCTCCTCCCCCTCCCCCCGGCGACGTCGCCCGGCGCTCCGACCGCGTTGCCGACGCTGTCAACCGCGAGCGCGTCGATCGTGTCGCTGCCGCTGTCGCTGAAAGTAAGGCCGCCGCTGATCGCCTGCGTGAAGAACGCGCCGCGCGCGCCGCCTCGCGCATAGAGTCCGAAATCGCCAAGTTCTCCGAGCTCGACATCGCCCTCGCCGCCTCTCTGCAACTCGACAGTGAATACGACGGCGACCCGACCTCCCTCAAGGACGCCATGGCAAGCCCTTTCGCTAACGAGTGGCGTGTCGCCCTCGAGGAGGAGTTCGCCTCCATTCGCGACCTCGGCGTTTACACGCTCATCCCGAAGTCCGCCGTGCCTGCCGGCCGTCGTGTCATGCACGGTAAGCCCGTCTTCCGCTTGAAGCGCGACGAAACCGGCGCTCCTATCCGATTCAAAGCGCGCTGGGTGTGCAAAGGGTATGAAGCTGTCTGGGGCCAGGATTTCACTCGGACCACTTCGCCTACTATGCGGATGGAGTCCCTCCGTGTCCTGCTTCACCTCGCTGGCGCTCTAGACTGGGAGCTCTTCCAAGTCGACGTTAAGACTGCGTTCCTCTATGGTGCTCTGCCCGACGACGAGATCTGTTACATGGAACAACCCCGCGGGTTTGAAACCCCCGGCAAGGAAGATCACGTCTGGGAACTGCACAAGGGTCTCTATGGCATGCCTCAGGGCGGTCGCACCTGGAACCGCACCATGCACGCTCATCTCACGTCTAAAGGCTTCACTCGGACTGCCGCTGAATACTGCGTCTACCACCGTACTACTTCTGCCGGCACTGTTGTCTTCGGTGTTCACGTCGACGACATGCTCGCTATCGGCAGCACTCCCGCGGCTCGCTCCGAGTTCATCGCCGACCTTCGCGACGCCTGGGCTATCTCTGACCTCGGTGATGCTCGCTTCTGTGTCGGTATTGCCATTGAACGCGATCGCGCGGCTCGGACCGTTCGTATTTCCCAAACCGCTCTCATCGACAAGATCATCACGCAGTTCGGCCTCGCTGAAGCTCACCCTGTCACGACGCCTATGGAGTCTGGCTGCAAGCTCTCCCGCGACGACGCCCCCGCGAATGACGACGAACGCGCCGCCGCTCAGACCTGGCCTTATCGCGCTCTCGTTGGTAGTCTCAACTACGTCGCTGTCGGCACCCGTCCCGACATCTCCTTCGCAGTTCAGCAGCTCGCGCAATTTCTCGACTGCTACGGGCGCAAGCACTGGGACGCTGCCAAGCGCGTCGCGCGTTACCTGAAGGGCACGCGCGATCTTTGTCTCTTCCTGGGCGGTGATCGCTCCTCGTACTTGCTGGGCTACACGGACTCTGACTGGGCTCGCTGCCCGGACACGCGGCGCTCTATCGGCGGCTACTGCTTCTCCCTCGGATCCGGGATGGTCTCCTGGAGCGCTCGGAAACAGCCTACCGTCGCCGATTCTTCGACAGAAGCCGAGTACGTCGCCGCCGCCGAAGCCTCCAAAGAAGCCGCCTGGCTGCGCGCCGTCCTGCTCGCAGTCGGTTTCCCGCAGTCCCATGCCTCCCCGCTCTGCGCCGACAACACCGGCGCGATCACGCTCAGCACCGATCCCTCCTTCCACGCTCGGACCAAACACATTGAGGTCAAGCATCACATCCTGCGCGATTATTGCAATTCCGACACCCTCACTATGCACTGGGTGCCCTCCGCGGACAACACTGCCGATATCTTCACTAAGCCTCTCCCCTCCCCCCAGTTCGTCTTGCTGCGCGGCTACCTGGGTCTGCACTGAGGGCCTCCATCCGAGGAGGAGTTCTGGAGCCTGGTGGTCCGTTAGCGCTCGGAAACACGGTCACATGTGCGCGTTCCTCGTTCCGCTCCTTCCATTCCGTCACTCCCTCCTTCTCCCCTCTTCCATTCCTTTTCGCTTCCATCACCTCCATTCCTAAGGGGCTTATCCCTCGTCCCTACCACATCGCTCCCCATATTTCCCCCACGCTCTCTTTTCGTATTCAACTCGTACCTACGTTCCATCGCTTCTCGTTGAGGAGGAGTGTTAAGCGCCCTAGCGCCAACCATCGCGTGGCTACGCACGGACCCCTTACATAAGCCGTGGTTCATATATCAACCTACCGCGTACCTGAACTTGCCCTCAGTTGGTTACTGCCATCTGAGGGGTGAGTCTCCAGATCTCCCATTATGCTTCCGCTATCTAACTCTGTACCTAGACAGCTCCGGCTGACCGTTATCCAGGTACATACAATATAGTTGGTTACTGCCATCTGAGGGACAGCTCCGGCTGACCGTTATCCAGTTCTAACATGGTGATCTTCCCGAAATTGAGGTCGTCCCTGGAGAAGACCTGCGTGTGTTTAGATACGTTTGGCAGAAGTTCCGAGAGTCGCTGGTACCCGGATGGCCGCGCTACAAGCTCCGGATCAAGGTCCGAGTCGGGGACGAGGACGAGGTGCGAGTGTTTCTCGTCGCAAAGCCGCTGTTCGAAGCGTATTCCATGTTCGGTCGCGCGACGCGAGGGTACATCGCTATCGACGCGCGCACGCGTCGATTCGTGTTCTTGAAAGACTCCTGGCGGCCTTTCTACAAGGACGTCCTCCAAGAAGGGACTTACTTGGAGCGTTTCGCCGGCGACGACCAGATCATCGTACCAGCCATCGTCTGCCATGGTGACGTGGCAAATCAATGCACCTACACCGCCCAATACCAGGAGCTATCGAAGAGGAAGAAAAGGGAAGCCGAGCGTCTCCGGATCTTGAAGGAGCGCGAGGAAGCCGCCTCTTCCACGGTCGCTGCGGAGAAAAAGGTTAACAAAAGGAAGCGCGGTCGTTCCGTAGAGGCTGAAGGAGGAGACCTCTTCAGTGACCCTTCCTCACTTGGATACGCAGATCTTTCCGAGGTTACCTTGCGCCACCACATCCATTATCGCATGGTGGTGAAGGACGTCTGCCTGCCTTTCGAGATGTTCAGGACGACGGAGCAACTCATCCGTCTGATGTCCGATTGTGTCGCCAGTACGTCCTGATGCTATAACACGTCCAAGACCACGTACTCATAACTTTCATATAGCGCATCATTACGTGTACGAAAAGCACCAGCTCCTACATCGCGACATCAGTGCGGGCAACGTTCTTATTCTTCCACGTCTTGTGAAGGACCAACAAGGCAAGGAGATCGTCCAATGGCGCGGCGTCTTGACCGATTGGGAACTCGCAAAGACCTACCTCGTGAAAAGGTCCGATGAGAAGGCTAGGCAGCCGGAGCGCACAGTACGTCGTCGCGCATGTATGTAGTCCGATTTTGGCTGACTATGCCCTAGGGAACCTGGCAATTCATGTCCGTCGCTTACGTGAATTCGCAATGGACCCAACCTATCTCCGTCGCCGACGCGTTGGAATCCTTTTTCCACGTGATGATCTTCTTTGCCATCCGGTTTCTTCCTCACACCTTTTCCAGTCCGACCAAATTTGTCGAGCAGTACTTCGACACCTTTTGGGACCTTGGCAACGACGTGCGCGAGTGTAGCCTGTGGAAGATAACCGCCATGCGTCATGGCGTTTTCGAGTCAGGGACGGAGGAGCTCGAGTTCCTGAAGACCGACCGCCGCCAGGGGAATCCTTTCAACGCGCTTATTGGGGAAATACTCGAACCCTTCAAAGCAAGGTATACGATCCTGAGGTACGAGTCACGGCTCGCGAAGCAGCTCTTGCGGAGCACGGCGAACCCTCCCGACAGCGCTGCGGAAGCCCCTGTTGACGACCCTACGCTCCCGCGATTCTTGTCCGATGTGAAGGACTGGAGGCGTCCACCTATCTCCGCCGCGCCTGTGCGCAAACCCACCAAGCTCGTCCCACCTACGCAGGAGATTAGAGACCTCGCGGCCCTTCTGGATGATCACCAGTGGGTGTTGGGGTTGTTCGCGGACATACGGTGCCCGCCGATGACAGAGCCATCCGAATGGGGTGGCACCTGGGTCGTTCAGGACCAGCTCGTCGGCTACGAACCCAGGATGCTGCTGATGAAGAAGGGCGCGACTACCCAACAAACCGGCACATCCGGGAGTCGGATCGGGACGGATGACGGAGCCAATAAACGTCCCAGGAACGCTGGATCCAACTTCGCGTCCAGCTCCAACCAGTTGCCGGATACGGACTCATCCTTGTCTGTCTTGAGCAACGCTGGTACCGCTTAGTCGTGTTCCTTTCGCATAGGCCTTCCGCAGGAGGCGCACCCGGGCTCGCACTGGTGGCCGTCTTTCTCTCCTTGGGTTTGTGCGCTCGCCAGCTACCTACGTCGCGCCTCGTTCCTTTCTCACTCGTTTCATCACTTCATCGCCCTTTTACCCCACTTTGCTTCGTGATCGTTGTGCTGTTCCTTTCGCCCCCCTCCCTAGTCGCTTTCACTTCTAGGCCCGTACCGAACGCTCCTCCGGCTCGTATTTGTCATCGCTTCGCTTGTATTGTACTTACTGTCCATCATAATCATTCATCTCGCTCGCTTTACAGCTTGTCATCACAGAGCTGATCGAGTGGTCGCTCTTGCGACCCGTGGGTAAGTACTGAATCTACCATCTGCTAGAAACCACTTCTTCCCTCTTCCGTCAGAGACCCCACTTCCTTTCCCTCGTGCACAAGCTCGCTCTCCCGGTCCTCATCCTCATTTGAAGTCTCCGGCTCGGATAGTGCACGCATCGAATGCTCGAGTGGCCCGCCCATCAACTCCACGAAACGGCTCGCGGTGCTCGCGAACACGATCGAGCCGCCGCCCGCGGAGTCGTTCCCCGCGCCTGTGACGGCGTGCCATGTTCCGGGCGCGTCGTTCGTGGAGGTCTGTCCAGTCTGTTGGGCGTCGAGCGCGCGTAGGTTCATGAGGAAGCGCGAGACGAGGATCGAAGTGAGGCTAAGGCAGCGCGAGTGCGCGCAGTAAGCATCGTGAGCGCAGACGTGTAAGAGTTGAGAGGTAAGGAGGGACGCACACGTCGGCGATGTCGCCCATGAAGGAGACTTGCTGTAAAAGCGTCGCGCGTTATCAGCATGGATTTCGGGTGACGAGGGAGCGAGAGCGAACGCGCACCTCAACAAAGTTGATGATAATGTGCAGGACGTTCAAGACGAGCATCGTCCTACACAAACGGTGCCCCTCGTCAGGTCAGACAGCCTTGGAACCAGGAAGCCCGCGGCCTCACGCACCCGAAGTAGATCGTGCCTAATGTCAATCGTAGGTTAACTTCACGCGCGCATACGCAGCGAGGCGCACAAAGTGGAAGATACGCACCATCGCGAAGGAGCAGTTCGAAGATAGACGTTTTCATATGCGCAGCGTCCGCCGCCTTCTTGAGCCGGTACGTCTTCCACCATGTCACGGCAAGTACGAGCGCGTCGCCCACGATCAACGAGATCCTGGACCTCAGAACGTACGTCTGCAGTCTCCGTGAGCATATACCGCACGCGCGGAGCGAGCGAAGAAGTGGGGACGTACTTCGTGTGCAGCGCGACCGTTATGGCGTTGTTAACCTCGCAGTTGTACGGCTCCGGCAGGTTTACCGGTGTCTGCGTTGGGATGTTGTACTGCATCAGGGCATACTTGTTAGCGTGCGTGTACCCAGACGGAAAGGCGCTGTGTACGCTACTCACGGCATTAGCGATGATGGGCCCAGTCATGAGCAGGCAGACGAGCGCGGCGATGCGCCAGTCGCGCCCACAAAGGGCGTACACACGCAGCGTCGAGAATGCTGCGCTTTCCCGTGAGTATTGCAGGCGCGGACAGCGTAGGTGAAGTACGCGCACCGTTCCAGATGAGGTATGGGAGCAGATTGAAGACGATCGCGAACCAGCCGAGCACGACACATCTAGTCATCGACGTGGAATCTCAGTCTATTATTCCTATATCACGGCAAGCGTAGAGCTGCTCACGACTGGAATGAACGCGGTTCATAGTTTTGAGTAAGGTGTATATCAGGGATGAGAAGAAGCAACGTACGAGGTTGAGAATATGATCAGCGGGCTGAGAGCGCACGCTGAGGGCCCACTGGCAAGCGAATGCGACTCACCCGCAACGGACGGGCTGCGGTATCCTTATTTGACGAGCATTCCCTTCTCGAGACAGACAGAGGCTTCCGCAAAGTAGGAATTCATACAGGTAGACGAGATTAAATACGGCCCAAGACTCAGAGCGCTGAGCAGCGCGATGGTCGTGGAGAGAGAAAGACTTGATCCAGGGCGTTAAGTACGCCAACGCCAACGCAATGCCGACGCGCGCCTCGGATAATATTGCTTACGTAACGCATCCCGCTACCCCAGTATTTTCTTTGTTTCGTTTCTTGCTTCTTGCCGTCTAGTAGCATCTAATACTGTCGAACACACTCTCATGCACGTCTCGCGCAACATCAGCTGAATGGACTGTGCGTCTTATAACGAACCACCTGGCATCGACACCATCACACTCAGCGCTGGCACATTCTCGTCAAGCTGCTGAACAACTATGAGACGCGGAGAATCCACACAACTTTCAGCTGCGTTCAGCGACCCGCGGGAGACAAGTATATACGTGCGTACATTTCCAGTGCTACGTCCATATTCTGCGCCCCCTCTCAGCCATGTTGCACGGCGGAGAGAAAGGCGGTGGCCAGGACGTTACTCAGGCACCATGATGATGTAGGTTGGAATGAGAGCGACATACTTAAAGTTAGAGAGCCTCTACCGCCATTATCGTACATGATTATCCCCTAGATTCTCCTTAACTCTCATGGCACGAAACATCTGATGTATGTCATGTCCGCCGATAACAGCGAATGCATGACTCTTTCCCGACGCGCGTCCTGGTACTGGAAGGCACGCTCATCAAGGCCCCTGGTAAGTTTCATTATTCCACCGCTGTTGTCGAGAAGACGAGTGAACCGCCTGGCGAGCTAACATGGTCAGCTCATCGGGATCCAATACACGCCGTCCTTGCTATTGAGATCACCATCTATCCCGCAAGACTTCATTCACATCATTGCGACGCCCGCTCAACAGTCGCATAGCCCAAATGACCCGTCCACTAAACCATACCCTGCCTCTTTTCGGTGACGCGGAAGTTAATCAGGTAGGTTTGATAAGGGATCGTACCGTGTGCGCGTGCATACACTTATCCTGGCCTCCAGTTGGATTGTTTTCTGCCCTGGATCGATGCAGTCCGCCCGCGTCTAGTGCAGTTGCATTCTGACGTGATCCCCGAAGGCGATCTCTCACGTCGATACAAAGTTCTTCGGAAAGGCGACAATGCCACCTTCGGATCACCAACCAGAAATGGTACCGGGAGGCTACAGTATCCGTCAATTCTGCCCCAGGCGCAGCTCTTCCGTTAACACAAAACTACGGACACAGCTTGTGAGTGAAATCCTGCGGTCTCATTGTTTGAACGCCTTGATCATCATCTCCAGCCCACAATTTCTCGTTGGCTCGTTCGCTGCGTCCTAACGCCTACATCAGACCCGCCAAACCCCTTGGGAACCTGCCGAAGACCACGGACATATGGCTCAGCGCCCATCCACTTCACCGAGTATTGTAAACACAAGCCGCCCTTAACGCTGATCAGCCGACACCGCCGGTGTAGCTTCCGTGACTTAGGCATGACTTCGAAGTTATCCGTTGTCCGCGGGGTGTATACACGGGGGTAATAGAATCGAGCATGCAGGCTATATCAAGTCCGCCGCTCATAATAAGGCCTCGAGGCGTAGGCTGCAGCGCTCTCCGCATACAGGTTCGGTACCGCCGCCACCCCAGCCACAATGGCATCCTCAACTTCTATAACGCAGGCGGAGCAGATTATCGCCAACCACGGGTTCTTGTAGATCCTACCTCCCGGCAGTTGGGGCATTGCATCTCGCTCACAACGTCACGGTACAGCTTCCTAGAGGACTGTGCCAACTGGGCAGAAGCAAGTGCAAGCTCTTCCGTCTGAAGTGACACCAACAAGGGCGAGCTCACGATACGGTTACCTCCATGGTTACAGCGGTGATCTTCTACGAGTACGCGATCACGTTCGACAGCGAGGTTCGGCTCATCTGGCGGCGCAAGATCACGGGCGCGAGCATCCTCTTCTTCAACCGCTACCTCCTTGTTCTCCGGAATGCGCTCACCGTCGTCTCGTTCTCGCCCATGTCCACTCCCGTGCGTCATTCTATCTCCCGCTCTGCACAACACGAAACTTACGAGCGTACCCCCTTGCGCGGTTGCAGGCGTGAGTAACGGTACGCGGTGCGGCGCGGCTCCGTGCTCATCGCGCTCACGAAAGGTGCCGCATCATCGGGTGGATGGACCTCATCCTCAGCGCGTTACCCTACTTCATATGGAACGGTTCGTTGCATCCCCTCTGTTTCAGCCTGCCGCGAAGCTAAGCGTCTCCCTCGTTCTCGCACTATGCAGCGTTCTCGACGCTCCGTGTCTACGCGCTCAGCGGGCGCGACTGGAGGTTCGCAGCGTTCGTCTGCCTGCTCATGACGGGACCCATCGTCGGCAACGTCGTGCGTGCTTCCGCCATGGAGGTCGTATGTGGTGTCTCTTTATACCGAGGACTAACGCGCCGCATGCGCATATCTGTCCTCGTCATCTCGCCGCAGTATAACCTCCTGACACAAAAGCCTGACAATATGCCGCCGCCGTACAACTGCTCGGTCGACAACGCGTTGACTGTCGCGCAGCACACCGCGTACGTCCGCGCGGCTTTCACTCTCTTGTCATCACTCTACTAACGCAGAGAGCGTATGCGCTTTTTTCTGCAGACTCACGTCTTCCTAAGTTCCAGAGGCTACTGCTTTCTGTGAAGGTTGAACTGACGCATGCCGCAGTGGTGCTCCTATCGCGGTGCACGCTCATAGCAGGCGACGCCGTCGTGCTTGCCGTGACGTGGTGGAAGACTTGGAGCATCAAGAAAGTGGCGGACGCAGCACATATCGGCACGTCCCTCGTCGCGCTCCTTCTCCGCGACGGTACGTTGCGCACGGTCGCCCTTCCGAAATTCGGCGCTGACTCCCCAGCGGTGCTCGTACTCATGCAGGGACCATATACTTCGGATACGTGCTAGACGCGGCATCCGAACACGCGTCGCTCATTACGCTTACAGCACAATGCTCCTCCTGAACGTCCTGCATATCCTCATCAACTTCATCGAGGTGCGTACGCCCTTCGCGGGTGTCACGCCCCGCACGTTCGAACGCGCGTGCGGCACATACAGGAAGTATCATTCCTGGGCGATTTCGCACACGTGTACGTCTTCACCCATATCTCCAGTCCAGAGCTCTGTCGCGCCCCATCGCATCTCGTTCCCCACTGACCGAATGCACCCGCGCCTCAGACTCACGTCCGTCCTCGTCTCGCGCTTCATCATGAACCTACGCGACGCCGACGGCAAGGACACCGGCACGGATTCCAATCCCACTGGCGGCGCCGGCGCGCTCGAGACCTGGCGCGCTGAGCGGGGTACTGGAGGGGGTACTGGAGGAGGCACGCTCGTTTTCGCGAGCAACTTCGTCAGTCGTTGGGCGGGCCGCTGGACCGCATCGATGGGGAGCGGGAGCCTGGGGATGATATGGGCTTGGGGATGCTGCTGCAGGACGAGGCGTCTGTTGAGAGCGGTGAAGCAAAGGTCGAGGTGCAGTTGGGTCTCGCCAGTAGCGTTCGCGTCTTGGGAGGCCGGGAGATCTTTCGTGGTGCACAGTTATGAGGTACTTCACCGCCTTCGACGCCGCCTGAGACGATACGGAGGGCGTCCACGACTAGCTCGTCGGCTGCCACCCCCAGGATCATTCTGAAGAAGCATGCCGCGACTATTCAAGCGACGCAGGGCCGTCAGATTCGACTTCGCGACCGTTGCAACCACTCGTCGGGGACAAATCATCCTAATAGTCTTTTCTCATGCAACGGCCGACATCGTGGTGGAGGTCGAGCACCGCATCGTCCGCCCCCATCATACATAGCACATAGCGTTTCTCTCTTGTCCTTCATCGTTCCCAGCGCTTCCATCCCGCCGGTTCCTCACCGTTCCGCCTGCACCGTAGCTCCGGCAGCTCATAATTAATGTTATCGTTCGCACCCTCTTCCATTAAATGTTCCTTTTTGCATGTCATCGTCGCTCTACACCTCCAAATCTCAGCCTCTCCATGCACCGAAGCCGTTAGGTCTTAGTGTGTACCGCGTCCGCCTCCTTCCACTACGTCAATGCCAGTACGCTGAGTGTGTGTGCAATCAACCTGAAATGTTGGGATTTTGTGATGACCATAAAACGAGAGACGGACGAGCGACTTGGAGTGGGTAGGAGTAGTAGTCAAAATTCTAATCGGCGCTAATGGCAATGAGTATCGACGCCCGGAGCGTCTGTTTCCTTCAGTGCGCCACCAGTCTAGCCACCGGCGACTTAGCCACAGGCCACTTACCTCCGAACTCGATGACTAGGGTTGTGCCCTGTCTTTCGTACTTGAACAGTAACCATTCAGTCTCTTGAACTCTTGCTGATACTTGCTCAACATGTGCGACTATTCGAGCGAGCTGTGCGACGCACTGAACGACTGGGCACTCGCAAAGCCCTGCAGCCTTCGGAGGTCCGAGGAGAAAGCCAGACAGCCGGAGCGCGTTGTGAGTCGCCACAGCTGCTCACGTTGCATTTTTTTGCTGATCGTTTTCCAGGGAACATGGCAGTTCATGTCGGTTGCATACGTCAACTCGCAATGCACCCCTCCTCTCGCCGTTTCGGACGAACTAGAATCCTTCTTCCACGTACTTCTCTTCTACGCCCTCAGATTCCTACCCCACACTCTCGGCGATGGGGAAGTGGGGCCGTTAATCGCGGAATACTTCGAGGTCTCCCGGGACGGCGGCGCCGGCAAGCGTATGTGCGGCTTAGACAAGTCCGCCGTTATGAATGCCGGAGACGTGCGGTCGCTCTCGATCAGGTTTAGGAAGAACTATCACGATTTGGGGAGTCCTCTCGACACGCTTCTTCACCATGTTCTCCGGCACTTCGGAGCAAGATACAAGATCATGGCCTACGAGCGGACTATTAAGCAGAAGACCTCAGAGGACAAGGCCACCCCTTCCGAGATCGTTCCAAAGAGGCCACAATTCACACCCGCACGGTACGAGGATACAGAGAAGCCGTGGTGGTACAGGGATGACCGCCCCCCGCTTAGTCCTCGAGCCGGGCCCCGCCCACCGAACGAGGAGACGAAGAAGCTCGCGGCGGATCTGGACGGGCATCGCAAGGTGCTGGGGGTTTTCGGGAGCATACTGTACATGATGGACAACCATCCAGCGGAATGGTACGACATTCAGGCCGTCCAGGACCAGCTCCGCGACTACTAGCGCACATCATACACACTTCTCTGAGGAGTGGTGTAGCTGTTCGAACACGCGGAGTGGCTCGACTTCGCGGTCCCTTCTGAACGGCCTCCGGAAATGGGCACCTGCCTGCTTCGGAAACAGGGATTGTCGTGTCGGAATACGTATTGTACGCCAACTCTAGTATCAGATTCACGTATCTTCACTCGATGTGCTAGGCATCTTTGTAGCTCTTGAGCGTCCTTATTACAAGTATCGCCCTGTAACGTACGCCTTCGACACTCTACACCTCCAGATCCCAGCCTCTCGATGCAGACATGCTCGAGTATGTGTACCGCATTTGCCGCCTTAAATATATCGCCGCGTCACACCGAGTGCGTTGTCAGTCCGCGCGATCGGTGGAAGTCACAGTGAGCGGATTATGATCATGTCTAAGCAGTAATTAGTGAGCGGAGGAGCGACCCGGAGTAGTAGGTACCACGAATTATAATCTCTCGCGTGCCTTTGGCACAAGATTAACAAAGCCCGTGTCTATACTCGCTGGAGGTGGAAGGGTCGAAACTTGTGCAGCTCAAGACCAGGTCGTCGGTCATGGGGATAGATTAAGTACATCCTGCTGAAGAGAGCATCTGGATGAACGTGTCGTTGATATGTCGCGTCGTATTCGGCGCCCGGGCGGTCTCGGAGGAATATTGCTTCTTCGAACGCAACTCTGAGGCTGCGCAGATAGTACAACAATTGAATTTGGAGACAGCTACAGGGAACTTCAGGAGATGCGCACCGCCGCCTAGAGCGCTCGATGAATACCAGATTGTTCGGATAGATTGTGCTTTCCGGCGAGTCTGTGGCCATAGCCAGTCAGTCAAGCGCCATTGTGTGGTGGTGATCGGGGCTTGAGACACGAGCTGCGATGTGACGATTGCAGAAGACGCTTCCATTATCTAGACCCATACCTGGCTCGCCATATCACATTGGGCGGGGTAGGACAATGCCTCTAGGTGATATGTGCGGGATCGGTCAGCATCATTCGCTCATGCGTAGCGAAGGAAATGAGATTAAACGTACTCGCAATCGCAGGCACATTTTCCCGTGGTAGGCATGGGGAAATTACGCTGCAAAATCTAGAGACTAGGCACGAATGCTTGAAATTCATCATATGGTCGCCCGA
>NW_007360333.1:1623813-1874732 GCF_000271585.1 Trametes versicolor FP-101664 SS1 | reverse complement strand
CAGATAGTACAACAATTGAATTTGGAGACAGCTACAGGGAACTTCAGGAGATGCGCACCGCCGCCTAGAGCGCTCGATGAATACCAGATTGTTCGGATAGATTGTGCTTTCCGGCGAGTCTGTGGCCATAGCCAGTCAGTCAAGCGCCATTGTGTGGTGGTGATCGGGGCTTGAGACACGAGCTGCGATGTGACGATTGCAGAAGACGCTTCCATTATCTAGACCCATACCTGGCTCGCCATATCACATTGGGCGGGGTAGGACAATGCCTCTAGGTGATATGTGCGGGATCGGTCAGCATCATTCGCTCATGCGTAGCGAAGGAAATGAGATTAAACGTACTCGCAATCGCAGGCACATTTTCCCGTGGTAGGCATGGGGAAATTACGCTGCAAAATCTAGAGACTAGGCACGAATGCTTGAAATTCATCATATGGTCGCCCGAGGGAGACAGCTCGCCGTCGAAGTCAAGCGTGACATGGACATCTGCTCGGTGATCTGTGTATCTCATGAGATTAAATCGTGTACACAATTATTGTCTACCTTAATGGCGTAATTGAGCCGATGAGGCGAGGGAGAGTGGGTTGAACACTTTTGTTATGCACCAAGCCACCATGGCGGCGGGAAGTCAACGTGGTTGTAGGCGCTCGTCGGAGTGTCGAATTCTGGCCCGATTAGGAAGTCGCATTCAAGTTCGCCTTGAACGGCGCTCGCCATCGAGGCTTGCATCCACTCCACCACCTCGAGCCCAGCTGCTTGTTGGACTTCTTCCATTGTCTGCCTTTGTCGGCGACCTGCGCTCACACTCCCTGGCTGCCATATCTTCTCGATCGAGCCGGCCAACCGCAGCTGGGCTAGCTTAGCCACCCTCCCGCTCACGGCTATATAACTTGCGCCAACTCTCGAACAGTGCGTCTTCACCTCTTTCAAACTTGCCCATCATGAGTAACACTCCTGATATAGAATCTGACCCACCAGCTCCCATAGCTTACGTCGGTTTACCGGATCAGAAGTGCAGCCCGTACAAACCGCGGCATATTGCCAACTACCACCCAGGAAAACACGGGATCAAACTTCGCCACAACGCAACACTCGATCGTCGTCTTGAAGGAGACTCCAGCATGGGGACTACGGTACTTGTCGAGTTCAAGGATTTCATGAAAAGTGACGTCCTCCCGGCCATACCCGACACGCAGTCCCGAGCCACTCTTCCGGACCAGGCAGTGAGCGACGCGCGGGACACGTTGTCCGCGCTATTCTATGACAATACCGACCCCAACAGACCCAAGAAGCTTTTAAATGTGAAGGAGGATGCCATCGCTGTTACTGTGGTACGTTCGCTCGTTTTCACGCCTTGGCCCACGATTGACGTCGAGGCACTCTAGGTGAACGTCATCAACACCGCCTTGTCTGCACTCGAATTGCCCCAAGTCCGCTCCAGGTACAAGGCGACACTGTCGAGGTACAAGGCAAACCCATCGGACGACACGAGAGCCAAGGTCGACGCAGCGCTGTATGAAAAGGACGATGCGCCGAGCGATGACAACCAGTGTCCGGACTGGACCAATTGTCGCTTCTATATCGAGTTCAAGATGGGGGACACTGGAAACGACCCGTGGGACGATCGCACCAGCAAGGCTGCGGAGAACGAGGCGAACACCCGCGCCGGTGTGCGAGCCCAGCTGATCGCGTACGCAAAGAATGTTTTCCTCTATCAACATCGGACGGCCCTCTTCTCCTTCCTCATCATCGGCAATTCCTTCAGAGCTGCGCGGTGGGACAGATCCGGCGTGATCGTGTCGAAGAAGGTCGACTATGCGGACGACCCGCGGTCCCTTCTAGATCTCATCTGCCATCTTGTCCAACTCGACCCGACTCTGCAAGGCTTGGACCCCACTGCGGACTTGATCAAACCGGATTGGAAGGCCTTCAGAATCATGAACGAGTTGGCTGAGCCCAACAGTGCGCAGGATATGGAATACATGGAGGCGGGCACTGAGAACTATATTCCCCCACCAGCGCACCCCCGTCCTGTCAAACCTTCTCCCGAAGCGTCTGCAACGCCGTCAAGCTCAGCTACTGTCGACACCTCTCAAGAAGGCATCACACACTCAGCGCGCGCTCCCAAACAGCGCACCCGAGTGAAGCAGCCTGCTTCCGCCACACCTCAGACCGCTCAAGAGCTCCCTACAGGCATATCGGATGCGAAAGAAGCTCCGGATGCTGATCTTCCCGAAATTGAGGTCGTCCCTGGAGAAGACCTGCGTGTGTTCAGATACGTTCGGGAGAAGTTCCGAGAGTCGCTGGTACCCGGATGGCCACGCTACAAGCTCCGGATCAAGGTCCGAGTCGGGGACAAGGACGAGGTGCGAGTGTTTCTTGTCGCAAAGCCATTGTTCGAAGCCTCTTCCATGTTCGGTCGTGCGACGCGAGGGTACGTCGCTATCGACGCGCGCACGCGTCGATTCGTGTTCTTGAAAGACTCCTGGCGGCCTTTCTACAAGGACGTCCTACAAGAAGGGACTTACTTGGAGCGTTTCGCCGGCGACGACCAGATCATTGTACCAGCCATCGTCTGTCATGGTGATGTGGCAAATCAATGCACCTACACCGCCCAATACCAGGAGCTATCGAAGAAGAAGGCCAGGGAAGCCGCACGTCTCCGCATCTTGAAGGAGCGCGAGGAAGCCGCCTCTTCCACGGCCGCTGTGGAGAAGAAGGTCACGAAAAAGAAGCGTGGTCGTCCCGTAGAGGTCGAAGGAGGCGACGTCTTCAGTGACCCTTCCTCACTTGGAGACGCAGATCTTTCCGAGGTTACCTTGCGCCACCACATCCATTATCGCATGGTGGTGAAGGACGTCTGCCTGCCTTTCGAGATGTTCAGATCGACGGAGCAACTCATCCGTCTGATGTCCAATTGTGTCGCCAGTACGTCCCGATGCTATAACACGTCCAAGACCACATACTCATCACTTTCATATAGCGCATCATTATGTGTACGAAAAGCACCAGCTCCTACATCGCGACATCAGTGCGGGCAACGTTCTTATCCTTCCGCGACTTGTGAAGGACCACCAAGGCAAAGAGACCGTGCAATGGTTTGGCCTATTGACTGATTGGGAGCTCGCAAAGACCTACCTCAAGAATAGGTCCGATGAGAAGGCTAGGCAGCCGGAGCGCACAGTACGTCATCGCGCATGTATGTTGTTCGATTTTGGCTAACCCTACCCCAGGGAACCTGGCAATTCATGTCTGTTGCATACGTGGATTCACAATGGACCCGGCCTATCTCCTTCGCCGACGCATTGGAATCCTTTTTCCACGTGATCCTCTTCTTTGCCATCCGGTTTCTTCCTCACACCTTCTCCAACCCGACAGACTTCGTCGTGCAGTACTTCGACACCTTCGGGGCCCTCAGCAACGACGCACGCGAGTGTAGCACACGGAAAGCGATGGTCATGCATGCTGGCAAGTTTACGTCAGGCACGGACAACCTCCAGTTCCTGAAGACCGACCGCCGCCGCGGGAATCCTCTCAATACGTTCATTCGCGAAATACTCCAACCCTTCAAAGCAAGATATGAGATCCTGAACTACGAGGCGCAGCTCGCGGAGGAGCTCTTGCTGAACACGATGAACCCGCCCGACAGCGCTGCGGACATCCCGGCCGACGATTTCGCGCACCCGCGATTCCTGTCCGAGTCGGATGAGGACTGGGAGAGCGGCAGCCCATCCGATCCCGCTGGGCCTGTGTGCAAAGCCGCCACCCTCACCCCACCTACGCAGGAGACCAGAGATCTTGCGGCGCTTCTGGACACGCATAACTGGGTGTTGCGGCTGTTCAAGAACGTACGGCGTCCGCCGATGACCCCGCCATCCGAATGGGTTGGCACCTTGGTCGTTCAGGACCAGCTCGTCAACTACGAACCCAGGATCATGCTGATGAGGAGGGTCACGACTACCCACCACACCGGCACATTCGGGAGTCGGATCGAGACGGATGACGGAGCCAATAAACGTCCCAGGAACGCTGGATCCAACTTCGCGTCCAGCTCCAACCAGTTGCCGGATACGGACTCATCCTTGTCTGTCTTGAGCAACGCTGGTACCGCTTAGTCGTGTTCCTTTCGCATAGGCTTTCCGCAGGAGGCGCATCCGGGCTCGCACTGGTGGCCGTCTTTCTCTCCTTGGGTTTGTGCGCTCGCCAGCTGCCTGCGTCGCGCCTCGTTCTTTTCTCACACATTTCATCCCTTCGTCGCCCTCTTACCCCGCTTACTCTGCTTCGTCATCGTTGCGTTGTTCCTTTCGCCCTCCCTCCCTAGTCGCTTTCACTTCTAGGCCCGTACCGAACGCTCCTACCCCTCGTATTCGTCATCGCTTCGCTTGTATCGTACTTACAGTCCCTCATGATCATACACATCTCGCTCGCTTTGCAACTTGTCGCCACAGAGCTGATCGAGAGGTCGCCCTTGCGAATCGTGGGTAAGTACTGAAATCTACCATCCGCTAGAAAGCACTTCTTCCCTTTTCCGCCAGAGACCCCTCCTCTTTTCCCTCGTGCACGAGCTCGCTCTCCCGGTCCTCGTCCTCATATGAAGTCTCCGGCTCGGATGGCGCACGCATCGAATGCTCGAGCGGCCCACCCAGCGACTCCACGAAGCGGCTCGCGGTGCTCGCGAACACGATCGAGCCACCGCCCGCGGAGTGGCCCCCCGCGCCTGGGACGGCGTGCCACGTCCCGGGCGCGTCGTTCGTGGAGGTCTGTCCAGTCTGTTGGGCGTCGAGCGCGCGCAGGTTCATGAGGAAGCGCGAGACGAGGATCGAAGTGAGGCTGCGGCACGGGCGCGGACGTGGTAAGTATGGTGGGGCACGGAAGTGTAAGACGAGAGAGAGGGGACGTACACGTCGGCGATGTCGCCCATGAAGGAGACTTGCTGTGAACACGTCGCGCGCTGTCAGAGCGCGATTCGAGAGGCGAGGAGGCGCTAGCAAATTTGGCGCACCTCGACAAAGTTAATGATTATATGAAGAACGTTCAAGACGAGCATCGTCCTACACGAGCGGTGCCGCGGGTCAGTTGTCACGTCGTTGCCCCCTGAAACAGGTATCCTTCGCAGGCCTCACGCACCCGAAGTAGATCGTGCCTAGTGTCGATCATAGGTCAACTTACGTGCGCAAACAAGTAGATGACACGCACCATCGCGAAGGAGAAGCTCGACGATAGACGTCTTCATGTGCGCCGCGTCCGCCGCCTTCTTCAGCCGGTACGTCTTCCACCACGTCACGGCGAGCACGAGCGCGTCACCTGCAATCAGCGATATCCTGGACCCGAGCACGACTGCGCTGCTGTTAGCACCGCGGCCGCATGGAAACCGGGGCACCTACGTCTGCAGGCTTGGTGAGCGGCATTCCTCGTGCATGAGGAGCGGAGGGCGACGCCGGACGTACTTTGTGTGCAGCGCAACCGTTACAGCGTTGTTGACCTCGCAGTTGTACGGCTCCGGCAGGTTGACTGGTGTCTGCGTCGGGATGTTGTACTGGACCAGGGCATACTTATCAGCGTGCGTGTACCAAGACGGAAAGGCGCTGTATACGCTACTCACCGCATTAGCGATAATGGGCCCAGTCATAAGCAGGCAGACGAGCGCGGCGATGCGCCAGTCGCGCCCGCAAAGCGCGTACACGCGCAATGTCGAGAAAGCTGCGAGTACGCATGAGCATTTCACGCGCACAAATTTGCGTGAATGGAGGACACGCACCGTTCCAGATGAAGTATGGAAGCAGGTTGAACACGATCGCGAACCAGCCGAGAACCACACATCTGGTCGTCGACGTAGGATCTGAGTCTATCGTTTGCATAACTCGTTGAGCCAACTGCGCTACTTACGACTGGAAAGGAATCGAGGCTCTGAGGAGGGTGTATGTGAGAGTTCGAACAGAAGCGACGTACGAGGTTGCTAATCGGCCAGTACGACCCAACCGTGATCGCATTATCGAAGATCATGATGTAGCGGTTGAGGAAGAACAGCACGCTCGCGCCCGAGATCTTGCGCTGCCATATGAGCCTAATCTCGTTGTCGATTGTGATGCAATACTCATAGAATATTAGTGCTATGGGGATGATACCGGTATTAGTGTCGCGTTTGCGCCGTCGGAGAAGGCGGAAGGGAGGGAGACTGACTCGCTTCTGCGAAGTTTGCACAGTCGTCGATAAAGCTACATCGTGTCAGGTCAGCGGACGCGACCCATGAATGAGAATACAGGAAGAACGTACAAGAACGCGCGGTTGGCGATAATCTCCTCTGCGGCGGACACGGATTCAGCCATCTTTTCAGCCTTCGCGAGACAAATTTCGGGTTCGACAACGGGCGGGCGTGCGTGGGGGGACGCTGGCTGCATGTCTACAGTCACCCTCTATATGATGGTGCACATCCGCGCCGGCAGCACGTGGGACTGGCAGGGCATCGAGGAAGAAAGGTCGGCATAATTGACAGCGAAGTCCAGGGAAGCATTACAGGCGCACCCGTGTACCTCGGACGACGCCCGCTGCGGCGTTCTGTCATGAGGTAACCTTTCCTGCTCCGTGGAGAGACGAAGAAAAGGATGAAGTAATCCAGAGGCTGCGACGCTCTCGCAACAAGTCGATCCAGCCTCCGTGTACAACTTATAATTCCACTTGATGTCGATAGTTCGTATGGATGGATGGGGCGCCAGTCGTGGACTCTGCATCCGAGGAAGGAAATGTGCCTGACATGTGCCTGAAGGTGTCAGACAGATCGACGTAAAGGACAGTGCTGTGGGAGGAACTTCGCAATTCGACAACGATGAAATCAGGAAGCTGCCCGAACATGAAGGGGCAAGTGCGGGGAGGTCATTCCGAGGAAGTTCATGATCATCGCCACCATGGACGCGTTGAATCTTGATACGGAATGACTCAGTCCCATGAAGACGCGGTCCTGGCGGCAGAGATACTTGGAGGAGATGAAGTGTATAGCGGTGACTATCAGAGTATTGAAGTTAGCGATCTAATAGCGTACGTTGAGAGTTTAAACAGATGCGAGCCCGCGTGTCCCGGAATGATTGGACGGACGTCTCGGAGATTGACCGCAGCTCAGTAATCCTCCGCGGTGAGTGTACTCACTTGATACTCAGTCCTTAACAAGACAGAAACAGGGCGTAGTATCTTGGTGAGATGCCACGGCAAAGAGGGATGTTTCGGAGATGGATTATACTGACGCGGCCCACGGACGCAGGGCAGCGAGACGGTCGTGGTGGTGGAGAAAGACACAGTGAGGCAAGCTGACCCACTGTGCCTCGCGTGGCAAGATTGATTACGTAACGCATCCCGCCACCCCTCCAGTATTTTATAAACCGCTTCGCTCCTTCCCTCTTGCCATCTGGGTATGCACTATGGAACACACTTCGGTGCACGTCTCTCGCAACATCTGCTGCATGGTCTCTGAGCTATCTGCTGGTGTGTGTCTTTAGGAATTGCTTGGTGTCGACACCACTGCCACTTACACTCCGCGCTAGCACATTCTTGTTGAATCCCAGCTGAACCACTACGAGATTCGTCAAAACTGTATCTATGATCCACGGCCCACCGGAAACAAGCACATCCATGCGGACGTGCCCAATGTCACTTCCATGCCCTGCGCCCCTGCTCTGTCGCGTTGCACGGCGGGGAGGGCCGCAGTGGGCGGACGCTATAGTGATGTAGGTTGGAATGAGTGCGACATGCTCAGAAAGCCTCTATCGCCATCAGCCTACATGATCCCGCTCAACTCCCATGGTACGAAGAGTCTGATACATGTCATGCCCGCCGAAAGCAAGGAATGCATGCGCGTTTTAGGCTGGTGCTAGCAGGCACGCTCGTCCTGCATCAAGGCTCAGGCTCATGGTAAGTTCAATCATCCCACAACTGCTGTCGAGAAAACGAAGTACTCATCACGGCACGGAACACAGCCACGATATCTCGGAGTTCCTTTTGCCAACGCATCCCAGTCGGTGGCAGAACGCCTGGCTAGCCAACTCGGTCAACTCGGGATCTAGGAAGCGTCGTGCTTGCCATTGGAATCATCATCTATCCCTCAAGACCTCATCCACATCATTGCGGCGTCCGCTCAACAATCATGTAGTACTTGAAGGCCGTCAACTACGGCGGTGACACGGAAGACGGTTGGGTAAGTTTTGGTAGGGAATGGTACTGCGTACGCGTACATGCAGTCGTTCTCACCTTCGCCTTGATTGTTAGCTGCCCTAGATCGAAGCCGTCTCCCCGCGTCCAGTGCAGCTGCGCTATGACGTGATCCCCGAAGGTGATATCTCACGTCGAGACAGTTCTTCGCAAATGCGGTAATCCTACCTTCGGTACCGGTCTATGAACCAAACATAGTATTTACCTACAATATCCGTCAATACCGCCGCATTCGCGGTTCTTCCGCTAAAGCAGAGCTACGGTCGTGACTTGTAAGTGAAGAATGTTTCCAGTGCCAGTGCCTCGATCACCACTCAGCACGCAATCTCTTGCTGGTTTGTTTTCTGCGTCCTAACGCCTACTTCAGATCCGCCGAACCTCTTGGGAACCCGCCGAAGACCACGGACATATGGCTCAGCGCCCCGCCGCTTCTCTGAGTGTTGCAAGTACAAACCGTCCCTGTCGCTGATCAACCGATGCGGCCGGCGTAGCTTCTGTGACTTGGGCATGACTTTGAAGGTATCCGTTCTTCGCGGGGTGTCAACACCGAAGTAGTGGAATTGAGTACGCGGGGTATATCAAGTCCGCCGCTCACAATAAATTCTTGAGATGCCTCGAGCCTCCCTTTGACTCCGCGTAGACTGCAGCGCCCCTCGCATAGAAGTTCGTGCAAAAGCCCCCTCAACTACAATGGCATCCTCAACGTCCATAACGCAGGCGGAGCAAATTATCGCCAACCACGCGTTCTTGCAAGTCTTATCTCCCGCCGCACGCTGTATCTCATTTTGCTCACAAATCATCGTACAGCTTCCTGGACAACTGTGCAGACTGGGCCGAAGCAAGTGCGAGCTCTTTCGTACTAGGGGTTACTGATGGGGGCGAGCTCACGATATGGCCACGGCCATCGCTGCAGCGGTGATCTTCTACGAATATGCTATCACGCTTGACAGCGAGGTCCGGCTCATCTGGCGGCGCAAGATCACGGGCGCGAGCATCATCTTCTTCCTCAATCGCTACCTCCTCGTCCTCCAGAACGCGCTCACCGTCGCGTCGTTCTGGCCCATCTCCACTTCCGTGCGTCATTCTATCACTCCCCGTCCCTCGGTGCATAAGAGAGTTTACTCACGCGCCTTCCTCGCACGGACTCGCAAACACTGGTAGGCGTGAGTAGCAGTACGCGATCTGGCGCGCCACTTCGTGCTCATCCTGTTCACGAAAGGTGCCACATCATTGGGTGGATGGATCTCGTCCTCAGCGTCTTACCCTACTTCATATGGAACGGTTCGTTGCCTCCCCCCTCTGTCGCCGCCTGCCGCTCCGCTAAGCGTTGCTCCCTCCTATTCGCACCACGTAGCGTTTTCAACTCTCCGTGTCTACGCGCTCAGCGGGCGCGACTGGCGGTTCGCTGCGCTGGTGTGCCTGCTTATGATGGGACCCGTCGTCAGCAATGTTGTGCGTGCCTCTACCCTGTTGCGTCTCCATATATCGAGGACTAACGCGCTGCATGCGCATCTGACCTGTCGTCTTTTCCCAGTACAACCTTCCAACGCAAAAGCCAGACAACATGCCGCCGCCGTACAACTGCTCGGTCGACAACGCGTTGACTGTCGCGCAGCATACCGCGTACGTCCGCGCGTCTCGTACTCTCCTTCTCGCCCTACTAACGTGGTGGACGTGTGCGAATTGTCATTTGCAGACGTACGGTTTCCCCGTTCGATACGACTACTTTCCGTGAACATTCAGCTGATACACATCGCAGTGGTGCTGTTGTCGCGATGCACGCTCATCGCAGGCGATGCCGTCGTGCTCGGCGTGACATGCTGGAAGACCTGGAGCATCAAGAAGGCAGCCGACGCAGCACACATCGGCACGTCCCTCGTCGCCCTCCTTCTCCGAGACGGTACGTCGTCCACGGCCGTCCTTGTTTCGAAGGTCCACTCTGACTGCCTCGCTGTGTCCGTACTCGTGCAGGAACTATGTACTTCGGGTAGGTGCTAGTGGCAGAGTGGCACACCTGTTGCTCATCGTGAAGCGCGCAGCGCGATGCTCCTCTTGAACGTCCTGCACATCCTCATCAACTTCATCGTGGTGCGTGCGCCCACCGCCCACATCGCGTCCCGCACACTCTGACACGCGCGCCGCGTCTGCAGAAAGTGTCTTTCTTGGGCGATATCGCGCACGTGTACGTTCTCACCCCATATCTCCCGCCCCGGCCAGAGCTCCTTTGCGCCGCCGAGCGCATCCCGCACGCGCGTCTCCGCTGACTGACTGCGTGCACACCACAGACTCACATCCGTCCTTGTCTCGCGCTTCATCATGAACCTGCGGGATGTCGACGGCAAGGACACCGGCACGGACACCGTCAGCACCGGCGGCGCCGGCGCGCTCGAAACCTGGCACGCTGAGCGGGGTACGGCGGGCGGGGGCACGCTCGTCTTCGCGAGCAACTTGAACTTCGTCGAGTCGATGGGCGGGCCGCTCGACCGCATCGACGGGGGGCCCGAGGATGATTCTGAGTCGGACCTGGGAGCCCAGCGACAGGACGAGGGGTCCGTTGAGAGCGGCGAAGCAAAGGACGCGGTGTAGGCGGTGGGTCGCGCTGGTGGCATCAGCATCTTGACAGGCCTGGAGGGTTCCCGCAGTGTACAGTTGTGAGATGTGCCCTTGATGGATGTCCATGGATAGAGTATGATCTATGTAACATGTTGGTCAAGCGAAGATCGCCGAAAAAGGAGGGTCGGAGCGTGTAGATGGCTTGTTCACAACGGCCTAGCCACCTGCAAGCACCTCGTTCGCGAGCTGGCAAGGGCAACCAACGAGGGCCTCATATCCCCTCCCGCAGTATCTCGGAGATGGCGGTTATACTGCCATATCAAGTCCCGGAGCGCCAGCGAAACGTTGTCCACGACAAACGCTTCCTCGGCCATGACCGATTCGCCCTGCATCGTGTCGAGCGCCACGGCCCGTCCGCCGACGCACCGCCAAACAACTGGCAGAAGATCGTGCGGATTCACTGCTGTTGGCGGCCATCGTCGATTATGCTGCTGGAGAGGAGCTTACAGAGAACCGCGTAGAGCAGAACCCAGTACTAGAAGGACTCCATGTCGTCCGCCACTCGTGACTGGATGGATGTCCCGTCTCGGTAAAAATGCCGTACGAGGCGACGTGACGTGAATCGCAGTGTGCCCTAGACGTCTGGGAGTTAGCTACATATGGGCTCCATTAGTCCTGACGTTTCGCGGGGAGCATTCGCACCGAATTGGCTGCTTCACCTGGTCCGCGGTCTCCCCCGCGAGCTTGTACGAGGGCGACGTCTTCCGCATTAACAGCGGTTCGATTGACGCCTACGCGTGCGTGCCCAGGAGGCGTCGGAACGCAGACCTGACGTGCGACATCACGCAGCGGGAGCTGTTCGAGCACTACGTCAGACATGGCCAGGGCTGGTATGGGCGAAGAGACCTAGCGGTAGAAGGAGGGATGGACGCGTTGCTGAGGCATGCAAGAGTGACAACATAGATCTAGATACGGGGAGGGTATACGAGGGACAGCGATGGTCGAATTATGCAACGTCGACGTGGCCTCCAGGCTCCTCTCGTCGATTGCCTATACTACTTCGTCGTAGTGAAATTCACGACCGAGTTGCAGCCGTTCCAGCACGTCCGCCAGTCTTCTGCACATCGCGGAGTGCGTGAACTGGTACGGCCCCGCGGCGAGCCGCTTCCGTTCCTTCTTCTTCGCAGCCTCGAGAGCGGCCTCGACCTTGGCCTCGTAAGCCGCTTCCTCTTCCGTTAGTGGTCGGGGAGCACTAGTCTCGGGGGCCATGCGAGACGTCAACGCCCGGACCGCCAACTGGTCGGACATGTGTTCCCCGTAGCCAATCAATAACTGCACGACGGGGTATGGCACGACCTTGTGGACTGATCGATAGCTCGCCAGCTGCGCAAAATGCAACGTAGTCCTTCGGAGGTGAATATCCGCAGCTGATGTTCCGCCAAAGGTGGTCGTGTATGCGTCTTTGACGGATTTCTGCTCCCGAGGGGAATCGCCGACGCCGTCCACGGAAAGCCTCCGCATCAAGGCGTAGAGGAAGATCCAAAGAAAGGACTCTAAGGTGTCCTCAGCTTGAGCAACGATGCTTTCGTCGCTGCGGGAGAGTGCCTCGAGGTGTCGGCGCGGCAAAAACCGCATCGTTGTGGGCTGCCCATGGGGTTTCAGCTAGCGAGTCGCGACACCGAGTCGAACGTCAAATCCGCACCGTTATGATGACTTCCCGCACATACGGCGCATAAGTAGCCTCAGCGCTACAATCTTCCGTGCTGAGCCTTCTTATGTGAGTGAGGCTCGTCCGGGCGTGTTCCATGTCGGTGCGAACAAAACTCGTGTCTTCAACTTGTTCTCTACTGGCAACATGAAGAGCCTTCGACATGAGCGCGTTCCTGGAGTATATGCCGGTGGCCATGTATTCAGCAGGGAACAGAGATGGTATAGCAGCCGTCGAGCGAGAGACGAAGGTCTCGCGGACAGCTTGGGGAGAACGCGATGGAGGTAGCAGCGCGAGAGTGAGCAGCGCCGCCGAGGCGCGCGAGGATTGCTATAAGCGCGCATTATGTCATGGTTTGTACTCGTTTTTACGTCATTGCTTGTACGCCGTTGCTTTTGCCTCACTTCACTCGTACTTCAAGTTGCCTTCCACCACACCCATGTACCGATACCAGCCAGAGCCGCAGACATGCATGAGTACTACCTCGATACCACCGTCTCCCCGCCGATTAGTCGTCGTACTCGCGATACTAGTACTGGCCGCGTTTGTGATGCTCTCCCGAACAAATCCGAGGCGCCAGAGAGATGGGAGGAGAGATCAAGGAGATTGTGAACGAGTGAGGCTACCAGTCGCGAAACGTGGTGAGCGTTAACTTCGACAGCTGCGATTTCCTTCCATGTGTGGATCGTCGTCCTGCTGCCGTGCCCATATGAAGATGTGGTTAGGTTCCGAGTCTGCGAGGGAAGCAGGTTTTGCGACATTTGCAGTAAGCCCTCTATCCGGGATGTGTTCGAATGCTGATAGTTTTCTACCGCAGAGTACTTGACAAATGCGGGGGTCCTGTGCTGCTTCGAGGCCGGGACTTCATCATCCCTACGGTGATCTGCCATCGCTTCACCCTCGACGAGCGCGAGCGCGCGGAGACGCTGCAGCCCTTCAGGATGCGCCATCTCCGAACCTCTTAACTCTCTCCGTTCATCTCCCCGAAGACAGCATCGGAGCACGTAGGCTTCGGTGACAGTCATGGGGAACAACTACGTCGACGCGCATTTGTCGGCCGCCAATCGTGAGATGCTCTAGTACATGTAAGCGTACTTCCTCGCGATTCCCGCTCGTACGTGTACTGACAACTTAGTTTCTGAACTTCACATGAGTCGGCCTTGTAGCTCCACGTCGGTCACTTCGTCAGTCCTCACGGGCTCCCTCAGCCGCTCCTGCTCGCATACCGAGCAGTGAATGCGACACCGATAGTGACAGTGTGTCCGCGTCCGCGCTGGCACGTAGGGCCTCGAGTAACCCAACATATCGTCCACGTCCATCCACCCCGCCAACTGCTCCACGTCCCTGCCCATGGACGACCGGAGTTACTAATACGGGGAAGAGCGAAGCTATATGGGGTATCGATACAGCCGAGCAACCGTCAGGGTGTCGTTTGGTTCACTACGTGCCTTACATCTTCGTCCACTAGCTATCATGTTCCATTTCACGAATGTATATCATCGGTTGTGATCTTGTTCACGCGTTTCGGGCGAGAGCATTCCGAACCAACGAACGATAGTTGTCAGCATGGGTGCGCAACGGTGTACGCGGAAACTTGAAGGCTCATGCAGCGTGCAATACCATCGGCGGACATTGATCATGGCTTCCCGCGGGCCAGTAAGTACCACCCAGGCAATGCGGCGACGGTTAGTACTGATCCATTGATGCGCGCCAACTTGAACGGCTACTACTGAGAAGTCAACGCCAGGAGCCGACGACACCTTCGCACGCGCACCAAACCGCACACATCGAGCCAAAGTCTGTCCGTATCGCTCGGCCGATGACCAAGCGAGAGAAACATGTACGTCTCTGCGACGACGACGCACTCGAAGGAGTCGCACGCTGTCCCCCAACGCGCACGGTCAGCCATCGTCCACAACGTTCACAACACGACGGGCGTGACTCACCTGCAGGACCGCGAGGTAGCGCAGTCGAGCGCAGTTGGCTTCCCCGCCGTCTTGAGGCAGCAGGTACTGTTCCCGGGGGCCACGAAGAGGCCGATTATACGAGCAACGGTCCTTGCGACGGAGTTTTAGTGGGCCACTGTGCGCAGGGGAGTAGAGCATCTATGTCAGATTGTCAATGGATCAGCTATATATGGCTTCTTGATTACAGTATAGTAGTAGAAATATGTACGGCAAAGTTCGTATAATATAAGAGCGTGCAAGCGAAGACACAGAGGGCTATGCGGGATAGACGACAACATCAGGGAGGGGGAAATGGCCTCAGGGCTGCACGCTGCACGCTGGGGACGTTGGCGAAATGACCGGGGCTCCTCGGTCTTGACGACATGCGAGCAGAGGCTGGAGACGAAGGAAGGGGGACTCAAAGAGTTCAGGCACGACCCTTTCCCTTCCTGCTGCGTGAGACCACCAAGTTGGAATCGGTCTCCACGCCTCTGGTGCGGACAGCTCCCAACGACGATCCACTTCCCGTCTTAGCCCGCTTGCTACTCGCCCTACCAGACGACTCACGTGTACCCCGTGCGCGCCCTGCTGTGCTCGTGCCTGCCTCCTCCATGGCCACGATGATCGCCCTGGACTCGTAGCCTGCGAGCTGATCGATCCCAAGGGCATCCGGGTTGACCCAGCGTTTCCGACCGAGTTGGAGTACGTTCGCAAAGCGATTGAGGAAGAAGTCGTGTGTGTTCAAGAGCGACGCGGTCGCTGAGGTAGCCGTGGAGGGCTCCTCCGCATAGACTGCTAGGTCATCGTCCTCCTCGTCCTCGTCCTCGTCCTCCTTGGCGTACCATGGCTTGTTGTAGTTGATCTCGAAGTCATCGTCTTCCTCGTCTTCGTCCACTTCGGTGAGAGAATCGACCGGAGAAGGAAGTTTGTCGTGGGCCTCGTTGGCATAGTCCAACAGCTCGTATCTTGCTGATAAGGCGGTCAAAAACCTGGCGAATAACCGGTTGAGCGGGTTGCCCGATCGCCCCGTGGTCTTCTTGAAGAGGAGACGGCGGCCCTTCCCATAACGAATCATTCTCCACCTCATAGCGTTCCACTTTGTAGCACTACAAAGTCGGGTCCCGTCGTTGTCTTGCTCGAATGTATCAAAGTACGCGATGACGAATTTGGGGACATTGACCATCGTGTGCGGGAGGTAGCGCACGGCGTAGAACAGCATCACGTGGAAGAAAGACTCCAGTTCATCGGCTACGGAGATAGGGAGCGTCCATTGCGATGCGACGGACGCGACGGACATGAACTGCCAAGTTCCCTAGGACAAGAAGGTCAGCTAGCATTCTCGAACATATCATAATACACGCGCACCGTTCGCTCAGGTTGCCTCGCCTTATCATCCTCGCCATCCTTCGGCACGATTTTCGCCAACTCCCAGTCCGTCAAAAGGCCGAACCATCGGACGACCTCTTTGCCCTTCTTGTTGACAGTATGCCGCGGGAGAATAAGTACGTTCCCGGCGCTAATGTCACGATGCAGCAGTCCGAACTTCAGGTACGCCTGTTGATGTGCTTTCAAAACGACACAATAGTATATCAGCGATGTCCAGGTATATCGAGATGCAAATGACTAGGACGTACTCTGCACGCAGTCGAACATCAGGCGGATGAACTGCTTCGTCGAGCAGAACTTGTCGAAGGGCAGACACACGTCCTGCACGACGGTGCGGTAGTGGATATGGTGGCGCAAGCGATCTTCGTTTTCTGCAAGGGGCGCGGGCGCGGTTGTATCGCCGGATGACGGCTCAGCTTCGTCCTCTTCCTCATGGGGACGTTTCTTGGTGCTGCCTCGTCTGACGACCTTGCCGGCTGACGTATTCTTGGCCTGGGCGGCGAGGCGACGTTGGTTGTCCCTTATTTTCCTCTGCGGGTCTCCCTCATAGATAGCTGTGAACGCGCGCTGTCCCTCCACGTCGCCGTGACAGATGAGGGTGGGGACAACCATATCGTGTTGATTGGCGAACATAGCGAGGTAGGTGCCCTCCGGCTCGACACCCTCGTAGTAAGGTCTCCACGAGTCCTTCAGGAAGACGAACCGCCGCGTACGCGCGTCGACGGCGATATATCCTCGAGTGGCGCGGCCGAACATCGATGATGAGCAGAATATGTGTCTGCCGACGAGAAAGACGCGCTTGTCTTTGCCGACGCGAATCTTGTAGCGTGGCCAACCCTTCTTGAGGGACTCCCTGAACATCTCCCGGACGTACTTGAACACGCGGGGATCGCCGGTGAACTCCTCGACTACCGCCAGGTCGGGGTCTTTACCCACAGGGGGGGTGTTCATGTCTTCGGCTGGTGGCGGAGTCGGAGGCGGAATGGGCGGTGGCATAGCAGCCACCTTCGACGATGACCTCGTGCGACGAGCCCACACCCCTTCCTTATCACCGGGAGTAGAAGGCGGCAGGCCACCGTTTCCACCGCCTGTATCGGACGACGTGCCGGGAGTGCTGTCAGCTACTGCAGACGGCGGATGAGAAGTGTTGGGTGCAGTAGTTGCAGAGCTTGCGGAGGGAGGAACAGAAGGCGTCGGCCAGTGGGTCCCAGGTTCCATGTAGTCAACGTCCACGGACGGATCGGGTCGAGCGAGGTAGTCCATCATCCTGAAGGCATGTGAATCGGGTTCGAGCAAGTCCACGGTCGGATCCATCCCCTGCTGAACGTCGTCGAGATGTGCGAAGTGCCAGAGAAACTGGAGCAGAAGCTCAGGGTTGACGACGTAGTTGACCTTCCTGGACACAATGACCCCAGACCTATCCCAGCGGGCAGCTCGAAACGCGTCCCCGATGATGAAGAGCGAGTAGAGCTTCGTGCG
Source organism: Trametes versicolor FP-101664 SS1 (assembly GCF_000271585.1). NCBI lineage: Eukaryota > Fungi > Basidiomycota > Agaricomycetes > Polyporales > Polyporaceae > Trametes > Trametes versicolor. The sequence goes on along the minus strand of NW_007360333.1, from coordinate 1,857,464 downwards.
GTGCTGGTAGCGAAACGTGTGGTGGGCGTACGCGATGAGCTGCGCACGGACGGCGGCGCGCGACTTCCTTTCCGACTCAGCCGACACCCCTTCTCTATCATCCCACGGGTCGTACTTGGTGTTGCCTACTTTGAACTCCATGTAGAGCCGACAGTGCGTCCAGTCTGGTCGGCCGTTTGACGGGACCTTGCCTTTGGGATAGAGTGCAGCGTCGACTTTCGAGCCGGTCTCGTCGGTCAGATCAGGCATGAACTGGGAAAGCGCGGCCTGGTAGCCCTTTGGCAACTTCATGTCGTTGATGATTTTCACCTGCAATACGATCAGTCATCAGCTAGCGGAAGTGGAGGTGAGAGGGGTGGACGCACGACCGCGCATGCTATAGCATCCTCATTGGGGTTTATAGGTTTTTTGTCCGGCGTAAACTTGTAGAACAAATCAAGCAGGTCCTTTTTTGCCGTCTGAACTGTTTGCTTGGGGAGCTTCGACTTTCTGGCCCGGAGAGGCGGGAGGAGCTCTTCGACAAAGGTTTGAAACTCGACGAGAATTGTGGTTCCCATACTCGACTTCCCTTGCAGGCGGCGGTCGAGAGTGGTGTTCGGCTGGAGGTCCTGTCCGTGCTTTCGTGGGTCGTGATTGCTGATCGTATGAGCCTTATACGGGCTGGCCTGGAGGCCTGCGGGTGCGTTGTAGACGACGGGACCTGGCGAGCGAGACATGGGTTCAGCTTTATCGCTCATGGCTAAGGAAGAAGTGGGGTAGACGTGGGACAGACCTAGTCGCGAAGCAGCGCAAGATATAGGTATACGCGTGTGGCTAGTAACTTAGCCACTGGCACTGGCAGCGGTACGGCGTCGATATGGCTAAAGGCTATGAAATTAAGACCCAGCAGCTGCAAACAAAGGACATACTTTTTTGAGTGCAACAGACAATGGTGTGACAACAATCGACTTGCTCGAGTTGGTGGGAGGAGGACGCAAGGCGCACGGGCGGCTCATATGGCGAACTTGGTTGGAGTTGCCTAGTTTGGACGTGATTCGATACTCCGCTCGCCTAGCGCCCTGGCTGGCTGAACTGCGTGGCCAGCACCCTCCAGTACCTCGATCCTACCTCGATCCTACCCCGGGATCTGCAGCCCATGGTTGGATGGTTCAGGCTATCAATGAGGTGCACAATGGCATTTTGGTATCTCATTCCATCTTTGAGCACCTGGGACCCCCGCGTAAAGAGTAGGCGTCGATGCATGAGCTTCGAATGAGTTTTGCCAACTTTTCACAAGCGAGAATATAGCTCTGACTATATTTAATCACTCGTCACGAGCCGGGCCAGGCCAAGAGTACACAATGGAGCAGAACAGTGGTGTCCACGGCTCCTCAGATTCGCGCTACGAACGGACGAACTGGATATCAAATTGGAGGATCTACGAAGCGCTGAGCAAAGGCCCGGGAACAACACCGCTCAGCCACGTTGAGAATATGCGGGGATGGTCTGCCCATAGTACCAGTGTCACTCTAACCGCCGGCGGACATCTCGTCCGTGAGCAACCCCCCAGCAGCCGCAACCCTCAAATTGTTCATCAGCTTGTCGTGGTTGAGCACCCTAGCTACAACCTCGGTGTCGGATCCATCCTCCAGGCCGTCCTCGCCGCTGACATCGGCCTCGAGCGTGGGCATCTCATCCTCGACGTCAGTATCTCGGAGATGTCGATTATACCGCCACAGCAGCACCCAGGGCGCGTGCGAGATGTTCTCGGCTGGGACACGTTTCCCGAGAAGCTTGTGCAGTCGGATTGTGGTCAGCCCCGTGTCCCGCCCGTCTAGGATCTCTGTCGCTGATGTCCCTCCGAACGTCGTCAGGAAGGACGTACGGATGAGCTTGCGGTGGGGCCCACGGGGACGCCCATATTGGCGGCGAGGTTCCTGAGCACGGCGTAGAGCAGGACCCAGTAGAAGGACTCCACGTCGTCTTGCACTGCTGCTTGGATCGCCATGTCGGTCGTGATTTTTAATTATTTACGGGCCCCATCACTAGTCCTCAATAAGTTCCCGCTATGGCTTCTGTTTGCTGGCTGGTGGACGCGAAATCGAAAACGGCAGAGAAATTGCTTGGTGAAAACATCGTCGTCGAGATGTAACGAGCTACGGAAACCTGCCTAAGCCAGTCCCAACGTGGTCTATCCAAAGCCACGGTGTCCTAGTCATCGACAGACATATCCGAGTCGTCCGTGCCAAGCAACCCCCCCGCAGCCGCAACCTCCAGGTCGCGCATCATATCCGCGTGGTTGAACACCTTGGCCAAGGCCTCGGTGCTGGGCGCAACTTTATGATCCTTTACGCCTTGGGCCCGAGGCCTGGGGCTCTTGACGGCAGTGTCTCGCAGATGCGCAGTATTGTAGTGCCACAGCAGCACCCGGAGCGCGTGCGAGATCCGATCTGCCGCGAACTCTGTCGAAAAGAGATTGTCATCGTCAATTGCCCGCAGCGCCGACGCCCGTCCGTCGAGTATGTCCTCTGCCGACGTCCCACCAAACATCTTCGAGAAAGATGCGCGGATGAGCCTTCCTTCAGCGCGAGACCTATCAACGCCGTCCATGCTGGCGACGAGCTTCCCGAATACGGCGTAGAGCAGGACCCAGTAGAAGGACTCCACGTCGTCCGCGGCGCTTCTCTGGACCGGGGTGCGGCCTTGGGCGATGTGCCACAAGAGGCGGCGCGACTCGAACTGCAGTGGGCCCGCGCCCTAGGTATCTTGAGCTCTCGCTGGACTGCGATGTATGAGACGGGCGACGAAGCGCGTACCGTGTCGTTCGCGGCTACCACAGAGGGACTGGCCGCCACCGCGTCTTCCTCTGTGAGTCGCATCGAGGAATCCCGCAGCACCTTGCTCCGAGCCCGCGACGGCCTCGACAAGAAATACAGTCTCGGGGCTGATGCGGCCGTGCAAGACGCCCTCGTCGCATAGGGCCTTGTGCGCTGTGGTATTGCGTTAGCAAGGTACACGAGAGTGATTCGTATAGGCATACCTGCCAGAGCGTCTAGTAAGCCCTTCAGCAGCTGCTGGTCGGTTTGGTACTCCCATACGGGGATGCGGCGGAATGTGTGGAACCTGCAGTCATCAAGTGCCAGCGGTAGGGCGGGACGCGGAGGTTGGAAATCGCGTGGACGTGAACGGCGTGGTGAACACGAGGGAGTGGCTGTGCATCATCGTCTGTTTGAGGCAGGCGTTGTGGATGGCGCAACGAGCTACGGGTGAGCGACCTTGTAAGATGAGAGGAGGAAATGCACGGGGGCATCGCGCAGCGTATCACTTCTCGGCCGAAAGAGTATAGTGAGGAACGTGATGGTATACAACCTGGCACGGGCGACATGCCGCGCCAACAATCCGCCCTACTACTGGACCCAAACCATAGTACAGGCGACAGACGCGTCGTCGTGGTAAAATGTCCTCGCTGACGCCGTCTGGAAACTTCATATGGCATAGCGGGTTCACATCTGTCAAGCCAGTCAGTACTCTTGGTTGAAACTACCACCCCGCTCGCAGCCCTATCCCGACTCACCAGCTGCGCATACAACCCGCGCCACATCCCCAGCTCGACCGGCTCGTTCTCCGGGCCCGTCACCGCCCCACCCTCCGCCCGCCGATACACCTCGCCATATACCGCCCCGTCGTCGTCGCGCACCGGGTCGCCCAGCTCGTGCACGGTGAACGACGCGAGCGCGGGGAGCGTGGCGAACAGCAGGCGCGCGTACTCGGTCATCATGCGGTCGTCGAGGCCGTCGCCGCCGGGGGGCGGCCAGTAGAGGTCGTCGGCTATGGAGCTGTCGACGCTCCACATGATCGTCTTTAGCGCTGGGCATGCTTCTTGCAGGCCGGGGACGGCCATGGTTTCTTGCTCGCACGGCAGCTGAGTGGGACCAAGGTTAGCGAATACGGGTGTGCGGGACCGCGGGGGAGCACGCACGTCGGTAGCGGGCCCATACAGGTCTGTGACCTTGACGTGTTCGAGTTTCGGGAGGTGCGCGTTCCGGAACATCGACGCCGGCCAGTAGCATTCTGGGGTGCATTGTTCACCGATGAGCCGCAGTATGCATACCGTGACGAGAGTGCTTCCGAACAGCTTCATGACGTGCGCGATGTCGTCGTGGCTCGCGGCCATGATCGAGAGGTGGGCGATAGGGTACGGGTGGGTGATGAAGGTCAGCGGGAACCGGGAGGCGAAAGCGGTGAGGGTCTTGAGCTTGGGGAGGATGTCCGGCCGCGAGAGCTCGGGTTGGACCTCGTCTTGCGAATGTTCGGGGATGAAGACGAAGGAGAGCCGTTCGATGTCCGGTTGACTTGCCAAGATGTCCTCCAAGTTTGGGGCATACCGTTCTCCGCCAATGATGAACGTGTGTAGCCGGAATGAACAGTGCAGTAGGATGTCGAATATGGACGGTTCGTCGACAACGAGCTCCAGGGATGAGAGGTTCGTGAGCAGGGGGAGCGCAGTGTTGAGTGGCTTTTTGAGGGTCGTGCCGCCGCGGACGGATAGGACCAGTTTCCGGACAAAGACAGCGCGGTAGCGCCTCTTTGAGATCGCGCGACAGAGTGCGGAGGCATACTTGCACGTTCCAATCTCGATATCCCTATACAGAGCAGCTTCGATTTCGGGAAGGAGCGTCTTGCAGAGAGTGGCCAAGGTTGCGAGCCATGGCTTCCTCTCGTCTGCAAGGTAGTCGAATATCATCATGTGTAGCTCTGTGGGGAGCTTCAGAATGTGCTCATTCTATGAAATCCTAGACTGTTTGGTGAGATGTGGCCAATGGTAACGCGAGAAGTGCGTACCGCAAATGCTGCTTTCGCTTGCGCATTTCGGCGGGTCTGAACCATCTTATAGAGAGTTACAAGGACAGCGTTTGGGAGAAGTGAGCGTTCCGAGTTCCCGCAGAAAGAGATAGACTGTGAGAAGAAGAGGGCTTGGGGTAGGTGGAGGTTGCTAGGAAGAATGCAAGAAGAATGAGGAAGACAGCCTGGCCAAAGGTCGCTCAGGTAGTGATGTCATCTCCATCCTGGGCGTCTAGGCGGCTCCGGGCCTTTGTCCCGATCAAAGTCTGTTTACCACATTTGGGTCGATCGAGCATGCAGGCGCGTGCGCTAATTTCGTGCACTTTTCTCTTCTCCGCCTCCCACTATACCTCTCAAGATGGGCAGAAACAGTAAGCGGACGCGATATCGATGCTGTATCGTACTCATGGTACTGTAGAGAGCCGAAAACTCGAAGTTCCCACAAAATCCAGTACGTCTATGCGTGAGGCAAGGCACCCGCATACCCCTCATGCCTCCTAGAACTCAAGAAGGACCCCGGCGTGCCTCGTCTACCCAGTCTGAAGGCACGAAATGCCGGGAAACATGTACAACCTGTGCGTAATCGAGCGCACACATCATCGAGGCGAGGTGGCTCACTACAGATCGCCGCAGCCTCCCCGCCGAGACCCGGACGCGCAAATGGCCTCGGAACCCACTCTCTCCTCCCTCGCCGCGCTCGCAGAGACCTCTGCGGCCGTAGACGATGAGGGCTTCTCTGCGGACCCCTCATCCTCGCGTGGCGCGCCGAAGACAAAGGAGCAGCTCCGCCGCCACTATATCCGTGCCTTGCACAAAGTGATCGACGAGAGCGACATCGTGATCTTGGTACTTGATGCGCGCGATCCGGAGGGCTGCAGAAGCAGGCTCGTGGAAGAGGAAGTCCGCCGGAGGGAAAGCGAGGGCAAGAAGCTGGTCTTTGTGCTCAACAAAATCGGTACGTCTCCGTCCTGCTCTCTCATCGCACCCGATCATCCAAGAAATATGCCATATACTCGTATTTCTCCCCTACACTTGTCCCCGCACTTCTGGCTGGTTTTCGCACTCCCAACGGAATGCATCCGAGCGGGACGCCGCTCAGCGGAATACCTCTGCGCAGATCGCTGCGGCTACAGAGATGGCGGCTACGTTCATCAGCTACGAACTCTGTTTTTGTGCGCGCGTAACTGACATAAAGCCCATTCCACAGATCTCATCCCGCGCGAGAACGCCCAAGCATGGCTCCGGTACCTCCGACATTCCACCCCCACGCTTCCATTCAAGTCCGCGAATCAGAATCAACGCACGAACCTGTCCTCGTCTACCGCCCCCGGCCTGATGCGTCTGCTGAAGGCGTACAAGCCCAGCGCGCAGAGCATCACCGTCGGCGTCGTAGGGTACCCCAACGTCGGAAAGAGCAGTCTCATCAACTCGCTGAAGCGGTCCAAGGTAAGCCGCTATAGCCACGCATCGGAGCCCCTAATTGATCGACATTTCGCAGGCTTGTGCGGTGGCGGCTCAACCAGGCTTCACGAAGGAGCTGCAGACGGTGCAGCTCGAACGTGGGCTGAAAGTCATCGACTCACCCGGTGTCGTGTTCGACGACGACGATTTCGACGACGGCAAGGGGAGCAAGAAGACGAACATCCTTCTGCGGAACGTAGTCAAAGTTGAGGATGTGGACGACCCCATGGTGATCGGTACGTCGCTCCGTCTTGCTACTTCGTAGATCATGCCGCGCTGACAACGCGCGCAGTGGAGGAGATCCTGAGCCGGACAGATCCCGCCATGATCAAGAAGCTCTACAACATCGAGGGCTTCACCTCCCCCCTCGAGTTCCTCACCATGCTCGCACTCACCACCGGGCGCCTTCTCAAGGTACGTCCCCCCTTCACCCCCCCTCACACTAACCCCCTCTCACCCGCTTTCCCCACCCCAGGGCGGCACCCCCGACATCCTCGGCGCCGCGCGCCAAGTGCTCATGGACTGGAACCACCAGAAGATCCCGTACTTCTCATCCCCGCCCGCCGTGCACCCCTCGCTCATCCCCTCCACCGTGCCCGGGGCCAGCCACCAGATCGCGCCCGGGGCGGAGACGGTCGGGCAGGCGCAGATCGTCGCCGCGCTCGCGCAGCCGTTCGCGCTCGACGGGCTCTTTGGCGCCGCGGACGCGGGCGCGTTCGGGTTCGCGCCGCCTGCGGACGCGGAGATGGGCGATGAGGAGACGGAGGACTTCCCTGAGGAGATGGACGAGGACGGGTAGGTCCCCCTCCCCCTATCCTCACTGCTTCACGTCATACTCACGCTCAACCCAACTGCAGAAAACAAATGGAGTCCGATGACCTCGCCCCGCACATCCCGCGCAAACGCTCGCGCTCCCCCTCCGTCGCCTCCGTCACCTCCACCACGCGCACCTCCACCTCCCTCTCCGCCCCAACACCAGCGAGCGAGGGCGCGCGCCCCCGGCCCCAAAACGCCTCCGGCGCTCGCACGACGTGCCCGCGTACGACGCGCCGGTCGAGGAGCACGCGCGGCGCGCGATGGCGAGCGCGAACCCGCTGGGCCGGCGCGTGCTGAAGCGCGAGGCGAAAAAGGCGCGGCGCGCGGCAACGCGCGCGCTCGGGCGCCCGCTGGGGGGCGGGATGGACGTCGATGATGTGGGGCTGGGGGCGACGTTCATGGATGCTGAGGATGCGTAGGCTGGGGGTCCTGTGAGGTTGTATGTGTTGGTTTTGCGTGTACGATGTGATGCGCTGCGAGTGTTCCAGCTTTGTACGATGGGGTCAATCATGCATATGCATACTAGGTAGAGATCGACAGCGGGTTATAGGCAGCATTACACAGAGATAGCGCGTGGACCTGGGCAAATGTGCATTACAATGTCTAACGGGTCTGTAGTATTAATCGGTACACGCATAGTCACCCTCGACGCAACGGTGCTTCCTGCGCATGCAGTAATGTAAGATATGGCCGGTCTCGGTCGGCGCTCGTGCCGTTTTGAAGTCGAGGTTGCGCCCCCTTAGATCTCAAAGGGGTACTCGGCATCGAACTGCTCCTTGTCGAGCGTGCGGCCGTGCTCATTGACGAACTTCGTGCACTCCGCGTTGAGCTCTGCGCGCGTGAATCTCGTTATGACGCCTTCACGGAATACTAGTAGTGTATACGTACCATCCAGCGTCATAGGCTTCGTGCACTGCAGCGAGTAGTGGTCTGAGTGCTCGTGCAGGATCTGCAGAGTGTCGGGTAGGGGCGTGCCTGCACACGACGCGTCAGCACCAGGGCCTCGGAAGACACACCAAGCAAGGCAAAACGCGCACACACCTTCCTTCAGAACATACACCAAAATATTCGCACCCCGGAAATTACGCACGACCTCCTGGAACGTCGGCGACAGCGGCTCCCTCAACGAGCACCCATTCGGACCTTCAAGCACCCCGCCCCCACTTCAGCTTCAGCCCCGCCACCCTCCCTTTCCCCCACTGAGTATTGAGGACGCACCGATAAAATTAGGCCCGTCCGCGACGCGCACCTTCCCGTCGACGAGCTTGAGGTCGTAGCTGAAGCGCTTGAGCGCCTTCTGCGTCTCGTAGTCGCGCAGGCGGACGTTCCGCCCGGACTGCACGCGCGCGAGCTCGACGGGGACGTGGTTGTACCGCCCGATGAGCGGGCGCCCGCCGCCGGGCGCGGAGGTGGAGGCGGTTGCGGAGAGCTGGCGCGACCAGGCGGGGGTGGGGCGCAGCTGGAGGCGGCCGTGCGCGCGGCAGGCGTCGAGGACGGTGGGGGCCAGCATGAGGAGTGTGAGGCAAGCTGGAGGAAACCGTACGGTAGAGTGCTGCCAGTGGTAGGTGCGTGTTATGTAAGTGGACCCTAACCCTACGTCTCTCTCGCTCTGCCAGATCGAATCTGCTCGCGTGCGCCGCTGCTCTCTCCGCGATGGTTAGTACATATTGCTTTCGCATGAGATCGGTGGACGACGATTTCCTTCGTGCTAGTGAGTTCTCGACCAGTGGCCGCACCACTCCGTACACTCGCGCGTTTCATGCATGCCGCCTGAAACGAACACCCCGCCCGAGCAGCGCGAAGCCCGGCGCGATGTGTTCCTAACGGTGCGGCCGTCATCCCGGAGTGCCCGGGCGCATCGCGGAAAAGCATAAGTACACCGAGCATATGTCCAGGGTTCGAAAGCCAACACCGGAGGTCCGTATAATACATCAACATACGCATCGCGATACAAGCAGACCAGAAATTAGGCGAAACACTGCAGTAAAGGTACTTCAAGTTCTTCCATTTGCCCGCGCGCCCGTCCATCCAACCATCCATCTATCCATCCAAGCAAACGAGACATTACAGCGGGCGGGGCGGGTAAGGCAAGATATGGCAGGGCGCGGCACCCGGCTCAGCGCGAGAAGTCGGAACGCGAAGGCGAACACGGGGAGCGGGGCGGGACGGAGCCGGAGCGCTATGGGAACGACTGCTTGTCCTTCACGCTCTGCACGGTCTCGTCCCCCAGCCCCGACGGCGTGCTCCCTGAGATCACCGTCGTAAACTGTCCCACCCACCCAGCGTCAGCCTTCCACTTCCCGCGTCCACAAAACAAAATAGCAGCGCACCTCGATGTTGTTCCCGCCGGCCTCGGCGCGCGAGGCGGGGTCGTACGAGCTCGTCGGGTCCGTCGAGAGCGTCGGCGTGCGGAACGCGATCTTGCTCACGACGGGGCGCCGCGTGCGTCCGCCGAGCAGCGACCCGCGCGCGTTTAGGGTCGCGAGCAGGGAGTTGACGTACACTGTGCGGGGCGCGTCAGATCGGATGGGGTTTAGGGTGGGTGTGATCCGAGTCATGTGAGGAACGAAAGATGGGAAGGGGAGGGGGGATGGATGGAGGGAAGGGACGTACGCTTGCTGAGGACGAAGTAGAAGGCGAAGTAGATGAACTTGGTCGGGTCCGCTGCGTACTAGAAGCGCACAAACGGCGTCAGTCGCGTCTGGGCAGGCAATGAAGGGGAAAGTGTACCGACCGCGACGAGGGCCCCGATGGCGCACAAACTGCCAAAAAAAACACAACACCCAAACATCAGCGAACGTGCTCCCGATCTCAGCGGGCGCGTCCACGCACCTCGTGAGCACCCCGGTGTTGATCGTGTAGGTGATGAGCACCCTGATCACCAAATCCGTCCTGCAAGCGTCCAGCGGACGTTAGCTATACATCCGAGTGGCCAGGACCAAAGTTGTGCGGGGGACGCACCTCCGGATGCCGGTCTCGAAGCCCTTGAGCAGGAGGCACTGCGCGACCGCCACGATCAGGTCAACTGTCGCTTCCACGGACAGACCAAGATACAGGCTCCACTGCGTGATGCAACGTGGTCAGGCCGACGATGGGGCGAGATGGACGGGGTAAAGAGAGACGCACGGAGAAAAGGCTGATGTCGCTGTACAGCGGAATGCGATATCTAGAGCGGGTGAGGGTGAGCATGAGCAACGGGGCGGGTAGGTGGGGACATTCAGGGCGCTCGTGCTTACAGTTTGACAGCGAAGTCTGAAGGACGTCGGGGCGGACATGAGCGTGTTGGTGGGGCGGAAGTAATATGGAGACGGGAGCTTACAGGTGGCATCCACTGCGGTCGGTAGAGACACGCCTGTCAGCGAGTGCAGAGGTGGGCCGATGCGCGTCATCTACATACCGAGGATGAAGACGGAAAAGAAAGCCTGCAGCGAGGAGGGTGTGACATATGGTCATTAGATGCTGGCGTGGAGTACGGGCAGAGAACGTACGATGACCGCCGGCACGATTGGCCTATGGTTGCTTACTGAGTGCAGCAAGTTTAGCGTCGTGGCCACGCCAGCCGGGTGGGGCGATGTACTCACATTTCCATAGGCGGTATCCGAAGATTCTACGGACAGGAAGCGGGATTCCAGACATGAGCTTTAGTTTCGTGGACGTGAGAGCGAGGCAGCGTACTCACGCGCGTACTATCGAGTTACTGGCGTTCTAGAGGGAGGTGAGTATGTCAGTACGAGGAAGGAAACGTAGGATACGAACCGAGACAATAATCATAGTCTGACATATCAAACCATGTAAGTAAGTGCATATACAGCTGTGCAGAATGACGGCAGCACGCACCGGTATCGGCCTGTGGAGTGTTATCGCACGTTTAGCTCGCATGTCTCCGCGTGCGCATACACCCACTTACCAGATTGGCCGTTGCACCGCGCGCAAGTTGGTGAAGCTCGTGATGCAATACCAGTACATCGCGCCTGTAATGAGGCCTGCATGGAGGCTGTCAAGAATCCTAGGGGGACGGTCGCTCAGTCTTCAGTCGAGGGGTGCGGTTTCACTGGTAGATTTACCAGATAACTGCTACCTAGAGATACCGATTTAGCATAACAGCCATCGAGGAGGGAACGAAACTGCCATGTAGCCTCAGTCGCCGTAAAGTTGAGCCAAAAAACACTTTGCATTTAGCACGCCGACGGCATCTACTGAAATGGTATCCCGATTGAGCTTCGCCGCGTCTCGTTCACACGGGCAGCTCAACTCCACTCCGCACTCTTCGTGCGGAAGCAAACGCGAGAAACGGAGTGCTGCACTCACCGAGAGTTTCAAGGCCCTGCTGTCCTTCTGGTTCCTCCTGTAGTACATGAACGCCTGGAGCGTAGTGATGCCATAGAGCCTGAAGACGTCGCGAAGGGTAAGATAAGACATTGCGACCAAAGCGAGCAGCCGTACAGAGTAGTGACGAAGTGGCCGAGAAACGCCGCGCCGAGGGTATCATCGAGCTTTATCGCGCCTGGCGGTATCTGAGGTATCTGTGCGGGACTGGCCATGCCGCGCGAAGGCTAGGGTGGGACGTTGTGCGAGCGCAGAGGCTCAGACGCGTCGGAGAGGGACTTGGCGGGGTCGCATGTGCAGCGGGGCTCCGGAGGGAGCGGGCGCAGGCGGGCGCAGTACTTATAGCGAGGGCTGGCGTCCTTGGGGGGGGGGGAGATCTGGGAGCTAAGCGAAGAGAAGAAGCAGAACAAGGGCCGTACAGATTGAGTACGGGCCTAACCCAGTTAATAACGCGAGATGGGAAGACGCGCCGCCTTGATCCCCGCCCGTTCCTGGCTCTGGCCACCGCAACGTGCTCCCGCTGCCGGAGACTGCCGCGCGCGGTCGCAGATCCATTCCCCCCTCCTCCGCACCCGCTGCGCCCCCATCGCCATCATCCCCGGCGGCCCGGCCCTGCGCACGCTTTCTCTCGCGGCAGCTCATCACGAACGCAACGTCAGTTTGGGCGTGATTGATATGTCATGGCAGCCCGAGAAACGCAGCCACGCCCTCCCGAGCCGCACTCTTTTTCGCGAACCACCCCAAGGGCGCGTCGCCCGCACCACTCGCATGCCGCTTGCGGGATAGCGTTGAGCCAGGACAAGTCCGCCGCGGGCGGGTGGGCGCGGGTGGCCCGATGTTGTTGACGCTTGTGGGGTCGCGCCGGCCAGGGGCTACACCTGTCAAGCCCCCGCCGGCAAGCGTGGTTTGACGTATCGGTCGTCGGGATCTATAGAAACTGCCTTTGACAACGTGTTCAGCGTCGTCGTCGACGAGTGCCTCCGCTCCGCTGAGCACCGCCTCGATAGCTTTCATCGCGAAGTGAGCGACACTCCGTCTGCACCGCATCGATCTGCGTCCACCACGACGGGAGTCGTGTTGATCACGTCTTCGGACTTTCACCAACACCCTTGGTAAATCAATAGCTTCACTGTGCTTAAAGTTACAAGTGGCTCTCGATTCCTAGTTTTGTGCGGACTGATCGATGATCTTTGCAGCTGGCCTCCGCAAGATGTGGCAACGCTAGCACCTGTGGCTTCGGAACGATGATCCGGGTTGTCCCCACCCAGAAGATAGCCTCTGAAACGCGCCGGTCTGTCAGGTATGTTTCTTCCCCCGTGAACTATCACCTGCATTCTCTACAATGCGTTCCAATCTCGTCCGCCTCATTCTCATCCACGTCGCTTACTCTTACGGGTTCACACCTCCGTGCGACATACGCACTCGCTCAGCGGCGCTCTCGGCAAAATGGTAAGTACACAAGCTCAATCTTCCGTTCCATGAATGCCACTGATATACATGTCTCGCCTCGTCGCCCGACGACGGAGGCACACATCGCCGGAATAGTTCTGATGATACCTCCTCCTACCGAATTCCGTTCGGGGCAGATAGTACCACAGGGCCCGCGACGTGCGGCCCGCCATTGGCTGCCATGCCCTGCAATACAGGGCGTCGCCGTTTCCCTGGAGACCCAGCAATAGGTGTCCTTCTGCAGCGCCCTCGGCCAGGCCAGGGCCCGCGAGGCATTGCAATGCGAACTCACTCCACGAGCGAGTATGTTTCGTGCGGCGATTTCTCTCTCTGGCCAGCGTCGCAAGGTCCGAGAACCGCGAAGCGTGCGCATCTGTGTTCGTCCAACACGCATGCCGGTGCTGCGATCGCTGTTTCCGGCTCGCGCGAACGCGTTTCGAACCTAAACAGCGAACACATCCGCGTCTTCGCACTTCGCGCCCCCTGCGCATACGGCAGTCCCGTCCTCCGCCGACCTGGATCCTGCAGCGCTCGATATCTGGCTCAAACTCATACTTCTGACAGGTAAACAACAGTTCGATCGCCTCGCCGCCGGCCTTCTCGTCCACATCGACCTTCGCGCGGGATCGCCCCCGCCATATCCAGCTTCCAGCACCCCCTTGCTACCGCGGGCATGCACGTCAACGTATCTCCATCTCCCAGCGGCGCCCGCCACCCCGCGTGCTCGCCCTCCTTCGCCGTGTACCTCGCGACGCGTACGGCATGCGCGCGCACATTCCTAGCGAGAACTCAGGCTTTGACAAAGACCGAAGCACGGTCGGCCAGAATTATCGCCTTCGACGCTGCGGCGCACAGCCGGCTGATATATGCGCTTCGGTACGCCCACGGGGCGTGGGCGCGATCCGGCGAGCATGGGCTCGGAGGTTGCGGATGCGGGCATCTGGGTGCATCATGGAATTTAGAAGAGGATGCTGTTGACGAGCAGTCCGTGCTCCTCGGCTCGCGGCTGGAGAGGGTCAATGTGACCTCGGTCTTGCGTGTGGCGAATAGGGACGGGATGCGGGGGGGAGGGAGCGCCTTCGGAAGGTCGACCCTGCATGCGTGCGGGCGATCATCACCCGAGCGGGGGCGGCACTGCTCAGCCGGGGCGAGCTAGGTCCTGGTGGGCGGACGGAGCGCTCGGCCGCAAACTCAAACGCAGATGGAGAGTGGGGTTTGGGGGCAGGGGGGCGACTAGAACCGTGTTGGCGGCGGCCCCGAGTCCGCGGCTGGGTACCGAGCATCCTGTCAGGCTGCGCGCGGGATCCAGGGAGTGGCCGATGGCGGCGTTGGGGAATTTGCGGGAGGCGAGTCTGACCAGCGAGGTGTGACAGGGGTCACCGTGTGTTGTTGGGTAGGAGAACCCGCGAGGAGACAAAGAAACGCGAGATGCTGCTTCGGAGAGCCTGGGGTATGTCGAAGAGAGCCGGCCACTCAAATCATCCCAGAGTCAGTCCAAACATTTATTGATTCAAGCGTACCAAAGGGTATGATCATCGCAAAAGCCGCGTTCCTGTGGATCACTGGTCCCGACTCATCAGCGCCTTCAGCATGCATATCACAATGTACTGTGGCATAAGGTGACAAACTTCACTTGCCTGACCTGAACTCGTTGAAATCATAATGGCAAGACGGTCCTACGGGCGGCATACCTGCTATTAGCGTCTCATCTGTAAGCATGGGGGCAGTGATCTAACGCACCATCTTACTACCTGAAATATTCAGTGTGGACAAAATGAAAGTATGCGTGTACATAGCTACCTCAGTCACGTGAATACACAAGAGTGAGCTGCGCGTAGTCGTAGTTTGAGGTTAAGCTGGACTCGGGCCAATCACAGGCCAGATCTATGGGCGCTTATGCACTTTCCCCCATCTGTCGTCTCAAATCTTGCTCAAATCCCTGGCTCGCCGTTCGACTGTGCGCAACCTGCTTTTCCACACCATGAATAGCGCATCGCTGCGTGACTTTGGCGATAATTTGGAATGCTGAACAATCCTCGTCATGTCGCGGGAAAATTGTTGCGAAACGCAGGAGTTTGGTTGGTGCCGCGCGCGCCTCGTGGCACGATGCGCAACACCCAAATCCTCACTCGCTCGTCGAGGATGCGCCTCCAACCCTTCTTAAAGCACGCCGCGACGCCGGTAAACGACCCATTTATCGCACACCATGTCCACCACCACCTACGCTGCTGAAAAACAGGTCGCCATCGCGGCCGTGCGCCGCGCGTGCGTGCTCACCGCGTCGGTCTTCAACAAGCTCGTCAAGCAGGAGACGATGACCAAGGAGGACGCGAGCCCCGTCACTGGTGCGTGTACACGACGCCTGGAATTGGTGCAAGGACTGATGTATGCGTGCGGGGGTGGGTAGTGGGCGATTACGCGGCACAGGCGGTCGTGAACACGATCCTCGGGCGGACGTTCCCCAAGGACCCCGTCGTCGGGGAGGAAGACGCCGCGGACCTGCGCGTGGAGTCGGGCAAGACCCTCCGCGAACGCATCGTCCAGCTCGCGAGCGAGACGTTGGCTGCCCCGCTCGCGGAGGGCGAGCAGGAGGAGTGGGGGCTCGGTCCGAACCAGGCGCAGACGGCGGAGCAGCTGCTGGACGCGATCGACCGCGGGAACTACGAGGGTGGCAGGACAGGACGTGAGTGTTGTATTCTTTATTTGCCTCTGCGCCAGGTTCTCTTTGCACACGAGAATGTCACCGAAACGTCCCGTCCGGTGGATATCTCTTCCAAACGGAGAGAATGGAAACTCAATGTCGCCCTTCTCGACGGACTCTCACCGAGGAGGTGAAAAGATTACCACTGGGTCAGACTTCTCGGCGGCTCTCCGAGGGCTTCGAGCATCGCAATCCCCGTCGTAGCGTGTGGGAGTCGACTGGTCGCGTAGAGAGACACACTCAGCTAACACGCTTGCCTACAGGATTCTGGACACTGGACCCTATCGACGGCACGAAGGGCTTCCTGCGCGGAGAGCAATACGCCGTCTGCCTCGCGCTCGTTGTCGACTCCCGCCCCGAGCTCGGCGTCATCGGCTGCCCGAACCTCCCCGTCTCCGCCGCGGACCCCTCTGGCCCGCGCGGCTGCATCTTCGTCGCCGTCCGCGGACAAGGCGCGTACCAGCTCGCGCTCGACAACCCATTCTCGGCCCCGGCGACGAAACTCACGATCCCGCCGTCGACGGGCGAGACGCTGAACTTCCTGGAGAGCGTCGAGAAGGCGCACGCGAAGCTGAGCTTCAACGAGCGCGTCGGGCAGGTCCTTGGGATCACGCGCGCGCCGACGCGCATGGACAGCCAGGCGAAGTACTGTGCACTCGCGCGTGGGGACGGCGGCGCGTACCTGCGCATGCCCACGGGTGTCGGGTACAAGGAGAAGATCTGGGTAGGCGGGTTTCTCTGATCATTTGTTTGCGCTCGCTGACGTACGTATGCAGGACCACGCTGCTGGCTTGATCCTCATCGAGGAGGCGGGCGGCGTGATCACCGACGGTCGCGGGGAGCCCCTGGACTTCGGCCTCGGGAGGACCCTCGGCGAGAACTTTGGTGTGGTCGCTGCGGGCAAGGACGTGCACGATAGGGTCATCGCGGCGATAAAGCAGGCGAAGGCAGAGGAGGATGCTGCTGCCCAGTGAGAACTTGCTGTATGATGTACGTTGCCGTCTGTCTGTACGTGTATGCGCTTGTAGAACTCGCGATGTCACTTCGCGTGCGTCATTATGAGGTCTAGGAAAGCTGACAATGAGATTATAATATAGTTTTATTTCACTGAGGGCAGCCGGCGTGTAGACGCCCAAGAGCAGAATGACATTGATCACTAGCACAGCGACCTTTGTTCAGCTTTCGTCCTAACAACCTCCACCTCTTCAACCCAAATATTGCTGTCCCCTCCTGCGGCGACCCGGAACTCTACTCGCTTTCATACACTCTGCTTGGAACTGCACAAGATGGTCCAGACCCGTCGAAACGCGCAAGTGCAAGCAGCATTTGCGGTATGCACTTCTCGCATTACGGCTGGCCACATCCTACCAAGCAGTCTAGGCATCCCTACGACGAGCACATCCTGAGGCTTCCGACGCAGCTACACAGCATGATCTTCGACTACCTCACGGATCTCGGAGAGGAAGCTATGGCTCGGCGCGTCCTTGACCACTCTCCGTAAAATGCTCCTTCCCGAAGTCGAAGCTGCTCTGTACAGAGAGATCGAGACTGTAACCTGCAAGTATGCCTCCGCACTATGTCGCGCAATATCGAAGAGGCGCTACGGCGCTGTCTTCGTCCGGAAATTGGTCCTATCCGTCCGCGGCGGCACGAACCTCAAACAGCCACTCAAGACTGCACTCCCGCTGCTCACGAATCTCTCGTCCCTCGAGCTCGTAGTCGACGAGCCTTCTATATTCGACATTCTCCTGCACTGCTCATTCCGACTACACACGTTCATCATAGGCGGAGAACGGTTCGCTCCACGCTTGGAGGATGTCTTGGCATCTCAACCGGACATCGAACGGTTCTCCTTCGTCCTCATACCCGAACACTCGCAAGACGTGGTCCAACCCGAGCGCTCGTGGCCCGACATCCTCCCGAAGCTCCGGACACTGACCGCGTTCGCCTCCCGCTTCCCACTCACTTTCATCACCTACCCCTACCCTATCACCCACCTCTCGATCATGGCTGCGAGCCACGACGACATCGCGCACGTCGTGAAGCACCCCAGCATGCTACTGGCCGAAGTCCGCTTCTTGAGACACGTTGGTGCGCGCAGTCACTTTCTCGGCAAAGGTGTTGTGCGACACGGCCGCCGCACGCCATGATCATCAGACATACGTGTAGAGAGGAAAGGAAGGTGTGCGGGCACGCGGCGATGACTCACGACTCGTGTTGGTTGCTGTATTCGCCTACCCGTTGGGGAACAAAAGGCTTCGTCCCGTTCTGTGTAATCAGCCCCATCAGGAAAAACCTCCCGCCCGAATTACCGGGAATGTCGCATGTTTTCTGTACTTTTCCCCGTAAAACGCTGTAAACCGCCGAAAAATACTGAATTATGAACAGCCCCCATCCAAAGTGATTACTTTCTGTCGGTTTACAGCGCAATTTGCGAGTTTATGACCTGCCCATCTGAGTCGCTCACCATCAAGACAACTCTGAGTGGGTGCAACACAAGGTGCCGGTCTCCCGTGGTTCATTAGGTGTGCACTTCTTAGTATATATGTCGTCAGCCGGCACTGAGCGCGGCGGGTGTATAGCCTGGCTCTGAGGGAAGCTTGCTGTAGTCTGCAACATGCATGATATACCCGGACGGCGCTGCATCGTGGTACAGGGGGGAATGTATGCTACATCAATATACAAGTCTCGCTACACACATACGACTAATGAAAGTCGAACACAAATCCAAATAGCCACAAGAAGCACTTACTGGTCTGTCCCATTTCAGGCCGTTTACGAACAATCGATCGGGTTCTGCTGCTGGTCCGACATGTCGTTCTGCGCGCGCGTGCAGTCCGTGCACAGCAAAGGGGGACAAGCTCATCGTGCGGATCCGGTATGCCGGGAGCATGGGCTCGACCATGGCGCTGTAGCTCGCGCCAACCGTGATTATCCAGAAAAGGTCGGGCGGGTGGCCGATGGAGGTGCTCGCGCCATCCCCGGTGGTGTACGAGGAGACCGACTTGAAGAAGGCGATGTTGCCTGGCTACGACAGAATCAGGGCGACAGCCGCCATACGCAATGTTACACAGAGACGGGAGAGATCACGAGCGAGTATATGCGGGTGGTCAAAAAGCCAGTAGACAACAAGTAGTAAGAGACAGAGAGGCTGAGAGACGGCTAGTACGGGACGCGCACACAAGTCTCACGAAGCCGGCCCTAAGTTTGTAGACGCCGGTAAGGTAGCGTCGGACATTGCCGAACTGACCCAGTGCACAAGCACCACAGTGCCCACGTCACTCTTTCCCTCGTCCTCCTCATCCTTCCTCATCCTCCTCCGTGTCGTCTCCTCCCCATCCAAGTACGCACCTATGGTTGTCTGTCGTGCGACGAGTTCCGATTTGAGCTCTACCGTGTGCTCCCCTGTTGGTCCCATGGGGCCCCAGCTCACGGCTCGCGACGAAGCTACTCTGTTTGAGGATTAGCTAGTGACGTGGCGGGTATGGTCAGGCCGGTGAGTTGAATCATGTTATTGGCTATCGTATCTTTACGTGAGGCGAATGCATTAGGGTCGTGGTGTGTCTGGAGGACGCTCGTTGCGTTACACGTCATCGTTCGCCGCCGCTATTGCTTTTCACAGGTCAGTCTTGAGGATACATTTTGTATGCTTTCCGGCCCTGCCGATAAGGCAGTGGTGACCGTGCGCCCTATTCGCTCTACTGGCGTATTTGTATGACAGGCTGTCAGGCATTGCTTGCTCTCTTTGTGGTACGCGCGCTCCCTCTCTACCTCTCGCCCTTACTCTGCCGCGACTGAGCACGCCTTCCTCGTTGCTGCCGGCACCGGCGTCCTACCCTTACCCCTCCTCTCCCTGTACCTCTAGCGATACCACATCTACGCGGCGCACGCCTGCCCGCGTTTCCTCGGCTAGCTTCTCGTGCGCGTCCCGTTCTCCTCCCAGTACGCGCTGCAGAACGTGCGTCGCGAGGTTGCAATGTTCGCGGACGTCGAGTGCGCGCACACGCTGGACTTCAGGCGGTAGCACGAGCGCCAGGCGACGCGCGACTATACGGCGGAGATGGCGTGCGTGGGCCCCTTACTTGTGGGAGGACAACAGGTTTGTGTTCCTGCTATCATGATTTAGCATACATTGACCCAAGATCGCTCTCCAGTCACTTTCTGCAGCTGCCTGCATCGTAATAATTGTCCACTCGCCCACTGTCAGGTACGTCTGCTGTGCCTGCCTCCGTTCTCTACTCCATCAACTCATTGATGCTCGTAGATTTACGTGTGAAAGAAGTTGCGTTCCCAGATGGCGATGGTGCACCTTGCGCATGGGAACAGGATGGGGTTTGGGTGGGGCCAATGTTCGTTAGTAGGGACAATTCCGTGATCCTGTACTTTGTCGTTCTGCCTTCAATATATGACTGTGCACCCTCCGTTACATATGTGTGATATGAATGAAAGTGCCATAATATGCGAGAAAATGCGCTCAAACCTCGCCAGGAATCCATTGTAAACTGCCGTAAAACAGAGTAATTCTACTGCAACCGGGACCGGTCAGCTCGAAAGCGCTCGTACCCACATGGTTGTGGCGTACAGGACACCGAGAACCTCCAATCACGCATATCGCATATTCCATTGTTAACGTTATATCTCATACATATCTCGGGGACTCTTCGATCACAACCTGATCATACTCCTACTTATGGCGCAGCATTGGGGGATCGGTCCTGAATCCCATTCTGTCTATGATTACGAGGAAACCGCGGACATGCGCGGGCCCCGCTCTTGCATCCCAGCAAGGAGTGCGGAAGGGCGATGCTCGCGTACCGTACGCGCGGTCTTGCACGCCGCGCGGCCTTTGCCCGCCCTCTGGTGTAATCGTTGGCGGCGTGTCGAAGCAACGTGAGGAGGGAGACCGGTGAGTTCGACGATGTGTCGTGCATGCGCGATCAATTTACTTACCTGGTGTTTTCCCAGCAGCGCGCATGATGCGACAGACACATGTCGAGGCGGTAGGCACTTTGCCCAGAGCTGCCTCCCGGCGCGAGCGTCGAGGGTAGGAGGAGGGCTTCGGCAGCTTCATCAGCAAAGAGAAAGGGCCTTTTCTGGACCTGCATACATCAGAGACGTCACCAGGGGTGTAGTGAAGTGGGCGTATAAGGCGGCATGGCTTCGGGGCATGGGACGGGCGCGGGGCACATTGTCGCGAGCTCGATCAAGACATGAAATCGGCTCAAATACTTTCTCCTCAGATCGCGAAGACACGCAGAGGCGTGTGGACCCTGATGTAAGAGCCCCGGGATTCCGTTCTGGGCCGCACACCGCTCAGTGCGGGCGCGAAGTCGAGTTCAACGATGGGTTGTCTGAGAATACCCCGTAGTCGGCGCAGTTCACGCATTTCCGGTTTGGGGAACGCACCTGATGTGCACCTAGAATAAACCTTTGTGCCTGGCACGAAGGGAGGCAGCAGAGTGTGAGGTCCGCAGAGCGAGGTGCTCGGTGGTGCCCGCTCGATCGTCCATCCCGCCACGCCGCAGGGGAGCGTCGACGGTGTCGGATGCACTTTGTGATGAAGGATGGCCGTCGCGGACGGCCACGGCGGTGTGTTGCCCACACGGGGTGTTCATACGGCGCGGAAAGGCGGGCTTTGGACGTGAAATGTGTGCGCTGTGCACATAGAACGCGCCGAAGATGGCCTTGCGAGTGCGGTGAAACGGCACCGGAGCTCAGAGTCCGACCAGAGCATGAGGCCGCGCCCGTCGTATGGCGTCTCGTGGGTTTCGACAAGCGGCATAGACTTCGTGGCGGGTCGTGGGTCGATCGTGTCTTTACAATGTTGGGTGCAAATGCTGGCGAGCACCTGAAACGATGCGGGTGGCCTGTGATCACGAAGTTGTGAGCGTAGTTCGTGTAGACACAGAGCGTCACTTCCCGGACAGCGAGATACGTGTGCTAGTGATTGGACCTTGGCATCAAGTCAGAATGCACGCCATGATGTCGCCCGGCTCGCAGCTCCTACAGGAACATTGAACGTGCCATGGCGTTGTTGATAAGCGCAAGAGTGCAATCTCCTGCGCACGCTGGCCGTACCTGGAGATGTCAAGGGTGAACGTAGTACACTGCTAAGTCGTAGTTACTAGTGGGAGGCTCATGTGAGTGTGCGCGCACCTGTAGCGTCTTGGTGCCTGTTCAACGGCAGACGTCACATGAGTAGACACATCCCGTGCTGGATATAGATCAACGCGCTGTGCGTAACTCGAGACACGGAGAGCAGGCTGACATTGAGAAGAGAACGCAGTGATATGATATGATGACCGTCTTCGATGGTCGTCGCGAAAGCTCAGAGCTCAACCCTAACCAGGATGAAATGCACTGGGCCATAATATTCTAATCGAAGAGGGTGCCAGAAGCCGAGATCAGGAATCTCGCGTGTTTAGAGCGTTTAACGGGCGTTTAATGAGCGCTTTCGAGCTGACCGGTCCCGGTTGCAGTATAATTCGCTACTTTACAAGGGGGGGACTTTTGTTTCTTGCATAAAATGCTGTAATCCTGTAAATGGAATAAACTCGCATAAAACGCAGAATTATCGCGGTTTTTCGAGGAATTCCGGCGGGAGGTTTTTCCTGATGCCAGCTATAGCAGGCTTGTACGTACGCGTGCTCCATGACCGGGGGAGTGGGGACGGTTCAGTGGCCTGAGATGGCAACACCGTACACGATCGACACCCACACTGGCGGGACTAACGAGTGTCTTCCACCCCGAACGTGAGGCTGGTTTACGAGCCTATGGCAGGACCTGCCTTAAGGAGCAGGAAACGCACAGCCACCGCCTCCTCGTGCTGTTCAAGTTGGTTGTACTGCCAGTGGAAGCCGGCGTTCAGCGCTCAGCTTCTCTTCACCCACACCGCTGTTCGCCATCGCCCTTTCCTGACATTCCTGGACTTGCTCTCGGGCCTTGCTCTGGCGGCCCTTGCGCGGTGGACCCGCTGAGCTACACCAATTTGTACTGCCTGTGGGCCGTCCGAGCCCCCGTCACGACCCTCGCTGCACCAGCCATAAAAACGGCAGAGCACAGGTGAGCTGTTCCCAACATCCCATTCACTCATCATGTCTCAACCGTCAGCACCCGCAGATCGACAGATCAGTATCAACCCCCCGTCCCCGATCATCACCCGAGCTACCGCCCCGGAGTCACCCAAGACACCGGAGCGCCAGTTTCTCAAGCCACTCACCCACCACGACCACGGCAGCGATTCCCCTCGCAAGATGACCGTCGGCGGAGTAGACAGTCCTGGGTCCAATAGGCTTGAGTATCCCGTCACGGCTTCCCACAATACGGTCAAGGTCGAGCTTGCTGAAAGGGTCGAGTTCGACCAGACGTCTGTCCTGGACCGCTTGAAGATCACGGAGCTGGACTCTGCGTTCGTCAGGGACTGCAAGAAGAGCCTGCTGGAACGATGCGCGAGAAGTGTGAAGCGACTGAAGAAACTATCTCTTACTGCGGACAGGATGAAGACGACGAACCTCGCACTCGAACCGGTGTTGGACGCTGATGAGACCACCGCGAAAGGGACCGCAAGAGAAAAGGAAATGTATAAACCCTTGGTGAGCATCTGTGAAGTCATTGTAAGTATAACACTGCTAACGCTTGTTTCACGCATAGACAGACCTCTTCGACTACATCCGAGGTTATTCGCAGCCGGGCAAGCAGGGAGCTGACGATGACGCAGTCCGCTTCGATCGGTGCTTCATCAACCAAACCAGAGACCTCATTCCGGACCAGCACCACACACCCGGTTTCCCTCGATTCACCCCAGACTTCACTCTTTTCCACGATAGCGAGATGCTTCGACGACTGGCCAAAGGCGACAAGCGTCGACGTCATTGGCGATACCAGGACGCGTTCATCGAAGTGAAGGCAGGGTCCAAACAGCACCCATTTCCGAACGAGAACAAAGAAGCCACCCCCCTCCTCACCCAAGTCGCCAATTACGCGCGCTTGCATCTGTCCGCCTGGCCCTTCTCCGCCTTTTCCATCGGGCTCATGATATATGGTCGCAAATTCTGTGTTGGCATGTTCGATCGCTTTGGCGGTCAGCTCTCCCCGGAATATGATCTTTGGGACCACCTGGACGTCTTCATCCGCATCGTCTATAACATGACCCGTGTCCTGACCGATGACGAGCTGGGCCGCGATCCTTCCGCCGTCCTGTCCTGGCAGGACGACAAGATCGTCTTTGCGGCCGTGGAACCGGTTGGGGACGATGAGCGATGCTGGGCAGTAGACATCGAGAAGCCCTTGTGGTCCTCGCTGTCTCTATTCGGGCGCGGCACCACTGTATGGCATGTCCGGGCGCGCAAACAAAATGGCGAACCCGACGGACCCACCTTTGTGATGAAATCCTCTTGGCGCTCTAGCAAACGCAATTCCGAGTCAGATATCTATCAGCTCATTGCTAGCAAGGGGTGGCACTCGGGTCTAGCAAAATACGTGACTGGAGCGGACGTCAAGTTCCCTGTTGGGACACGCTGGGGGGATCGCTCCGGTTCGCCAATCACCATACATCAGCTTCGTAGGGCGTTTCTCCCTCCCGAGGAGGAAACTATGTTCCTCCACCGCATCATTCTGGAATCTAATGGGAAGCCGATCTGGGAGTATGAAGACGATGAAGAGCTACTCAGAGGCATGCTAGGTGCCCTTGCCGGTACGCATTTACTGTGACCTTGGTCTCGCTCTACGAGTCCTGGTGTGATCGCTCATTCTGCACCCCAGGGCACAAATTCCTTGCAAAGCATGGGATACTGCACTGCGACGTCAGTGCGGGGAACATCCTGCTCTCTGTGAATCGCGACGAGCAACAAGCTTGGGGATTTCTCACCGACGTCGAGTACGCCCGCATGAGGGATGAAACCCGTACAGAAGAGGTCGTTGAAGCGCCCCTCGGATACGGGCCCGTCAATCCGAAGTTCTCAGGGTCCATGATCAGGGTGAAGACCGTATATACGCAATTCATGAACGGTGCAGCTATCTCGGTATAAACTTTATCTACCAAGCTTCGACCGCTGGTCCTTGTTAACACACGAATGCACAGGGCACATATCAATTCATGTCCCGCCGCCTCCTCTCATATCTTCGTATGGGCAAAACATCAGTTCGCTCCGAAGAAGAAGATGACGTCGAGTCCTTCTTCTGGGTTTTGCTCTATGCAGTCTTCAGGCAATTCACTGTCAGGGCAGTTGGCAACACGGTTATGGAGCAGGAAGCCCGCAGCTTCTTCGTCAAGATGTTTGGCGCAACAAACATCCAGGAAGTCTTCACTTTGCGGCAGGATCCAGCGGCACTCAGTACACTCATCATCTCAAACGTCCCTTTCGCCGACCACACTACCCTTGCACTCCGTTCCGTGCTCCAGGCATATAAGATAAAACTCCAGGCAGATGTGCCACTGGTTCACGGCGTAGCTGCGGAGAATAGGAAGAAAGGAAAGGACAGAGGGAAGCTGAAGACAACGGCCGAATTCACGCCTTTACCGGTGTCTCAAGTGTTCACTCACGCCAAGTTGGAGGAAAGTCTGCAGACGGCGGTTGATGAGATCGTTGACGCGATGCTCGTAGACTCCGACTCAGGCCAGGCTCTTGTTGCTTGATGGACCGTCACCTTGTGCATCCATCCGTTCTGGGATAGACACGTAGTACGGACGGTCTACGTCATAGCTCGCTAACTCGCACTCGCTAGACCGTGTTATAGTATACCACAATGGGAATGTACATCTGTCTCGCAAGTGACGTTTTGGATGAAGGCACGCCCCTACCCGACACTTTGCAGCCCCAACCGGCACGCTACGAACGCATTCTGACGGGATCCACACGCGCAGAGCTCAACGCGGAGTGCACGAAGTTCGTCAATGAGCACGGCCGCACGCTCGACACTGAGGAGCAGTTCGATGCGGAGTACCCCTTTGAGATCTAAGGGGGCGCGACGTCGACTTCAAAACGGCATAAGTGCCGACCGGGATCGGCACTATTTTACACTACTGCATGCGCAAGAGGGCCCGCCGCGCTGAGGGTGCCTATGCGTGTACTGATTAATACTACACACCCATTAGACAGTCTAATGCACATTTATCCAGGTCAACGTAGCCCCGGAGGTTGAGCTGCTAAAACTCCATGCTAACCTGGCTATCTCTGTGTACCACCGCCAACAAACCTTTGCCGGTCTCTACCTAGTATGCATATGGAAATTGACCCCATTGTACAACGCTGAGACACACAGCGCATCACATCGTACATCGACCTCTCAGCCCCACAAACCCGGCCTACGCATCCTCAAGGCTCAGCATCCATGAATGTCGCCCCCAGCCCCAAATCATCGACGTCCATCCCGCCCCCCAGCGGCCGCCCAAGCGCCCGCGTCGCCGCACGCCGCGCCTTCTTCGCCTCGCGCTTCAGCACGCGCCGCCCGAGCGGGTTTGCGCTCGCCATCGCGCGCCGCGCGTGCTCCTCCACCGGCGCGTCGTACGCGGGCACGTCGTGCGAGCGCCGGGGGCCGCGCGCCCTCCGTGGCGGAGGTGCGCGTGGTGGAGGCGACGGAGGGGGAGCGCGAGCGTTTGCGCGGGATGTGCGGGGCGAGGTCGTCTGACTCCATTTGTTTCCTGCGGTGGGGTTGGGTGTTAGTTAGCGTGCGGATGTGAATTGTGAACGGGGGACCTACCCGTCCTCGTCCATCTCCTCGGGGAAGTCCTCCGTCTCCTCATCGCCCATCTCCACGTCCGCGGGTGGCTCGAACCCGAACGCGCCCGCGTCGGCGGCGCCAAAGAGCCTGTCGAGCGAGAACGGCTTCGCGAGCTCGGCGACGATCTGCGCCTGCCCGACCGTCTCCGCCCCGGGCGCGATCTGGTCGACGTTCCGCAGGAGGATGTTCTTCTTCTTGCTCCCCTTGCCGTCGTCGAAGTCATCGTCATCGAAGACGACACCGGGCGAGTCGATGACCTTTAGCCCACGTTCGAGCTGTACTGTCTGTAACTCCTTCGTGAAGCCCGGTTGCGCCGCGGACTTGAATGGAAGCGTGGGGGTGGAATGTCAGAGGTACCGGAGCCAGGCTTGGGCGTTCTCGCGCGGGATGAGATCTGTAGAATGGGGTTGGTGGTCATGCGCATGCAAAAACGGAGCTCATGGCCGATGAACGTGGTGGGCGGTCTCTCCAATAGCTGCAGTCTGCGCAGAGAGATTCCGCTGCATGCGGAATACCCGGGCAGACATGCGGCCCGTTCGGATGCATTCCATGAAGAGTGCGCACACCACAATTGCAGGGACAAATGTACGGAATCATAAGGCGTATATCGCATATTTCTTGGATGATCGGGTGCGATGGGGAAGTAGAACGGAAACGCACCGATTTTGTTGAGCACGAAAACCAGCTTCTTGCCCTCGCTTTCCCTCCGGCGGACTTCCTCTTCGACGAGCCTGCTTCTGCAGCCCTCCGGATCGCGCGCATCCAGCACCAAGATGACGATGTCGCTCTCGTCGATCACTTTGTGCAGAGCGCGGATATAATGGCGGCGGAGCTGCTCCTTTGTCTTCGGTGCGCCACGCGAGGATGAGGGGTCTGCAGAGAAGCCCTCGTCGTCCACAGCCGCAGAGGTTTCTGCGAGCGCGGCGAGGGAGGAGAGTGTGGGTTCCGACGCCATCTGCGTGTCCGGGTCTCGGCGTGGAGGCTGCGGCGATCTGTAGTGAGCCACGTCGCCTCCATGATACTGTACGAGCAGTTGAGACACACTGGTTGTACATGTTTCCCGGCATTTCGTGCTTTCAAGCTGGGTAGACGAGGCACGCCAGGGTCTTTCTTGAGTTCTAGGAGGCATGAGGGGTGTGCGGGAGCCTTGCCAGTGCCACACGCATAAGCGTACTGGATTTTGTGGGAACTTCGAGTTTTCGGCTCTCTACCGTACCGTGATTACACCATAGCATCTTTACCATGCACACGTACTGTTTCTGCCCATCTTGGCAGGTGTTGAGCAACAGAGTGTGGCGGAGAGAGAGGCGGAGAAAAAGTGCACAGAATTAGTGTTCGCGCCTGCATGCTCGATCGACCCAAATGTGGTAAACAGACTTTGATCGGGACAAAGGGCCGGGATCGTGTATAGACGCCCAAGATGACATCACTACCACAGCGACCTTCCTCCAGCTTTCTTCCTCTTTCTTCCTAGCAACCTCCACCCCCGCGCCCACTGCTGCAGTGACTGCATCCTCCAACTCATCTCTTTGTCCTCTTAGGGTCACTATAAATTCTTGTTCATCTCATATACTACATTTGGAATCATTTACAAGATGGTTCAGACTCGCCGAAACGCACAAGCGAAAGCAGCATTTGCGGTACGCACTTCTTGTGTTGTACTTGGCCACATCTCACCAACCGTCTAGGTTTTATAGAATGAGCACATTCTCAAGCTTCCTACAGAGCTGCACATGATGATATTCGACTACCTCGCAGACGAGAGGAAGCCATGGCTCGCGTCCTTGGCCACTCTTTGTAAGACGCTCCTGCCCGAAGTCGAAGCTGTTCTGTACAGGGAGATCGAGATTGGCACCTGCAAGTATGCATCTGCACTCTGTCGCGCGATATCAAAGAGGCGCTACCGCGCCGTCTTCGTCCGAAGACTGGTCCTATCTGTCAGCGGCGGCACGACCCTCAAAAAGCCACTCAACACTGCGCTCCCGTTGCTCACAAACCTCACATCTCTCGAACTCGTCGTTGACGAACCGTCCATATTCGACATCCTGCTGCACTGCTCATTCCGTCTACACACCTTCATCATCGGTGGCGAACGGTATGCCCCAAACTTGGAGGACATCTTGGCAAGTCAACCGGACATCGAACGGCTCTCCTTCATCTTCATCCCCGAAAACTCGCAAGACATGGTCCAACCCCAGCTCTCGAGGCCGGACATTCTGCCGAAGCTCCAGACCCTCACCGCCTTCGCCTCCCGCTTCCCTCTCACCTTCATCACCTACCCCTACCCTCTTACCCACCTCTCGATCATGGCCGCGAGCCACGACGACATTGCGCACGTCATGAAGCTGTTCGGAAGCACCCTGGTCACGGTGTGCATACTGCGGCTCATTGGTGAGAAATGCACCCCAGAATGCTACTGGCCGGCGTCCATGTTCCGGAACGCGCACCTCTCGAAACTCGAACACGTCAAGGTCACAGATCTGTACGGCCCCGCTACCGACGTGCGTGCTCCTGCCGATCCCACGTACCTATATTCGCTGAGATTGCTCTTCCGCAGTTGCCATGCGAGCAGGAAACCATGCCCGTCCCCGGCCTCCAGGAAGCCTGTCCCGCACTAAAGACCCTCATGTGGAGCGTCGACAGCTCCATAGCCGACGACCTCTACTGGCCGCCGCCCGGCGGCGACGGCCTCGACGGCCGCATGATGACCGAGTACGCGCGCCTGCTGTTCGCCACGCTCCCCGCGCTGGCGACTTTCACCGTGCACGAGCTGGGCGACCCGATGCACCGCGACGATGACGACGGGGCGGTGTATGGGGAGGTATACAGGCGGGCGGAGGGCGGGGAGGTGAAGGGCCCGGAGAACGAGCCGGTCGAGCTGGGGATGTGGCGCGGGTTGTATGCACAGTTGGTGAGTCAGGATTGGGTTGCGAGCGGGGCGGCAGTCAACGGTAAAAAGTACTGACTGGCTTGGGCAGATGTGAACTTGTTATGCTGTGTGGAGTTTGCCAGACGGCATCAGCGAGGACATTGTACCACCATGGCGCCCATGTCGCCTGTACTATGGTTTGGGCCCACTAGTAGGGCAGATTAGTGGCGTGACCTGCCGCTTGCGCTAATTTGTATATCATCACTTTCATCACTAGATTCTTTGAGCTTGGAAGGGCGGGCCTGAGTGATACGATGGGTGACGACTTGCGTTTGCTCCTTTCCCCTTACAAGAACGCTTACCGTGATGCACCATCTACTACGACGCCTGCCTCAAACAGCGGATCACGCACGGCCACTCTCTCGTGGTCACCACACCATTCACGGCCACGCAATGTCGCCAACCGCCGCATCCCACCCGCCGCTGACACCGTATGACTGTATATTTCACGCATTCGGCCGAATCCCTGTGTGGGAGCTCCAGACGAACCAGCAGTTGCTCCGAGGCTTATTGGATGCGCTCGCAGGTACGCTTATACAGTTCACTTTCGCTCGGAGCTACTGTGCATACTTTGCTAACGCGATATCATAGCGCATAAGGCTTTGTGCGACGAGGGCGTTTTGTATGGGCGTATCAGCCCCGAGATTGTATTCCTTGTTGAGGCCGCCACAGAGCAAAATTCTGCAGGATTCCTCGATGCAACTCACAAAGAAGAAGACGCGTTGGCGGTCCAACCCTCTATGCTAGGTGTAAACGACATGGTACGAGCTTCGTCATCCGTATCACACAGCGCAGCCCAGCGATGACTCAAGATATCATAATCTAGGGCGCGGGTCCACTTAGTTCGTGTCGCGCCGCCTCTTATGGCATATTTCCCAAGGCTGCACATCGGTCCAAGGAGGCGTTGCACACGACGTAGAGTCCTTCTACTGGGTTCTGCTCTACGCCGTACTCAGGAAGCTCATCGCCAGCATGGCCGGCACCGTCGGCCGTCAACAGCAGCGCATCCGTACGGCCTTCTGCAAGATGTTCGGCGGCGCGTCCGCAGATTATATCCTTGACGGACGAGCTGTCTGTCTCCCCACACTCCGACGGTATAGGCTTTTGTGGAAGGGCAAAATCGCCAGGGACAACATCTCGCTGCCGCTCCGGGCGTTGCTGTGGCGGTGGAACCTGTATCTCCGAGATACGAACGAAGGGGATAGCGCCGTGTCGACGGACTCGGAGGACGATGAGGACAGCGGCGAAGAGGATCATGATGGGCCCGACGCCGAAGGAGTTGCGAGAGTGTTCAAACCATGGCACGCTGATGAAGAGCCTGGAGGATGCGGTCGCTGGAAAGCCGTCCACCACCGCGATGTCCGTCGACGGCTAAAGCACTATGGACAGACCACGTTGTGAATGGATTTTATTTCCATTTACAAGTACTGGGGATGGATATGTAGCTCGTTGCAATTCGACGACATGTCGGACGACGTCGGGCGACGTGCAGACTGAGAGAGAGCGAGGTGGAGAGAGCGACCGGCCGGCGCCTCCACGTGCCACTCGTCTGACGACATCGCGCCCGACACCACGCGCGCGTTCCTCCGCCGACTGAGATTGCCCACTGGCACTTGCTCTCCGACCACACTCTTCTTTTCCACGACATGCACGCACCGTCCATCGTTCCGTAGATTGGAGAATAATCGTGATTCCTGAACGATCCTCGTCTTGTCGCGGCAAATCCGATGGACTCGGAGGCACGAATGGCGAGCGGGTCCGTTGAATACGACGTGACGCGCTACCCAACTCTCAAATCCTCACTCGCCCGTCGATGACTCGGATGCGCCTCCGACCGTTTTCAAGGCACGCCGCGACGCCGGTAAACGACTCATCTGTTGCACACCGTGTTTACCACCATCTACTTCGCGGAAATCCCACATCGCCATCGCATGCGGCGTTATGAGGTTCGTAACGATGCGACGCCGCCTGACCTCGGAATATCGCAGGGTTTGATCGCAACTTTGCAGATCCACTGGCAATGAGGTTGGATTTGACAAAGAGCCAATCTACTTGTTCGACTAGATAGGGGCATTAACGTAAGATGTGTGAAAAAGCGCTCATGTTCGCTTGTCTCTTACCGTCATACAGTTACTACGAGCTTAACTCAAATTTGTGCTAAACAGGCCATTTGTGCAGAATCCGCTTGGCGGAAGGATACCGTGCTCGAAATGGTGGTGGAGACGCGTCGGCGGGCACACGCGAAAGCAACATACGAGGTACGCAGCCGTTCTTGCTTATGGGCGTCAGAGCTGACGTACGTGGACACCTCGTGTGGACAGCTGAACATAGCAAACGGCTCCATCCTCAAACTGCCGCCCGAGCTTCTGCGGATGATTTTCGACCACTTCGCGGACCGACAGTACCGATTTTGGCTGGTCTGGATATCCACGATCTGCAAGGCGCTCATGCCAGAAGTCGAGGCTGCGCTCTACAGCACAGCGGCAGTCTCCTCATGCAAGAACGCCACGCGCTTCTTTCGCGCGCTCGTCAAACGCCCGTACCGTGCCCTCGCCGTCCGGAGTCTTGTTGTGTATGTCACTGGGGGCGCCAGCATCAAGCAGCCACTCAAGAGCGCGCTCCAGCTGCTCACGTCCCTCAAACATTTGGAGATCACCGTCGACGACCCGTCGATCTACCCGCTCCTGCTAAACGCCCCGTTCCGTCTCCGCACGCTCCTCACGGGGGGCTACTACTACCCCGACTGCGTTGAGGATATCCTGGCGAGCCAACCCAGCCTCGAGCGGTTCTCGACCATGTTCACCCCAAGACGTGAAGAACCCCTGGACATGGAGCGCGCCCATACGATATCGCGCCCAGACATCCTTCCGAACCTTCGCTCTATCACTGGGTGGGTGGCCCGCTTCCCTCTCACGTTGATCACACATCCGTATCCTATTGTGCACCTGGCACTCGTGGGGGTGACTCGTCGCGACATCACGCACGCGGTCAGCCTGTTCGGCAACACGCTCGTGAGGCTCATCCTCATACGACTTATCGACGAAGAAGCCCCGCCGGAATGCTACTGGCCCACATACATGTTCCGAAACGCGCACCTGCCAAAACTCGAATACTTTTTGGTGGTCGACCGGTATGACGAGGAGGCGGACGTATGTGTCATTCTCCTATGTGTCTCAGTGTGACCCTCTGGGATCTAATGATATTTTCTCCTCTAGCTTTCCCTCGAAGGGGACACAATGCTCATCCCAGGGCTGCGCGAGATTTGTCCCGCGCTGAAGACAATCGTCTGGGGCGCCGACGGCACCGTCATCGACGACCTGCATTGGGACTTCGACGGGCAGGCCTCGCGGGGGTGGGCGATGTCCGTGTATGCCCGTATGCTCTTTGACGCTATCCCCGCGTTGGAGCGCATAAGCGTCTATGATGACGAGGTGGCGAAGAGTCGGGAGGTGATGGGCGAGGTCTTCACGCGCGCGGAGGACAGGACGGTGAAGGGCCCGGAGAGCGCGTCTATCAGTCTTGATGAGGACATGTGGACGTTGAGGCCCGAATCCTGAGGCTTTAGGGGCGACGTATTTAGAGCTGGTGAGTCTCGGTGCTCTTGGTGGGCGACGCTGCTCATGGGCTGAACGTTGTTGTTTGTTAAGCTGAGCGCGCCATAGAACCTACTTTATAATCCTCGTAATCTGTTCGCGGCACGAACATGAGATAGCCCTTAGGGCCGCTTTCCAGATACTCGCGAACCTTTTAAGGCACCTAGCTATAAGCTACCTATCCCATGTTATAATATCCCGTAGCTGAGAGACATGTTCATCCACCAGACCTGCCCGAACGGGAACACGCACTGGCATAGCCACACGCCCGCCGGCGCGTCGCATGGCAGTCCTTCCGCCCATGCCACAAGTTGCTTCCTCCACTACCACCACTGTTGGCAAGTCTCCTCGGCCGTACCAGCACTGGCCATATGTGGTGGAGCACTCGGACAGCCACCGCTTTGTAGAGGCGCTGCCCACGGAAAGGGCGGGGTTCAACCAGGCGGCTGTCCTCCGCCGCTTGCGGGTCAGCGAGCTTGATGGCCGTCTCGTAGCGTCGTGCAAAGAGACGCTCCTGAGAGTGTGCGCACGCAGTATATGGATGCTGAAAGTGCTGGTTGCAGCCACGCGCGCGGTTACGATCGAGGACCTCGAGGTCAGGGTTGCCTCCAAAGCCGACTCGACCTTGTGTAGGGACACTGCACAGGAAAGAGTGATGTGTACACTGCTTGTGGGTTCAAATGCCCACGTTTATCACATTCTAATTCAGTGACTGATTTCCCGGGCAACATAGCAGGACCTATTCGATCATATTCGAGATCACTTACAGGCGGAGTCGTTGCACGGAGGCACTGCCAATCGTCGTGGCATACTGCAAACTCGTAGTATCACCCCGGAGGGCCGCCAGCACTGTACCACTCACCTCCCACAATTCGCATCGAACTTCATCATTACGCGGGGCCGTGACGAGCTCTCCGCATTAGAACCGGAGACGTCGCATCAAGGGCAATGGCATCCGGACGCGTTTGTGAAAGTGAGGGTGTCTTCGAAGCAACACCCGTTCTTGGGGGAGGACGGAAAGCCCACCCCTCTCCTGACGCAAGCCGCTCTTCACGCACGCGAGCACCTCTCCACCCGCCCCTTCTCCCTCTTCTACATCACTCTCATGATTTACGGGAGCGAGTTCTGCGTCGCCATCTTTGACCACCTGGGCTGTCAACTTTCCCCGAGCCTCGACATGTGGAAGAACCTGGACACGTTCATCCGCGTCGTGCACAACCTGACACGCGTCCTCACGAATGCGGAGCTCGGTCTTGACCCCTCAATCACAGCGATCGACATCGGCGTTCCCCTCTCATGGCAGCCAGATCCTGACGCTGTGGTCTTCAGCATACCGCCTGTCGGGTCCGACAAGCGGACCTGGCTCACTGTTGACACTCCCTCACGGTCCTCGATGTCTCTCTTCGGTGACGGCACCACAGTATGTCACGTACGAGAGGACAACGGGAGGCACGAACCCGTAGGACGCGTCATGACGATGAAGTCTTCCTGGCGCTCCGACGAGTATCGCTCCGAGTCCGAGGTCCACAAGCTTATAAAGGGCCAGCATCCGGCCCTGGGCAAGTTTATCACAGGCGCAGACGTTACATACAACCGTACCGGACGCCGCGGGAGCCGCACCTCATCGCCACTCACCATACACGCCCTTCGAGGGGGTCCACTCGGGCGGGGAGACGAGCCCATGGTCTTGCATCGTGTAGTGCTCCAGTCTAGGGGGAAACCGCTCTGGGCATACGACACGGACGAACAGCTGTTTCACGGGCTACTGGATACATTGTCGGGTACGTTCCGCACTTTTAGGGTAGCCATGCGTCTGACACACACATTCTAGCGCACAAGTTTCTGTGCGACCAAGGGATTCTGCACTCGGCCATCAATGCGGAGAGCATTCTTCTCGCTGCAGATCCCAAAGAGCAGGGAGCCATCGGGTTCCTGACCGGGCTTCAGGACGCTCGCGTCGGGTTCAGCAAACACACTATTGCCGTGGAACGCGCCGCCCTCAATCAAGCTCGCGGAGATGATTTCATTCGTTCTCGCTTCATACTCGCAGGACGAGGTGATGCAACCATCTCGGTGCGCATATCGCGTGCAAATAGCAGTGCTTGAAGCCCACACTGAACTTTCAGACATCAAGGGAGCACCTCAATTTATGTCGCGCCGCCTCCTGCGGCATCTTGCCAGCGGCGAAACGTTGGCCCAGCCTCCCAAGGTGGACGACGACGTAGAGTCCTTTTTCTGGGTCCTGCTTTACGCCGTCCTCAGGAAGCTCGTCGCTACCATGACCGGCGACGGCCCCCAGCAACAACGAATCCACACGATCTTCAGCGAAATATATGGCGGCCCGTCGGCAAGCCAAATCCTTGACGGCCGGGCGGCGGGGTTTTCCATTCTCCTCGAGCACGACCTCCTTAATGGCAACATTTTCATCCACAGCACCTCCCTTCCGCTTCGAATGCTTCTATGGCGATATATCCGTGATAGCAGCATAGCGCGTATGTTGGGTTGCACCAGGCCCAGAGCTGCACCCGGCTACGTGGGCGTTTGGGCTGGCCCCGAGGCCGAGCCGGTGTCCGAGGCGTTCAGTCACCGCAGGCTGAAGGAAAGCCTGGAGAAGGCCATCGTTTCCCTCAGAAACGAGATACCCGTCGACGTCCGGGCCATTGGTATGAACAAGTCGTTACTTCGCGATTTCACTGGAAGCTGGGGCTGGCGTGCGTAGTAGCTCGGTGGAAATTGACGAATGTGATCCTGTTAGACTAACGATAATGCTCCCCTTCCTACACGGTCACTATGTCGTACCCCGACTCGCACGAGATTCCCAGCGATCATGGATGGGTTCGTCTATACCCAGCTAGTACCAGCATGGAACCGGGCGGAGCTCGCAAACAGACCCGCCTTGAGTTGCTCGGCCCTCTCGGTGTCTTCCTCGATCTACAAACGCGGCCGTCAACGTGTGCACAAGCGCCGCACCAGGAGCAAGAAGACCTACATTGTGTCGTGCTTCCCACGGGCGGGGTATGACCCAGCGGGTGCCGCGGGGCTCGTTGCGCGTCACCGCAAAAGCGGTCATGTCGATAGCCTCGGGCACATTCGAGGCGCTCCGGACGGCGCTGCGCGAGTTGAGTCTGCAGACGAGCGTCAGTGCAATGTCACCACTTCACGGTTACTTGAGGGAAGCTGAGGGGCGACGTACACCGCGAGCAGCGAATTAGCATAAACTGAGATCATCACGCGTCAGCGTAGCGAAACGGGGCCTTGGCGGACGTGGAGTGGCGTTGCTCACTTTTGTCACCGACGGCCGCAACTGCGAAATACGCGAGGTTGCTGGTAGGCAATCCGAGAGCCTGCCTAGCTCTGTCAGCGGAACGAAATGCGACGTCGGTTGAACGCAGTTAGACGCACCAGTATCAGGCCGAGGAGATTCACCGCTCTGGAGCAAAGTTGGAACGTGTTCGCGTAGGGGAACATTCACAGGGGATTCACTTACACTGTCAAAAGGCCTGTTGCAGATGCACAGATGAGCGCAGCATAAACCTAGCCGCCTAAGGGCGTACTTACCTGTGTTAACTGCGAAGAAAATGAGTTGGTCAATCATATGATCCGTTCTGCGCCAACTAGGTCAGCGATGAGTCTACGAATCTGGTTGTATGCATACCGTTTGAAGCCGGTCCGGCTGTTCCTCAAGACAAAGGTTAGAGCGCCAGCCGTGAGTGTGTCCGAGACCACCGCAGCACCGAACGCCGCAGAGTCTAGCCACTACGACCTCGGCGTCAGCCTGTCGCCCTGACTAATTGATAGCTCTGAGTGACTTACGGCGTATGGTCTGAATCCGTCAAGCGTCCCGACTCTGAAGCTACGGCCTGGTTGTGAGGATCAGGGAGTCGAAGACGAGGGGACATAAAGATTACCCTTCTGCGGTAGCGGCTGAGGTAATACGCCATCGCGTGGTGTGAATATCAGCGAAAGACAAATGTAATATTGGACGAACCTGCTCCGAAAGCTAAAAGTAAGGTGTGATGTTGTCGCCGCAGACGGCTACTGTTGAGCAACGCTACTGGGAGCACGTAGGGAACGGTGCTCACCAAGCACCACGAAAGCGAAGAAAATCTGGTGTAGGATCGTCAGAACAGACAGCAGGTTAAGTACAAGGGGGGAAGACGTACCGCGACCGCAACTAGTGACTTGTATGCGGGCCGAACTGCGATGATTTAGCAACGGTGCAAACAAGGGCTATCAAAGCGGCCTACGCAAGTACACCCTGTACGCGAAGAAGCTAACTGAATTTGTTAGAAAGGTGGTACTCGGCATAGCGGCGATGTTGGCTCACATTTGCACCATAAAGCTCGTGAAAGCCTAGAAGTATCCGCATTAGAGAGAGACCAGAGAGAAGCGCTGGGACGTACGCATACGACTCCCAGCATCTTTGAGTGGTGGTGGCATTATGTATTGTCTCTCGTCGAGAAGGATGCCATGCTTACATTGATTGACCTATCGCCGTGTTCGAATCAAAGAACGCATCCTGAGGCCGATATTGCAACATACCAGACACAGCCTTCAAGACCAGAGGGATTCAAGTAGTTTTTCACAAGATAGAAATAACTACGACGTGCGTGAGTTTTGACGTGCGAGCGTGAACTTGCCACATGTCCCCAACGTTTGGAGTAGGTGGACTACGTGATCTGCTCACCAGGTATGCACGCATAGCGCGCTATGAACCGTTTCCACGGCCCTGATAACCATGTCAAAGAACATGGACGATCAAGCGTTCGTAGAATGCGCTCACAAGATGAGAATAACCTATGGGCGTCGTGAGCAACAGTGATACTTCCACACATTTTTTAAACGTACATAGGCTTTGTGCAAGAGACGATCGTGAGGGTAAGTCTTGAAATAGTTATGCCCTTGATGGAGAACAAATCCATAGAAGCTGATATATGACGGTCAGACGCGATAGAACGCAGCAACAATGTGACGGAGGCGGACGTACATGAGACTGAGATATGTGCCCAGTATGAATGCGCCGAAGGAGTCATCGATGGAAGGTGCCGTTGCAGGTGTCGAAGACGCGGTTGCCTGAGCTGAACCGTCGCTGGAGCGCAGGGCGTCCATGTTCCGCAAGCTAGACGAGAGTCCGAGCTGGCCGGCGGGCCATCCAGTACCTTATATCCCGACCCTTATTGACCGATCCCGCGCTGACGGTTGCGCTGCTCGGCTAGACATCTGCCACACCACGAGGCTAGCAGTACACCAAAGACAGATAGCAATGCATGTATGACTTCAGAGCGCCGCCGGCGACTCCACAACCGGGCGTACTGGGTGCTCGACGAGTAGCGAATGTAGAGCCACGCGGCTGGACACCGGTGTCTGAAATCAAACTTACAAGGGAAACTGGCAGATGCGCTGATGATCTGTGGATGCCTCGTATTGTTCCAAATGACTTTTTTTGCGCGCCGAAATGCTGAAAACTTCGTATTACGGGAACGAGTCCAACGTGTGTCCGTGCTGCATGGCAACACCACTGGCTGGGTCCCTGACCAAGTTCAGGGCATTGCGGGTGGATGCCAGTGACTCGCGGAACTCACAGCCTTTCTGTCCACATGTTTCAACCTATTGCCAAATCACGCCGTAGGAGACCAAGTGAAAGGATCAGTCCGGGCGGTAGCTAGGTATGGACAGCGGAAAGTGCAGAAGGAGGACGCAACCAGGCTGCGAACTTAGCGCCAGCACCTTTAACGCGGGCGGCTAAT
This sequence comes from Trametes versicolor FP-101664 SS1, assembly GCF_000271585.1. Lineage (NCBI taxonomy): Eukaryota > Fungi > Basidiomycota > Agaricomycetes > Polyporales > Polyporaceae > Trametes > Trametes versicolor. The sequence goes on along the minus strand of NW_007360333.1, from coordinate 1,818,902 downwards.
CTTGAACCGGGCTCGCTGCTGACCGCCACGCTCACTTGGGGCTCTGCAGAGCTGCAAGTATACTAGATTCACGCGTGTGTTCTCGACTGGTGAGGTCTCCCACAAATATTCACCTATGGGTCCTCTTGTACCCTGAGGGTGATATAGTTTGATGCCCCAGGCTTGTTCTAGCCTGTGCTGCTAACCCAGTGGAGCGAGTGGCAGCGCTCAGCGCAGTGAGTTCATGACTGCGGTATCTATCTCCCTTCTTTCATGCGCTACCACCTCAATCCTTCCTTCTGTAGCCCTTGTACCTTTCTACGTTTTGATTCCTAACCATGCTCGATGACTGCATCGGCACATGTCTCACGGCACTAGCGATGTGCGTATGCGATGCGTGCTCTGGCGTCTGTCTGGACTTCTGGACGACTCGTGAGTACCTCAATTACGACTGCCATAGACCTCGGATCTGCATGTGGACAGCGCTGACACCATTTCATTCATACCTCGCGAACAGGCCACACTTGCACCAACCGCGTGTGCAAGTGCGGGACTATCTCTGAGGACGAGGCCGAGGTCGCCGAGCCCGGCGAACGAGAGCCCCTCATCCAGGACGACCAACCCGAGTCGCAACTTCCCATGAAGAGATGATGTTTCCGAGGGAAACATGCTTCTGGTGTAAAGCTCTCGTCTCCGCTATGGTGAGTGGCGATAGCTATCCATCGGATACCAGTAACTCCAGCTGATCTCCAAGCGTTGGACCCTACTAGAATATCATAATCATACCAAACCACCCTGTCTACTATCTCATATACAATCACAATCATCTCTTCCTAGTCGGTATGTGTATCACTACACTATCTGGAGTCGTCCCGAGGGCTCAAGTCATCAACGGACCTGAGCTAGTCCACAACGTCGCGATCACACGGAGCTCGTGTCGCTGGTCTTGAGCTCTATCGCCGTCTCGGAGTGGTTCTTGGGCATCTTTGACAGGCAACACCGCGTCAGTACTTTCCCATGCATGTGGGCGCGGGCCTGAGGTCGGCAGGCGGGACTGACCTGCTGCGCGTTCCACATTCCGGCCACAGTCACGCGCGTCTCGTTGTGCGTCGATACGGCATGTATACCGATGGTACTCCCCGGGTCTCTTCCCTCGGCGCCGGAGTGGCGCGTGTTGAGTCTAGTAGAGGCACCGGCGGGAAGTCAGGTCGGGTGTAAGCGAATGAGAGAGGAAAGGGATACGAACACGGCTAGGAGCGAATTGGCGTAGACTACAATGCATGCGTCAGCGCTGTCCGTGGGGAGTTTGTGGATCGCGGCGTACCTTTAGTCGCGACGATCGAGAAGGCGAAGTATACAAGGTTGTCGGGGTAAACTACGGCCTGTGAGGTGATATTAGCGATGCATAACTTAGGTATCATGCCTTGAACAGGACGACCACGCACGAATATCAAGGCAAGAAGATCAAATACCCTACGTTCGCGTGTTAGGATAAGAAGTCGTCAGCGGAAGTACATCTTCGGCGGTGTGCGCTCTTACCCCGTCAAAAATCCTATATCAGGGTCAGCTGATGCTATTCGAGCACGAATACAGAGCATGGAAACGCACCAGTATTGACCGCGTATAGCGTCAGCCGGTCAATGATATGGTCGGTCCTGTAGAGCCGCGAGTCAACATTCACGGACGAGAGCAGCTGCGTGCATCAGAAGGACATACTTCTTGAAACCCGTGCGGCTAGCTTTCAGGACGTAGATGAGGACCCCAGTTGTGAGCGCGTCCGAGGCGACCGCCGCCGCGAACGCCACCGAGTCCATCCACTATACATACGACGATCAGCCAAGTAGGACTGGGAGGAAAGCGCTATACTCACGGTGTAGTGTTGGAATCTTGTGAATGTGTGGATTTTGATGCTGAATAGCAGTTGCGGTAAGTAGTGTATACAATGGACATTCTCCGAACCTACCCTTGAACAGTTGTTGCTGGCGACAGGATGGGGAGTGAGATGAAGGCAAGACGAAAAATATGTTCATGGCTGACCTGTACCGAAGGCTACAGACGAGCAATGGGTTATGTCAGTAGACGATGTAAAGAAGGGCCTAAACAAGCTACTGCTTACCGAGCGCGACTATGGAGAACGAGACCTGGTATGATGTCGACGTAAATATGGGCGATGAACGCGTCCGAGTGAGAGACCAACCGCGAGCGCGACGACCACTTTATACTGCGGCCTGACTGATGGAAAGCGTCAGCGGAAGCCCGTATCAGCAAAAGAGCCCAGAGCGTACCCAGATACACTCTCCGTGCAAAGAAGCTGGCGCGTGTCGTTGAGCTGCAGTTGGAGAACGCGTACAGCGTACACACCTTTGCGAGAGGAATACCTCGAGTGCCTGGATGCGGCCGCGTTGGGGTTAGCGATAATTTACATTCTGCAGAGGGAGGAACTACAAGCGACGTACGCAGATGACAGATTGGGCCTTCCCAGGGAGACGACACGGTTGAAAAATGGTTAACGAGTAGCGAAAACGGGATATTCACCTGGATAGACCTTCGAAGATGATCAGTTTCGAGATTGAATCATGGCTCGGACAGCAACATACCACACGCCGCGTGCGAGAGCTTGAGGGTCGAAGTAGTTGGTAACCAGATAGAAGTAACTTTGATACCCGTTAGACCGGCGCCGAGATATATAACGCGGATATATGCTTACCAGGTGTGCATGCACGTTGAAATCTGCAGCGTTTCTACGACACTGCATTGCTCGCATGAGCGCCGAGCCACTGGCTCCGGAGAATTGCATGCTCCACTCACAAGATACAAACCACCTAAATTATGCCAGTGAGCGAATGGAACTCGGATAAGATCAGGGCGACTCACAAACACTTTGACCAAGATGCCGTCATTGTGATACAGTCGGATGTATCTGTACGCCTGGTGGATGGTGACTCCATACAGCCTACAAGGCAGGGATCAGTTACGGGCACAGATAGGCCCCTGGCCGAAACATACACGAGGCCTAGAAATGTCCCCAGCAAGAAGGCGCCGAAGGTGTTGTCGAGCGGGGGAGGGGACGGCAGAAAGAGGGCGGTGGGAGCGTCCATAGGTTCGTGGTAGGGTGCGGCACGAGGCCGGGAAGGCTCGCGCTGGTTTATATCGCTTCCGCCCTGCTAAACCTTGTCGCGAGCGCGCCTCCCTGCACATACCCTGCAACTGAGAGTTCGGCGAAGCACTCTTGAACGCGGTGTTGAGAACAGATAGGATCTTGTTGGAACTTATAAATGTGAAGCGATGCGGGAGAAGTCATCACTCTGTTGAACAACAGGTGCGTGATCGGGGGCAAAGAGGGGAGTAGACGCTCTTGAGTACTCACATTTGAGCTCATAGACTTCAACACACATAGGCGATAGCAACTGTGCCGATGAACCTGGTCCTCTGGGCGATGTCGTAAGTAGACGCACTCCGTCACTGGGTACCCAGCTTCGGGAGTCTCGTTTATTTCCATACATAATGGCTCGCCGAGTCGCGTCCATGACGCCAGTGCATCTTCTGGATCTGTCAACCATATACCCTATCGCAGGTGATTAAAACAAGGTTCCTGTGTCCTGCCAGCGAAGAACTTAAAGTCCGAGGGTTTGCGGCCCAGAACGTGACAGCATCTTGAATCCGTTCTCCCGACAATAGCGCACAACTATAACAGACAGCTTCAGCTGGAGTGTAGGTGGTAGTAGATGAAATGTGTACTAGCATATGAATCAGGGTTCTGCGCGGACAGCAAGTGAGTGGCCACACGACTTTGCAGCCAGACACCAGATCAAACTTTGCGTGCGACTCATGCTATGCTATGCGCCAAAGTGATGTCCCTTGTGGGGCATAGATTGAGGAGATAAGGCAGGCGGTATCATTGGTTCCGCTGGTTCGGGAAATACAGCCGCTGTTCGGGTACTAGGGGGAGAAGTTGATGGTCGAGTGGTTCGGACACAGACTTGGAAGTTCTGTGTTGCCTCTCAGCCTCGTGTAGCGTGAGCGCCGCGCTGTGAGGCGGTGAAGATATTCATAAATGACGCTCGCGTGGAATTGCAACTGTCAAGAGCTGAGAGCTTCAAGGTCACGGTTGTCCACGAGCACGCGGGATACAAATGATAACAGACTCACCCGAAGTCTGCAATGCGCTCCAAGCGGCATTCGCAATTTCGACTATGCTTTGAGGCTGCGTACGGCGGCTGCCACGGCAGGATGAAAGTGGCCATGTGAACTTGCTGGCGGTCTAGAGGACAGTGAAGAAATTTAGGGTGCCCGGGGAAGAACACCAGCCTAGTCTGGGATCCGAATCCCCCGGACCCGGTCGTCCGGCGGTGGCAGCCTGACTCGCCAAGTGAGTGAGGAGGTGGTGGTGGTGGTGGTGGTGGTGGAGGAGGAGGAGGAACGTTTCGATTTGCTTCCACGCGGACTCGAAGCCACTAGCATAGGCTCACGGCGTAGCACAAATTCGGGACGCTAGCGCGCAGCGGGCGAGGGCGTGTGTTGTGGCTTGTTGTGGTAGAGAACCGTGTGACTCCAAGAATGGTAATTTTGACCAGGTTCATCTGCTCACTGATTAAATAATACTCACCCTCTGAGAGATGGCGGTGTCGAAACTGAAGGGAGGGCACTGATAGTACGGGCACATATATTTCATATTCATATTCATGCTTGTCGACACTTGCTCGCGACTTCGAGCCCTATTCGTACATGGGAACACTCTGGGTGGGATCACAAGATGCTCAGAAGTACTCTCTGCTCGTAGCACGCAAATGGCGTGTGCCACGCGAACCCCAGCGCTTCAAGCGGCGGCAGCGACGTCCAGGCCTGCACGGCGTCCGCCACTTTCAGCAGTGCCGTCCTGGGCAGCGAAGGCCTTCGCGTCGGCGACACCGTCAAAAGCGATGGCCTATCGGTCAAAACATATGAGCGCTCGAGACGATTTAAACGCGTGCCGGTGTAGGAGATGTACGCTACAAACCTGGGTGCTGTTGCCACCGATGCCGAACCACTTGTCGCTGGCCGGGTTGATCGCCAGGTACTTCTCGGAGCCGTTGCTCGAGGCGACGCAGATCGCGCCGCTGTGCCCATTGACGAATGCCTTGCCGTACATGCCGACGTTCTTGATGGCGCTGATTATGTCCTGCTGGGCCTGGTTGAAGCTCTTGCCTTGTGTGAGCGTGAGCGTGAGGGAGGCCTCAGTATCGTATCCCTGTGGGTGTGCCATTAGCCCTATTCAAGCCGTTCCCGTGGCATTGATTCGTTGCACGTACGTTGGTAATAGTCTTAGTAGTGGTGTAAGACATAGCGGATAATTCGTCAACAATAGCCCGAAGGCTTTCATCAACGAGGGCGGGGACCGCGAAGGTGAGGTTGGCCGTGTAGATTGCTTGATTCGGAGTCTACGGGGCCGCACGGATAGGTCAGGCCTATGACTGTACATTATCACATCTGAGATGAAGATTACCTGAGTGGGCTCGAAGCTGTCATAATAGTATGATGCGCCGCCCCCAGTACCCTTGATATTGCCATCCAAGTCGCGCGAGATTGTGATCGTGGTGTTGTTGCCGCTGAGCTTGGACAGGTCTGCGCGCCAAACGATTGGGATATTTCCCATGGTACGGTCGAGGAACTCCGACTCCTTGTAGTGGACATTCAAATTGGCCCAGACTGTGAGAGTCGGGACGTGGTCAATGAAAACAGATTTGTTGTCTCTGTGGAAGAGGTTTCAGCTATGAGCAGACTCCAGATAAGCAGTATCCGGTAGTAGACGCGTACTGGACTGCGTTCGCAACTAGAACAATTTCCATTTCCTCCCTGCCACCTTGAGCACTGTTACTAGTGACGAAACCTGATGTCCCGATTCTCGTGAGGAAGTCGATCTTGCCACACCCTTCGTGTGCGAGAACATACCGGCTGCGATGCTTTCAACGGAGGAGGTGACATTCACAACGCGACACTGTTTGTTGTTCGGTTTACCGAACGGCTTGATTGACTGTGGATGGATGAATCGACATGGAAAGTGAGAGAAAAGTGCATCAGGACTCACAGAAAAGCTATACAGCGGCGGCGACGCCGTGTTATCCTTGTGCAACTCGGTAGAGTAGCCGGGCTATTCAGATGGTCAATATGATATCACAATGTTCGCAGAGCACACTTTGACGTACCGGGATTCTGATGTAGACGGGTGCAGTAACGACGTCTTGGGCGTCCACGACCGCATGACCACCTGCAAGACTGTCATAGATAATCAGCATGCTACACTCGTGCTCAACTTTGAGAGAGGACTGACTCGTTGTTCCACAAAATGGTCTTTGTGTTGTCTGGAGAATGCAATGTTTACGGGATCGACATCGTCTAGGACATAGCAACTTACTCTGGGCGTTCAGCTCAAAAACCCTGTGATATTAGGGGCATCATCAACAATATCCTGCGCTGAGAGATACGAGCGTTTACTGACTTCCAAGCGACAGGATACATGTTCTCGTTGACATCCTGAGTGACCGGTGCAAAGCCCAAGGTCAGGGTGCACGGTCCGTTGAATTTAGGGCTGCACCGTTTGTGTCAATGGCGTAAGGAGATAAAAGATAAGTGTAAGGAATTCACTCAAGGGAAAAGGTAAGAGTCTTGGTGATGACGTTGACCATTGCTATGAGACTGGCGAGAGAGACGGTTATTGAGAGCGGCGAAGAGGAGAAGACGAGGATGCTGAATACTGGCGGAGAGCTGCGTCCATTTATATACGCTCTCCTCTGATAGATGAGGTCATACCAATCATGATATGTGCAGAGGCTGATGACCTGTGTACGACTTTTCCGGGTGCCTTCCAGTACTCACGTCGATGGTGTCGACGTGGAGTTGAGTAGCGGCGTGGTTCTAGACGAACTAAAATGCCACAATGAGACAGTTCCTCGCTACACGCCGGGGCAATTCCACGAGGATCTTTGTGTCGTACAGAACTGAGAGTTTTGTCCAGAAAAAGGAATTTCGGCTTGCCAGCAGTACGACTGCTTCTGCCTTAAGCTTCAGCGCCGGCAATGGCCTCCCAAATCATACCTGTATAAGAGCTCTGATCGACGTTCAAAGAATACCTAGATGGTCACGCGTGCCATAGACCAGACATAATGAGTCCGGGTACACATAACAGTGAGTGCCGACGAACGGGGGCTGCTTTGTCCTACGGCACAAACTTTATGGTTGAATGTATTGGGGACTTCGGCAGTTTGGGGTTCCCCTTGCAGTGCAGATCGGGTAGAAGAGAATTATCGCATGAAGCGACATTCGCGAACGCCACGGCGCTGACACTGCGAATGGATAAAGTGCAATAAGTATGAACGTCGAGAACGAGATGAAACGATGAAAGAAGGAAAGCTCCACCTGGCGATCGTAGAGTCGACGCAACTGGAATATCTTCCGCCTGGACGGAGGGAGCGGATGTCTGTGCATCGTGCTTCCAAGCTTCGCAGTCGGAGAAGAATTGAAAGTTGCAACGACACTGACAGTGCAGGAGCGATTTGACGCACATGTGGACAGAAAATCGACGACTGCTAGTTCGTCATGTCAGCGACGCGTGTAGCAGCCAAATTCATGGGTAATCTGACTTTGAGCCACTGTATCCTGCAATACCCACTGTATAGGGTTTCATCTGAGCGCTCGATTGACAGCTGCTTCGTAGATCGTATGGCGGAAGCCGGCCCTGCAGCCAGAACTTCGACCTGAAGCAGCCCCCGAGGTCCTGTGGTTGTGGAAGCAACAGTAGCGACATTTCTTCTTCTTGTGGCAAGGATTAGATGATATATTGTAAGTATGGGATGATCAGACGATCTGTCGATAGGTCATTTAATACGATACACGATATAACAGTGGGATCCACACTGACACTGGGCTTCTGAGCCCGACCGCGAGCAATCGGACACCATGGCGTTGTGTGCGCTACGCGCGAACTTGCGGCACAATTCACAGGATTTTTGCGTGCAGATTTTCGTTTGCGCCGGAGGAAGAGTCGCAGCAGAGAGATTTCGAGTGACAGGAGTCTGAGCAGGACAGGACAAGTCCTCCATCCACGTGGCTACGTAGCGCTCGCATCCCAGTGTTGACGTCATGCTTCAGTGCCGGCCAACGAGCGCCCTAACTGTTTCCTTCAAGTTCCCGCCGCAGCGTCGCGCCCGCGTCGACTCGTCTAGCCCATGCCCGCATGGACGGTTTTGAACCACATCTACCTAATATTTTGCGTAGCCTGTCAGGAAAGTATTCAAAGCCTCAACGCGTCCCGATCGAAGCCGCTGCCACCCGCACTGGCACCATTTTAGAGCTGCTCTACGGCGGTATACGGGTCGTGCAGGAATTCTCGGATGTCCTTACCAGAGCTTTTTCCCGCAATGATTTTTCACCACGCTGCCATTATGAGCTGTGAGAGCGCATCAACCGGTGATATAGAAGCCTTCAACGCAAATAAGTAAGTATTCTCCCAAAGCCCAGGCATCGCGCGGTCCAATGCACGGACTCCGACCGCCGTTCGCCATGATTCTAATAGTGCGGCATCTGCCCGTCCGGGCTTGTCTGTATATCGCCAGTGGTACATACGCTGACCTGCCGATACTCTAACTGTCTCGCTCTTAACGCTTGAGACGAACACACATGCAGATGTCAGTGCATATTCACGCTGTACGGGGATGACGCTGAACCTGACACGCCTACTTCATCATGCATCATGTCTAGCCTAGACGGCATGCCAATTGTATCGTCCAAAGGATCGCACCAATGGAGCTCGATCGTCGTCTAAGAGAAGTTCTATGACATGTATAATATGCCCTTCGCGCATGAGTTACGAACTTGGATCGAGAACGCGGCCGGATTTGGCTCGAGAAAACTGACCTGTTGTTCCCTCCATAGTACGGCGATCGTGGTCAAGCGGGTCTCGTTGTGCGTACGTATAGATCCTGCGTGCATTCCTATGCTGCTATCTGGCTTACTCCTTAGACGCGTTGGAAGTACGCGTGTTGAGCCTGAAAGAACAGCGCGAGTGGTTAGATTAGGCTCAGACGGGAAGGTGGAGAATATACGCACACGGCGGCGCAGATCCTTGCTTGTCAAATATTGCCTTCGCCGAGTCAAACGTAAGGGTGACTTGGATGAGAAGTGACTTAGCTCACAATTTGGAGCAACTCCTATGAGGGCGGAGATTATTGCTCGCCAGAGCGAGGGATCTACGTTCCCCTCTGGTGGAGTAGGTTACTATACTGATGACAATGTGCCCAGAAGCCGCGATCCCGCGCACAGCTTGCGCGGGTGTCTTCCAGCGCGTCTATCTGTACCCGCGGACGCCGAGTTGAGCAGCGGCGTAGTTATATGGTCGGATGAGTCGATGGTATCGGCAGTTCCAGGGTAGTGTATGTGTGCTCATCGAATGGAAGTCTCTCCTCGCCCTTCACAGAATCGTTTGCGAGTCCCACAAGGCCCCTGCGCGGAGGAAATAAAGTGCAATGAACGGCGGACATGATGTAGCGCGGTCACAGAAGGAGGTTTCCATCTGGCACTCGCGATGTGCACGGAAGCCGAAGGCGCTCAAGTCGACGGGCGCTGTCGACTCCGCCGCCGAAGTACTCACCTCTTGATCGGATATAACGTCCGGATGTCCATGATCCTCTGCAGCTCCTCATCGGCCACATGAATGGTACAGGCGCGAATTGATGCATTTCAGTGCATAATTTGACGCCTGCCAGGAGTGGTCACGTCAGCGATGCGTGCCTATATCATCATGGGAGTGAGAGGTACCTTCGTCATAACATGCTCCACGTACACTGTACGGAGATTTTGGGTCCAAGAGGCTATAGGTTAAATAAATGCGGAGAGCGAGCGTTGTTCATTGAATTGATATGTTTTGAAAGGAGGCTACCCTAGTACCTCCCGAACCTGAGGCGTGAGGCGGCATAAGCAGCGTGCACTTCGTTTTCTGACAGTAAAAGCAAATACCCAAAGCACAACGTGATTGTGAGGATATGTCCAATGGGCTTCCATACACTACGCAATGTAACAAGGGGGGACCCGTCCTGCAGGAGACGTCCGATGAAAGTTCATGCAAAAGCCCAAAGATGTTCCAGACTCCCAGACCTCGGAGTGCCCAGATTGTTGCCTAGAGCCACAAGTCTTGGAGAGTTTCAGGGTGATTAGCGAGGTAATTTTCTCCGAAGGCTGAGAGCAAAGATGTCGCAACGGAAGATGGCGATAAGTACTAAGTAGTAGCTTCAAGCACTCCGGGCATCCGAGGAGGCACGAGGGTATGCATTCCACGTGGCAAAGCAGTGCACTCATCCAGGAAAGGTAATCTGCCACAACTCTCGCAAACACGGTAGGCGCCCTAGTGAGTTTCCTTGCCGGACGCGCTCAAATGGACGTCACGGTAGATCTAGCTGGCAGCAAAGACAAGGATTCAAACCACGACGAAATTCTATGCCGAGATTCCTGTAGCACTAATGTTTACTGATGCGCTACAAGAGAACTAGTCTGTATGCTCCCTCCTACTAGCTACAGTTGTAGACCAGTGCATACGTCATTCGGAGCGACTCAGTGAAGATTAGGAATGGCCGGTAGCACCGCAGGCCAAGAATCTACACAACTGGTAAGTCTTGTTTGATGATACTATTCGCAAACTTATGTTTCACCCTCCCCCCGCAGCTTCAAACCTTCGCAGATAGTAGGTGCGCGCGCGTTGCCAAGAAGACGCTGCCAGTGTACGCGAATGGTGCGAGTCGTTCCGTCAGAGTGACCGTTCTCTCCGAGGCTCATGTTGCGATTCGGCTCATTTTAGGCTCCTTAAATGCCGGGGCTGAACACAGACATCTTGTATCTTGGATTAGCCGAAGCCCAGAGTAAGCGAGCACTGAGCACTCAGACCGCACCCTCAGTCTGCAGCCTTCCGACTACAGCCTTGGCATAGATTGTAATAGGCAATGGTATGTCTTGCCTGCGTGATTTTTGGTGCCAGAACCATCTCTCACGCTGTCAGTACACGAGGCTAGCTGCGCGCGTCATTGACTCAGAGCCTGAGAGAAGGTCTACGGCCCCGCCGAACCCAGAGACGCAGTGCTCCGAGTCCATTCAATCGCTCGCTCACTCGGCCCCGGGCACCACCTGTCACCACTTCCGTACCCGATGCCAATGACTCGTTGGTGACGGTGAATATGCTCGTGGCTCGCCGCAAGATCGCGGTTCCGTATCAATATCTTACAAAACCTGATGAGTTGTAGTCGACCTAAGTCCTCCCCATCCCATCCATCCCTCTTTCTCATAACAGAGCATTTCTACTCCTCGTTGTGGCATGCTCCAGTACATCTTAGTCATTAGCGTAGGATATGCGCTTCAGAGGCTCATCCGGTGGATTGCACAGCCAAGGTCGCCGCTTGACAACATCCAGGGACCTCCTTCGCCGTCATGTCTCACAGGTACGTTCGCCATCCCGCTCATTGTGTACCCATACTGTCAAACTCGATACCTTTCTGCTTGCTTCATCCAGGTCATATGTCGCAGCTTTATGACACGCAGGGATGGGGGTTTCAGCACGAACTACGGACGAAGTATGGCCCCGTGTCTATGCTTCGGACTTTATTTAGCGTGAGTAATCATCTCGTCTGGGCGCACACCGACATAGCTGACTGTGTTCGTACAGCAACCGATGTTGTGCATATACGACCCTGCGGCTATGAATGCCATCGTTATGAAGGACCAGCAAAACCGCCTGCCACTATTCGAAGAGCTGGAATGGTATATGAAGTATGTCGACCACCATTCCTTAGTACTGGCTCAGGGGTACTCTATATTCACTCTTCGCATCTTTGCAGCCTCCCGCTAGACGTTTTCGGACCCGGTCTGCTATCCACCACAGGTCCGTTTTTCGCGCTACTCGCTATATTCCGCCTCAATCTCAATATAGCGATTCATTGCAGGAGAAACCCATCGGAAACAGCGTAAGCTGCTCAGTCCAGTATTCTCTACGAAGAACCTCCGCCTCGTTACTCCAGTGTTCCACGACGTTGCGCATCGCGTGAGTGTTTCTTTCACAGCATGTCGTTATATGAATACGTCCAGGTACTAACCGCCTATATCTAGCTCACTAGCGCCATATCAGCGGCAGTAATCGCCGATGCAAAGACTGTCGACGTCGCTCAGTACATGACACGCGCAGCCCTGGTACTGATTGGACAAGCCGTGCTCGGCCACTGCTTCGATCCGCTAACCGAGGAGGGCCAACATCCTTACGCGGAAGCCCTGAAGTGCTACATGTATGTACATCATACGCAGCGGTCCCGGAACAACATTGTCTGACTAACCGGCCTCAGACCAGCACTTACTGCCCTCACCCGGTGGACACCACTGTATCGTCTCGCACGACCTCTCATGCCCACCTGTCTGCGGCGACCCCTCATGAACCTCCTGCCTTCTCGACGTGTCCAAGAGCTTCTCCGCATCGTCGACACGATGCACGCAAACGCGATCGGCATTTACAATGAGAAGAAGGTCCTCGCCGAGTCCTTGGAGAAGGCCGACGAAAATCATGAGACGACGACGGACCTGATCACGCTACTTCGTGAGCATATCCCTTGCCGGTCTGTATTTCGCTTCTGACATGGCCCCTGGGACTATCGCGCGCGTGCGCGCGCAGTCCGGGCTAATGCGGGCGCGTCGCAAGAGGACGCGCTGCCGGAAGAGGAACTCATCGCGCAGCTCTCGTACGCAGCGTCCTGCACGCCCTCCACCTACCGTCGCACGTTGACCTGCCCTGTCCAGAATCCTGATGTTCGCTGCGACAGACACGACCTCCAATTCCCTCACGATCATCCTAGACCGCCTCGCATCGAGCCCGCCGGCCCAGGACAGGCTTCGTGCGGAGTTGGTGGCAGCGAAGAGTCGTCTCGGGGGCGGGGACATCTCATACGACGAGCTCATGTCTCTGCCCTACCTCGACGCCGTATGCGCCGAGACACTGCGCGTGTACGTCGCCCTTGCGCATCACATTTAGCGACCTCTCACACCTCGCACAGACACGTCCCGGCCCCGCTCCGTTTCCGAGAGTGCGCCTTACCTCCATACACCATCCCTCGTAGTTCTCACTTCTGCCTTATAGGGCACAGGCGGATGCTCTACTCCCGCTCTCAAAACCCATTCGCGGCAAAGACGGGACGATGATGGACTCCATCTCCGTCCCGAAGGGAACCGTCGTATTTGTCCCCATCCAGGCTGCGAATATCAACCCCGAAGTCTGGGGCCCCGACGCGCACGAATGGCGCCCGGAACGCTGGCTGGAGCCTCTCCCGAAATCGGTCGCAGCAGCGAAGACCCCCGGGGTCTACTCCAACATGTATGTACGTCTCTCCTCGGGGGCAGCGCGACTTCGTGAACACAGGACGTGCGCGCTCATTTCGCGCGCTATATAGTATGACGTTCTGGGGTGGCCGGCGGTCGTGCATGTAAGTAATCGCGGACCCGCTTGCCTCCCGCGTAGGGCGCACTCTGATCTAAGGCATCCCAGCGGCTTCAAGTTCGCTCAGCTCGAGATGAGTGCGTCCTCGTTATTTTCTCTGTTTGCACTCCCGCTGATGTAACACCCCGTTCGGAATCTGCGGCCTCATAGAAGTCGTGTTAGCGGAGCTGATAGCCACGTTCGTGTTCGACAAGACCGACGCGCCTGTGATATGGAACTTCGCCGAGATCGTCCACCCTACCGTCGGGGCTGACTCTTGGCACCCCGAGTACCTGATGAAGGTTACGCTGGCACAGGAAACGTCCGCCTCGGACGCCAGATAGTGGCGTCTCAGCTTAAAAGAGGTGGCATTCCTATCGCTTCGGACAGGGAACCCTGTTCATTCTGTGGACGTCAGTCTGGGAGCGATGGCGTGCGGGGCTCCATCCGGGTGAACGTGATTCTTGGGTTGACTCGGATTACTGCCGACTTGATATATGTACGGTACACAAGTACAATGAGCGACATCGTCTTGGAAGAATCACGATGGTATGTAGTAGGAGCTTGAGTGCGAATGCGGACTATGGTAAGGAAATGGTTAGCGTCCATGGGGGAGAGGCACATGACCTGAGCAGGCCGCGAGGGAGAACATGTACGATACAAGATAACACGATGACTGAACGGCATGCAATGCGGGAGAAATAGGGAGGGCGTGCTAGGAAACGATTACGGAAACAAAATGTTGTTATGGGATAGTAGAGTTCTCGGGGGCAGACGTGTTGGAGACAACTCGGAGTGGGTGAGGCTAGTATTGCCAGTGGCGGTGGATGCTCCTCCACAGTGTAGCTGCGCGGGCGCCGGATGCGGGCAAGGGGGATCAAGGATAGACGAGTCGGAGACAGGCACTGCGGTAGGATCGCTGAGACAAGGCACCGATGCGGCGAGAGAGGTAGCGACGAGCCACCTTGTCTGCGAAGCCGCAAGTCAACCCACTAACGGCGAAATCTGACGAGCGGCCATGCGAGCGGCCTATTGGAAGGAGATTGCGGCGCGTTGGTCGCGGGCACCGAGCCGGAGGCAGTATCGACGCTGGCATCGGTCCGAGGCCTCTTCGACGACGTTGAGACTCGCCCGGTGGTGAGATTGGTCATCATTCCTGACTTCGCGGCAGCGAGTTGCTTCTTGGGGTTGTAGGTGCTCTTGAGCTGGTCGGGGACGACATCATCGGTGGGCCATAGGGATTTTTCTTCCTCTTCTTTTTCCTCTTCTCCGCCTTCTCCGTCGTCGTCGCTGTCCGAATCCGCGCCAAGATGATCCTCGAAGATGTCGATGGTCTCGGAGTGTTCTTCCAGTTTCGCCGCAAGTTCCTTCATCTCCGCTGTGGCCTTAGCAGCTGCAGCATCGTCGGGCGTTAACCTAACACGATTGGGTCTTTTCCGGGAGCTTTTGGCAAATTCCCCCGCGGGAAACGCACGGCGACCCGGAATATTCTTCTGCGCACGGGAAGAGGCACCCGCCAAATGGTTCGCTGCGGCCTGAGACTCGGCGAGCTCGTCATATTGCTGCGCAAAGATGCCGTAACGGGCGGTGAATAGCACCAGCCACTCTTTGAGGAGCTCATTGAGAGGATGCTGCGGATCGCCCGGCGCGCACTCGAATTTGAGGAGTTTGTTGTCGTCGTAGATTCCACCATCGGTCACTGCCCGTATCTTGGTGCTGCTGCACCGGGTTTCGTTTTCGTCGACCTGCTCAAAGGTGTCGAAGTAGTCGATGAGGAAAGGGGTGACCCTTTTGCAGAAGGTATGTCGAAGATAGCGGACTCCATGGTGGAGGAGGGCGTGAAAGAATGACTCGAGTTCATCTGCGACCCCGACAGGGCGCCGAGGGTTCCTGACATATGCCACAGACATGAACTGCCAAGTCCCCTAATCGCCATGTCAGCGCCAGGCAAAGATGAAGAAGGGGTGAGAACAGCACACGCACCGTCCGTTCCGGCTGCCTGGCCCGCTGCCGCGACTTGTCTTTGGGCACATACTTCGCAAGCTCCCAATCGGTCAAAAACCCCTTCCATCGCACTCGCCTCAAGCCACTTACGCCCTCCTCGATACAGGGCTTGATAAGCATATTCCCAGTACTGATATCACGATGTAGCAGATCAAAGTGGACGTAAGCATCGGAATGCGCTATGGAGGGGTGCTGTTAGTAGTGTGCATCTTACAAAAGGCTCATGCTTACTGTAGATGCAATCCAGTATCAGCCGGACCAGTTGTTTGCCGCGCGTGAAGCTTTCCATGGGTAGGCAGACTTCGTTGACAGCGAGACGATAATGAATGAACGTTCGAGACTCCTCCGGCTCATCGGACTCCTCAGCCGCTTCCTCTTCTTCCCTGGGGCGCTTCTTTCCGCGCGCCGACTCGACGGAATGAACCTCGGCGGATTGGATGTCGGCGGGCTGGACGTCGGCGGAAGGTGTCGTGGACTGCGACTGGTCGGCCTTGTAGTACTCCACGACGGAGGTGGTTTGCTGGAGCACATCTCCATGTGCAACGACGGTAGGGACCGTCAGTCTGAGATCGGGCTTTGTTGCCATCGTCTCGAGATAGTTGCCTTCCGGTTCCACGCCCTGATAGAACGGCCTCCAGGAGTCCTTCAGCCATACGAACTGGTTGGTCTCAATGTCACAGGCGATATACCCCCGCGTTCCTCGGCCAAACATCGACTTCGACATGAAGACCGGTTTGGCGACTAGGAACTCGCGCCTTCCCGGACTCTCGCCAATGGAAAGCTTGTACCGCGGCCATCCCTTGACCAGATAGTCTCGGAACAGGTCACGGACGAATTTGAAGACGGGATGGGTCGGCTGCTTGCTTTTCTGCCGGGTGCTCGCCGCCGGACCGAGGGAAGCAGCAGACACGGTGTCGGGGAAATCGGTGACATCGGCGTGCTCGTGGAAGGGCATGTCGAGCGCTGGATTCGCGATCGCCCATGCGTCCATGAGCTTGTAGTCGTCAGAGGTTGGCAAGAGCAACGTGGCGGTGGGATCGATGCCTTGCTGTTCGCCCGACAGACTCGCAAATGCCCAGAGAAACCGGAGGAGCGAGCTCGGATCCTCTGCGTAGTTCGTCGCTTCGCTCACTATGAGCCCTGAGCGATCCCAGTACATTGCCCTGAACTCATCTCCGTTGATCAGGAGGGAAAACAGCGCAGTACGGTGCTGATGCTGGAAGGTCTCGGAGGCGTACGCGAGAAGCTGTTCACGTACATCCTGCTGCGACTTTACGCATTCCTGCGGAGGATTAATCTTGTGATCAAACGGATCATTACGAGTGCCTCCCGGCTTGAATTCGATGAAGAGCCGGAGGTGAATCCAGTCTGGGCGTCCATTCTGTGGGAGCACCTCGCTCGAATACAAAGCAACGCCAGTGTTGGGCTTTGTGCGGTCTTTCGCGCTATTCCTCTTTAGTAGAAGTGCCGCACGAAGGTTATTGGGTAGGGCCACTTTGTTGATGACATCTTTGACCTGCCAATGAAACCGTACTTGAACATGATGGTTTGATCGGTGAGGCTAGCAGGAGAGAGGCGTACTAGAACATTCGTAATTTCACGCTCATTGACGTTTGTGCGCATTGTCCCGACCGCGGTGTAGAAGAGTTTATTTACCGCTTCTGTCATGATGGCTGTCATCCTCCGCGATGGCTTAGGCATGCCGACGCCGTGACGCCGTTCGGGCCACAAAATGTCTTTTTCGAAGTCGTCGAGTGTGATCAGAGTGTTCTTGTCCATGCTGGCCGAGTTCCAAGCTTTCTGTCGATTGCAACTCTGGGCAGCGGTCACGGTGGGGGTAAAGAAGTGGGCGTTCAGTTCCGACTCACCAGCGAGTTCGAATTACCTTTCTGAGATAAGCCACATCAAGCGCCCGTTCCTCTGCCTTCAAGCGCTCAATTCATGTACCATTATAATCAATTTTCGCCTCGTGGAGAATGAGAATAATCCAATGAGGGGTAACATGAATACCATCGCAATACAAAGACAATGTGGGTAATCGAACAAGGGCGTCCAGATGGCGGCGGCAGTCACCGTCTGCCTTCCCAAAACGGTAGCCATGGCAGGTTGTGGTTCACAAGCGCCCGCGCCTTGGCTCTTACTTCCACTACGCCCTTCAGCCAGAGCAGTCAGTCTTCTCATTGTCCTACCCATGTGGTCGCTCTTTGTCTTGAAACACGTGCATGGCTAACTTTCGACGCAGTCAGCGCTTGTCTCTTAGCCACCTCCAAACCACGCGTCTTAGCCACTGCTCGCCGAGGGTATATCAAGCTCGCTCAGGTTCGTCGATTTCCCGCACATGTACTCCTTTCCCGCTGCTTTTGAGCATGGCTGACAAACCTTCACCCACTCCGGCTTCCTATCACAGCAACAAGCAGAGTAGTCCAAGCCGGCTCAAGTGGAAGGCAGTCGACGTCAACAATCTCGGTACGCCTTTGAAGCCCGACGCCGAACTTGACAGGAAACTCGAGGTCTGGGATAGCATGGATTGCAGTCTTCTCGTCAGTCTGGACGAGTTTGAGAAGAAGGTTCTATGGCCCAAGACCAAGGGTGACTTCCCCGAGCCAACGTCAGAGGCCGTAGCCGTCATGTCGGAGGTTGTAAATGAGCTCTTCGCAGACGGAGAGCGGCATCAAGTATCCGACGAGGATGTATTTGCAAGGGCCATGGTGCGCTCTTCTTCACATATAAGTGGTTGAATCCTCACGCGTAGTACATCAGGTCGACCGCGTCTTCGAGAAGATAGCCCTCCCCGGTGATCTTCGTGCAGCACATTCACAGTACAGCTACCACAAAACAGACCCCACGAAATCCAAGGTCGATGCAGCCTTGTATCCGGAGAATGTGGTCCCACAAAATGGCTGTCCCGACTGGACTCATCTCCGGCTCTTCATCGAATTCAAGAGGGGCGGGACCGCCAATGACCCATTCGATGACAAGAGCGATTATCCGGAGGCCTGGGCGCAGTCACGGCAGGCAGTGCGGGGACAGCTAATCGCGTACGCTTCCAACACCTTCAAGTACCAGCATCGCACGGCACTGTACTCGCTCCTAATCAACGGAGATGAGTTCAGGGGCATGTACTGGGATCGATCGGGGCTCATCGTTACCAAAGCGACGAATTATGTGGAGGATCCGCGTTTGCTCCTCCGCTTTCTCTGGGCGTTCGCGAGTCTTTCGAAAGAAGAACAAGGCATCGATCCTAGCGCAACACTGCTTTCGGCATCCTCTGAAGACTACAAGCTCATGGACGCGTGCGCACTCGAAAACACAGCTCTCGATATGCCTTTTCATGAATTCGATGACCTCTCCAAATTCCCCGACTACGATCCCCACGCTTTTCTCGGCCCGGCGGCGGGTACGCGGCGGAAAAAGAAGCAGCCGATGTATCCCGTTTTCAAGTTCGTTCGTGATGGTTTCCGAGAGTCTCTGGCCGAAGGGTGGCCGCGGTACAAGCTCTTAGTGGGCGAACACGATCGCGAATTCCTCGTTGCCCAACCGAGGTTCACGGCCACCTCCATGTTCGGTCGCGGAACCCGGGGCTATATCGCTTGGGATGTCACCGGCAAAAGATTCGTCTGGCTGAAGGACTCTTGGCGACCATTTTACGAGGGCGTAGATCCCGAAGGTACATACCTCGAGACAATGGCGTCGAAGCCCAACCCGCAGTTGGTTATCCCTACTGTGGTCGCACACGGCGACGTGCTCAAACAAACAACCTTTGCTGCGGAGTATACCACGTCTGTACAGGCCCAGCCCGGTGAACCTTCTGCAGCGGATGTGCCATCCGGCGACTCTGCGCGTGCCAATGGGAAGAAACGCCCTAGGGAAAACGAGGAGAAGTTGGAGGAGTCGGAGGAATCTCGACTGTTCATCCACTATCGCATCGTCATGGAAGAAGTATGTCTCAAAATGGACGACTTCATGTCCGGCATGCAGCTGGTCCGGTTGATCTTCGACTGCATCCTCAGTGAGTAGCATCTTATTTCATCACCCGCAAATAACACACTAACGCAAGGCGAATCATTTTATAGCGCACTCCATTGCATACGAAGAGTTCGGTCTCCTCCACCGTGACATCAGTACCGGGAACCTCCTCGTCTCACCCGGAATCAAGAAGACCCCAGACGGGGGCAAAGAGGTAACTTGGCAGGGCCTCCTGACTGATTGGGAACTCGCCAAGTACGTGCCAAAGGATAGTTCAGCCCAGCGTGCTAGGCAACCGGAACGGACGGTCAGTTCAATATTCACGTTGTTGTTGATAGATGACTGACGCTCATACTTAGGGGACATGGCAGTTCATGTCCGTGTCGTACGTGAGGCATCCTGACCGTCCAGTTGGGGTTGCAGATGAGATGGAGTCGTTCTTCCACGTGCTCCTTCACCACTCTGTTCGCTATCTTCGTCACTCCCTCGGCGGCCTCGTCAGCGACTTCATCATGAGCTACTACGACACCTTTCAGCATCGGGGGGACCGGCCCAACTGGACGCGATGCAGCGCCACGAAGGTCCAGGCGGTCACGGACGGTAAAATCTGCATCGACGAGACACATCTCCGATTTCACAACAAGAGAGGCAAGCCACAGCATCCTCTCAACGACCTCCTCGCGCTCTGGCTTCCTTTGTTCAAGGCCCGTTATAAACTACTTGATCTGGAGGACAGCAAGCCTTCGCAACCCGCAGTCCAAGAGCCCCAAGAAGCAGACGATGAAGAATATGCCGTAGAGGACGTCGCAGCAAGGTATCGGAACCTGAAAAAGATCGCCATCACCGCACCCGCAAATATCACCAAGGATTCCTCGTCCGATCCCGAGACGCTGAAACAGGTGGCCGCGCAGCTAAACACACACGAGCAGACCAAGGCGATGTTTTTCTATCATCTCTCGGAAAAGCGATGGCCGGCAACTGACAAAGTGGGTGACCAGCTTGGAAAGGACTACAACCCCAAGAAGCACTTTGCCACCATGAAGTCGATGGTGGCGTCTGGCCTCGCTAGTGGGCGAATCTCAACAGCTTCGTCGAAGAAGCCTAAGCTCGATCCCAGCGTAGCTCAGGCCGCAGCCTCGGGCTCGGGAACTGCGCCGGACGCCACTCCTTCTCCAGACGTCCGCCCGCCGAAGTCGTCGAAGAAGAGTCTTAAAGTGATCCGTCGGGGTGTCCATCGAGCTCGGAAGTAGATTCGGAAGAGGGGCTTGCAGGTTGTCGTCTTCCTACTGTCGGTGCCGTGTCTCTTCGGCCGCGCTGCAATGACTGCGGTGCCCTTTTCTATACTCCCAACAATCTCGCCCACCCCCAGTATCTTTCACTCTTCCAACCTAGCTGCATTCCACGACTCGATGTTTTCCACGTATCTATTTTCCGAAGTTCGAACCGCCCCCTGTTTTCTCCTGCACCAACCCGTTCGATACCCTACCCCCTTGCTTACTAGTACATTCCTGTACGGTCATCTACGACTCGCTCTTGCTCTCCTCCATAATGTCATCCCGCGTCCCTCTATTGTGTCACCATTATTCATACTGATGATATCACTACTACCCGTCATACATATGCAAGGACTACCATCCGTGTATCTCCCATCGCCAGCCCAACTGCACACATTCATCAGTCGAATCTGAGGATGAGTCCAAACGGATCCTTCAAACCATGCCGCATAAGCACGCACACATCGCCACCGTACCCTTCCCGAGCCACGCCATAAAGCGCGCGTCGGGCGTGCTGCACGGCCCAAGCTCTAATGACATTACGTCCGTCAGCGTGGACACCGTCGGCGTGAACAGCACCAGATGAACCCCTCCTACGAGGCTCCGCGACGACAACGGTTGCTGTTGCTGCTGCGCCTCGTGCGTCGCGAACGCGAGAGAACAACTGTGGCGTGAGCGTGGAAGGCGTCGCCTAGCAGCGCCGCGAACCGCAAAAAAAAATGACTGGTGTGAGCGGCATGGAACGCGTCGAGCAGCGCGAGCGTGATGGGCACTTGCCGTTCGTCCGCGCCACCGTCGCCGAGTCTTGGTGCGTATTTGGCTCCGGGAAGTTGCTACGCCGACCGGGGATGAATATCGCGCTTGACGTGGCGTGTGCATTTTCCGTAGGTCGCGGTGCATGCTCCGGTTCTAGAGCATCACCATATAGTGCCCGACCACGTCCATGCACACATTGCGCTTGCCCTGGGGAGCGCGTGAGCTTTCCGGGGCCTGAGGGCAGCGCTTCTTCCAGAGCGGCAGCTATCGATTCCCTGACCGGCGCCACGGATGTATAGAGTACAGCATGTGGGCAGCCCAAGGTCGTCCTCGCCTTCGAGGTGGATGCTGCCCCAGTTCTCTGCGCGGCGCAGAGCGCACGGACTCTAAAGCGACGCGGAGGCGTTGAGCCACGCGCGCATCTAGAGCCCCGGCGCACATTACGTCAGTCCATCTTGAGCTAGTGCCGGCGTATCTTTGGCCATTGCAATGGTAGGGGTCGCAGTATACAGCCGGACTGCCTTCAGATCCGAGTTTAAGGATCCAGTTAGACTAGCTCCGCTGCGTGATGGTCAGCAAGAGCCAAATGGTATGTGGAGAAGCGACTTACGAGCCGGACTCCACTCCACGGGAACGCACATTGGATAACCGGCGGGAAGGTCCCTGGCCACTCGGTGGTTCTACCAGGGGTTTTCGAGCCTGAGATAGATGAGTCCGCGTGGCGCACGATATCAAGAAATGCCCAGACTTGCTCTCGGACTCCACGCAGTTTGTCAGAGTCGTTGAGTATGACCATTCCTCGCACGGAGTCGCACCTCGATACCAGCAGAGCTGCGACCCTCGATTCGAGAAGAGGCGTGGCCTACATACGCGTCCTGGTAGGAGGCTGAGTATCCTATGAAGGTCACGCAGCTCAGCGCCTTTCAGCGCCAGAAACTGGTTGTTCATCCTGTCGTGCTGGACCTTTGGAGGTGTTGGTTGATGCCAATCCAGGCGGAAGTAAGTACTTGGGACGACCATCGGGCGCTTGATGTGGCTATAATCTTGCATCCCAATATAGTAACTCGAACCTGCTCGCCGTAGCTTGGCACAAGCGCCCGCTCCTTGACTTTCACCTCGACTCCCACCACTCCTTGAAGGTTTGTCCAGCCGAATCCACCGATCCATATAGTAAAACACAGCTCCTGGAAATTATGGATTCAAGTATTATCATTGCTCTAGACGAATTCAAGAAGTGCATTTTATGGCCCAAGGCCAACGGCGACATCCCTAAGCCACCGCGGAGGGCGACAGCCACTATGAAAGCCACCGTGAACAAGCTCTTCTACACCGCAGGCGGAAATAGACGTCGCCACGTCAGCGAGGATAAAATTGCCAAGGCAATCGTATGTTTGCTGCCTACTTCATCGACCCAAATTTCATGCGTACCTTTTCAGGTCGAGGACGTCATCAATAAGATCGCCCTCCCCGGGAAGCTTCGTGCAGCGATTTCGCAGAACAACCACTCCACGACAGACCGCACAAATTCTAGCGTCGAGGCTGCCTTGTATCCGCGCGTGGTGCTCCCACAAAATAACTGCCCGGACTGGACCCACCTTCGTCTCTTCATCGAGTTCAAGAAGGGCGGTATCGCGAATGACCCATTTGATGACAAGAGTGACCACCCGGAGACGTGGGCACAGTCGCGACAGGACGTACGTGAACAGCTTCTCGCTTACGCCTCCAACACGTTCCAGTATCAACACCGCACGGCACTGTACTCTCTCTTGATCAACGGAGACAAGTTTAGAGGCATGTATTGGGATCGCGCAGGGCTCATAGTGACCAACGCGATCAACTATCTGGAGAATCCGGGCTCGCTCCTTCAGTTTCTCTGGGCGTTCGCGAGTCTGTCGGACGAACGGCAAGGCCTAGATCCCACCGCAACACTCCTCGTCGAAGGCTCTGACGAGTATGAGCTGATGGATGCATGGGCTGTCGATAATCCGGCGCTTGACATGCCCTTCCAGGAGCTCGCCGACGTCTCCGAGTTTCCCGACTCCGACACCCTTCCTCCCCCCGGTGCAGCAGGGAATACTCACCAGAACACATCTCAGCCATCACAGCCTCTCTTCAAGTACGTCCGGGAAAACTTACGGAAGTCTTTGGTCAAAGACTGGCCGCGTTACAGGCTCCTAGTGGGTGAAGACGAACATGAGTTTCTCGTCGCTTACCCGGCCTTCGAAGCCACCTCAATGTTCGGTCGGGGAACGCGTGGCTATATCGCCTGCGATGTCAAGAACAACAAGTTTGTCTGGCTCAAGGATTCCTGGAGGCCGTTCTACGAGGGCGTGGAGCAAGAAGGCGTCTACCTGGAGACGATGGCATCGAAACTCGACATCAAGTTGAACCTCCCCACTGTCGTCGCGCATGGTGACGTACTCCAACAAACTACATACATCGCAGGGTACACGACCGACGGGCGAACTCGATCTGTGTCACCTCCTGCTGAGAGCGCATCCGACGAGTCTACGCGCGGCAAGAAACGTCCCAGGGAAGAGGTGGAAGCCGAACCCGAGTCCGTTCGGGAGAGCCGATTGCTCATCCACTACCGCCTCGCCGTAGAAGAAGTCTGCATGAAGATGGGCGACTTTACAAATGGCAAGCAGCTTGTCAAGCTCGTTTCAGATTGCATCATCAGTATGTAGCACTTCATTTGTTGCACAGGGATGGGCACGGTTTATTGACGTTGATCCCCCGATCCCTTAGCGCACCGCGACGCGTACGAACATTTCGGTATCCTTCATCGCGACGTCAGCACCGGTAATATGCTTGTATTGCCCCGTATCCGAAAGTGTAAAAGTGGGAAGACACGTGTTTTCTGGGAAGGATTCCTGACCGACTGGGAGCTCGCAAAACACATCTCCAAAGACACTGCGCTGCAACCTGCCGAGCCGCCCGAGCCTACAGTGCGTTGCCCATACCTTCCCACTGCGTACTTTCACTCATGCTTCATGAATCGTCAGGGAACTTGGCAGTTCATGTCAGTGGAGCATGTTAGGCATCCTGAACGTCCGGTCGGCGTTGCGGACGACCTCGAGTCGTTCTTCCACGTCCTCCTCTACCACTCTCTCCGATGTCTTCGCCACACCCTCGATGGTTTAGTGCAATCCTTCGTCTCCGACTACTTCGACACCGTCTGGTATGGGGACGATCCGTCTGGCAAACAGATGTGCAGCAACGCCAAAGTGCTCGCGGCCACCCAGGGCATAATTCCTGGGGAGACGACGTACTACCTCAAGTTCCTGAACGATAGGGGCGTCTCACAGCACCCTCTCAACAACCTTTTTCGGACGTGGCTGGAGCTATACATCGCCCGCTATCACATACTCAAGAAGCAAGACAATGATCTCCGTTTCGGACTGAACCCCGTACGTGGTACCTCCCCTGCACAGAGGAGCGTAGATGTTTCGGCCAGCAAAGTCCCGGATGATGAGTCTCGCAATATTGTCGAAGCCGAGTCGAAGCACCTGCAAGAACTTTACGCAGACGATTCCGACTTTCAAGACAGCTCCGATGAAGACAGCTCCGATGAAGACAGCGATAGCGAAGACGAGGCACACGTGGTCCTCAGGAAGAAAAGAGCGGCGCAGCTCGAAACCCATTCCAAGACGATTCGGATCTTCAGGAGATACCTTCGGAAATTCCCTTGGCCTACTACGGACGTGGTGGGTGATCAACTCGTCGCGACCTGCAACCCCACGAAGCAGATTGCGGCCTTGAAACCAGCGAGAACGTCGAATGCCGCTTGCGGGGAGACCCCGACGCCGTCGAAGAGGGCCAGAATCGACCATAGCGCCGATGTTGCCTCAGGCTCGAGACCCACCTCAGCAGCCCCACCTCACGCCGCTCGCCCGAGTAACACCGCTAAGTCCAGAGGTCGTCGCTTTACTCAACAGCGCCTCACTAGAGCACGGCGGTAGAAATCAACAGACAGCCATGTCGTTGTCTTTCCCTCGTTGGCGTCTTGTCTTCTGCAGGGCTCCGTCCACGGTCGTTGCGACGCATCCACGTTCGAATCGTTCCTCGTATCTACATAACAAATACACGCTCCTGGTAGTTATACCCCGCGCCGCATATGCCTAAAGACGAGTTTGCTCGAAACCTGTACACATATACTATCACAGTAGTTTTTGTAATCCACCCGATTCGGCACGGAAACTATTCAGTGCGACATCCGGGTGATGCCCCACAAGTCGCCCGAGCAGGGAGGGACGTAGCACGGCCCATGACCACGATCGCCCCCGTCTGCCTCGCTCGAAGCATACCCTCTGCCAGCACCTGAATTAACCCCGTCAGCAGCACTGCGCCCCAGAGCGGATCCGCACACCGCGGGTCGGACGGGAGCCTCGTCGCAACCCCGCCGCACCCAGTCCCACTGGAAGTACAGGGCTCCA
Organism: Trametes versicolor FP-101664 SS1; assembly: GCF_000271585.1. Taxonomy (NCBI): domain Eukaryota; kingdom Fungi; phylum Basidiomycota; class Agaricomycetes; order Polyporales; family Polyporaceae; genus Trametes; species Trametes versicolor. Next base: position 1,793,016 of record NW_007360333.1, on the reverse strand, counting down.
CGATGCGGTGCATGCTTCCCGAGCCCGAACACCCCTGCGCTGCTGCAGGCTGTCCGATGCTGTCGCCCCGCACGCGCTGACAGGGAGGCACACCCTGGTAGGTTCATGCGCCCCCGCACACAGCCGCCGCGCGCAGGCGCTCCCTTATGTGCGCACTGGCAGCGCGCCTGACACTATCACGCTCCCCGACGCCCGCTGATCGCGTATTACCCTTGTCCCTGCGCCACAAAGGCAGGTCCCATGCACCCGTCATACGCCCGCCCAGGATTCTGAAGGCCGAAGACAGAAGCATGGTGGCTGCGACTGCAGCGGGCGGCCTAGAGCGCGATGTCTCGCCCGGCCTGCTGTACCGACGACGTCGCCTGCCAGTACGCGTCACGGGTGTACTCCACACCGGCGATCCCCCGCCCTCCCCCGAGCGGGCGATTGGCCACGGCGGCGCGCGCCCGTCGTTTCCGACATCGTGGGGACGCGGCGGCGCGTGCGGGCCCCTCGGACTCGGGAGCACTTGTGCGGCGGAACGGGTCCCCCGGGCGCGTGTACGGGTGCCTGTGCGGGACGCTATTCGCGAGCCGCAGTGACTTCGTGGCGTCTGCGATGTGGGCGACGGGGCTGCGGGCAAAATCGCGGCGCCGCTGCCGCACGGGCACACACGCTTGGGGACCCAGAATACGCGCATAGCGTCATGCGAAGGCGCAAAGTGAGAAAATCAGGCATGCGCGGTAGTCTACGTGCGATAGAATAGCACAGAATACGAATACAATGCGCTACAATACAGTGCGTCGACGCCGGGCAGGGGCACCGCGCGGGTACGGACCCTTCCTGCACGCTTCTCCTCGCGGCTCAACGTCCGCGCGCACGGAACAGGGGTCCCTGGGCAAACCGGACCCAGTCGTAAGGAATGACGGCATGCGTTGCGCCGCGAAGCATACCGGCCACGGTGAGGGGAGGGAACGGGGTCTATGTCTATCCCCGCCCTACCCTCATCGCCGTCGCTCTTCTGCACACAGATGCGCGGACAGGCCTGTTTGCGAAGCGCTCCCACTGTGGGGGTCTCATGCAATTGAAAAACTGGATGGCGCTCGACGCTCGCGGAATAACAAATTCATCGCGGTCTAGAGTGCGCAGTTCGCTGCGGGAGGTCGTCCGGGAGGAGAAAAAAGATGCTCCCAGCGCATCGCGGGGGCGGGAGGCGTACCCACGGCGATAGCGTCGACGTCCTGTCGTCGCTGTGGCCGTAGGGCTAGTCCCCCGGCTGGAAGACATGAGGGACTAATATTGCACGTAGCATGACGTCGCGCCGACGTGGTTCATAGTTCCCGAAGCGTGTTGTACAGCCTGACGCACCGTAGCAGCGTTGATCAGAACGCAGAGCAGGTCGGTGAAGCACCAGGGTCGTGCTTCTGCTACCAGGCGCTTTCGCAATCACAGGCGGGGTACGAGGGAGTGACTGCGTGCCCCGCGGGATGGACCCGCGTCGGACAGAAGCCCCGACAAGGGCTCGGCCTGTCGGGCGACGTCAGTACAGCCCGAGAAAATCGCAAAAGGCGACTGTTGACAGAAAAGAGGAGGGAGAGTACAAATGCGAACCTCGTTGCGTCACGCCGAAGAGGCGCTCGAGCGGCTGCGTGCTCGTTTGTAGATGTGAGACGAAGGTCTTCGTCTGACGATTCGCAGTTGCGTCAAAAGTCCAAGCTGCCGGTGTGCGAGCACGGTCCAGAGCCCTCGGTTGTAAGGACGAGGCGACATCGTGCGCTTGAGCCAACCACGTAGACGGCGGGATGTATAGTGCCAGGTGCTCGGTGTGTGGCCGGGAGGGGGGATCACGAACTCTAAGAGGGAAGGTCCAGGCGGTGGGGCGAAATGCGCTAATTGCAGTGCTGCGGCAAATCCATTGGCGGCGGCGGCACGGGGGAGCAAGCACGGCATTGACGCATCGCTCAAACAAGCGTAGGTCCTGTCCGGAAATTGGGGTGTGTGCAGATGCGAACTGGCCCTGAAGGCTCAGTCCGAGTACTGGCGTCATCGACAAAGTTGGGGGCAGCATGTCCATACTGTCAAAGGTGAGAGAGGCGGAAGGGCGCACCTCCCAACTCTATCGAGTACTGCGTCCGAGGCGCAAGCGCTCTTGGCAGTTCGAGTGCCTGGAGGAAGCAATGAGCCGCGAAGGACGCCCAGTGCGTCGGTTGCACGGATTTACCTTGCCAACGCAAGCGCGTGACGTCCGAGGAGATGGGAGTTGAGAACATGGAAGCGCGATATCCACAGTTGGTTCGCAGTTTCTTCGGGCAACACCCACTGCACATGGAGTCTTCGTGCATCCCGCGGCGCATCCGTAAGCCCCGTGTGCTCACCCTCACGACGCTGAGTACGCGCACGGAAGACATTGCCACGAACTATACGCCGCCGGCGGTTGCATACGAACGATCAGCCCGGATTTCTACATAAAGGCACATAAGCTAGCGTCATTTAAAAATACAGGTTAGGAAGTAAATGCCCCCACCATTCCGAGGCTGTGCGAAGCGGTCGCAGGGGTTCTCGTGTGCCTATTTCCGACCCCACTGTCATCGTAGCTCGACCCAAACCTACGTTCCATGACGAGTAGCCCAAGGGGGCTGGTCTTGCAACTTCTGCTGGGTTCCTGTATGAAAAATGAAACTCTAGTGGCTGTCAGCACTGGTATCTCCTCTCAAAAGATGGGAGAGAGAGAGACGCGTTGGCGACGAAAGATCGATGGGCGCGTATCCTCGAGGGGTGATTATCCCCCACGTGGCAGGCAGAGTCCGCCCAGCGGAGCGGTGCCGCGGCGTCACCGCCGCGGCTTGCCTGTCGACCACCGCATTCGCTCGATGATGCCAGTTGGGAAAGACAAAACCCTTGTGGGAACGACGAATGTGCATCCGCACCATTGGTATTAGGTTGCGGCGATTGTGACGCGAACAGGGCGGCCTTGCCGCCGTGTCATTAAACTGTACGGTGAGTCAGATGCGCTCCCCGCGGACCGCGCTCTTCACCAGTCGCTCATCCATTCGCCCGGCGCAGGAATTGCACATCATGGCCGAATTGCTGTGAGATAACCAAACCACAGACGTCCGTGATAAGCAGAACTGCCGGCAAGCATCGAACGCGAAGGGAAGACCACATATCCGACGACAGCCGGGCACGCCCGTTCTTGGATCGTGACAAGTGGCAGCGCGGCCGCGAGGGCCTATGCCTTCTTTCGAGCAGGGCGCAAGACGCCGCGCGCTACGATGGTTCGGATCTGGATGGCGCTGGAATCCTGCGCTGAAAACCGTTCTTTCTTCACACGGGCCCCCCGGCGGTACATCGGGTGGGTGGGTGGTAAGCACCAAAGTTCGACATCAGCATCCAGCTCTCATATCATTACCGAACAGGTTCGTTCCGACCTTCCCAGATTCCTGAGATCGAGGGCGGCGATGCCTTCTTCGGATGACACTCCCTCCTTGTGCTCGATGCAACCTACTGGACGCGCGCGCGGAAGGCTGTCAGCGTGTCATCCGCGCGGCGCGCCGCCGAGCCAGATGCGATAACCCTGCCATCCTGCCGAACCTCCGTCTGTGTGCCTTTTTCTCGGCGAGTTACCGCCTCGCTTGCGCCGATGTTGGCTGCTCCGCAGTGCCAACCCGCCGGAAGGGCGTCCCAGGTAGTATAACTAGGTCGATCGCATATTTCGAAAAACAGGCCTGCTCATCCCAAGGCTCCTCATCGTCGCCCCTACCTCCCTCAAAGCCCCGTGCCCGCCGTACTCGCCTACGATGGACTACGACGCTTACGACGCTTTGTTGCACCACATCTTCCGCCAGGTATACCTTTGCCTTCACGGTCACCCCAAAACCTCGCTAACCTTTCGTAGACCCAAGGCGATGCATGGTTCAAGCCCTCGGAGGAGAACGTCCATGCAGGCGTATGCCTCCGCGTAGACTCGGGAAACTTCCGCCTCTTCCCCTACGACAACCTCTACCTCGAGCCGTTCGAGGCGTCGGTGAGGATGCTCAACCCGGTGGTTGCTGTCAAAATTCGCAGCGCGGCAATCCACGCCGCACTTGCCACCGTGTACGTGACATTTTCCAGTTGTTGAGGCGCACCATCTGATATCTGCTCTACAGTAAGCCTGATGCGGATGCCATCTACATCGACGACAACACCCGCATCCAGGTGCTCGATACGATGGCCCTGCTCGGCACCGCCGACAAGGAACAATGTGGCGCCTTCCTCGTAAGCGCATTGTCTAGTTGCCGATTCACACCAACTGACGCCCTTTCGCATGCTCAGCGCGACGAGCGCGTGCTGGTAGTGTGGTCCTACCACCTCGACACCATCATCCCGACGTGCCGGGACTTCGAGGAAAAGCTCATCAAGCTCGTGTGGGACCACCGCTTCGGAAGCACGTTCAACAGCTCGATCGCCCTGCCGTCGTCGAACTCCTCCTCAGTCGCCCATCTCAACGAGAAGCCGGTTGAGCAGGCTGAAACGAAGGAGGTCGTAGCGCCAGCGGAGGACAAGCGGGTCAAGAACTCCAAGAAGAAGCGCCGGTGTGGTCTGGGCTACTGGGTCACCGACAAGGACGACATCGAGAAAACGGCGGAGGGTCCCTCCCCGAGGCCAATCCGCCTGTTCGCGCCCGTGTACAATGGTCTCGGTGTGGCGTTGTCCATCTGTGAGTTCGCCTTACCGTTCCCGCGCCGAGGCCGCTCGTTTATTAATACCCCTCATTAGTCTTCATTGGAAGCGGCGTCGCTATTCTTGTGCAGGAGTCCCTTCTGGACGGCGACTACACGCGCTTTGCACTGCTGGTCACCACCCCGTTCCTGTTCTGCGTGTCACTCGTGAGTGTTTCAGCGTATCTATCCCGCCTCCCGCATCACTCATCTTTTTTCTTAGTTCTTTGCGCTCCAGATCATCGCAAACCTGTCGTTCATGTATGTCCAACCATCTTTCTTCGTCGTTTGTTGCCCTGATGAACGGGTCTCTCAGGTTTGGGCCAGTTGCTCAGTACCATGAGAACTCCAAGTACTACTCGGCGGTGCGCCCCGCTCCGAACAAGATCGTCGACACCAACTTGCCGCATATCACCATCGAGATGCCTGTTTACAAGGAAAGCCTGAACGAGACCATGTGAGTACACATTTGCACGCGTCCCTCGAGCTTAGTGTGCCACCGGCCCCACCGGTGATCATACGTATGTTAAGCTCCAAAGCTTGGGCCAACCATTCACCGGTCGATCGAGAGCGCCTCGGTCGTTCTGTGTCTCGCTAGTGCCCATGATCTGCACACCTGACTCGGCCCTTATGTTACTTCGTCCGCAATCTCCGTGTCGTGAATAAGCGCTGATACACCGCACCCCACAGCGCGCCTTCGGTGTACTCTCTCAAGAAGGCTATCCAGACCTACGCGCGCCAGGGTGGGACATCCTCAATCGTCGTTCACGAGGACGGGCTGCAACTGCTCTCCGAGGAGGAGCGCGCTGTTCGCATCGCGTTCTACGCGGACCACAACATCGGCTGGGTCGCGCGTCCGCCGCACAGCGGCGCACCCGACGGGTACAAGCGCGCGGGTCGCTTTAAGAAGGCATCGAACATGAACTACGGCCTCGCGCTTTCGCTGAAACTCGAGAAGCACCTGCTCGCACTCGAGGCGGCCGGCGAGCGCGACACGGCGGAAGAATGCCTCGAGGACCGTGCGCTGCGACTCGCAATCGAGGAGGCCTACGAGGAGAGCGGTGGACGGTGGCGGCCATGGGCGGCGAACGGCAAGTCGCTGCGCATCGGCGAGGTGATCCTCATCGTCGATTCGGACACCATCGTTCCGGAGGACTGCCTGCGCGATGCTGCGCGCGAGCTCGCGGAGAGCCCCGAGGTCGCGATCATCCAGCACGAATCGGACGTGATGCAGGTCGCACACCACTACTTCGAGAACGGGATCGCGCACTTCACGCGGCGCATCAACAAGTGCATATCGATGGGCTGTGCCAATGGTGAGATCGCGCCGTTCGTCGGGCACAACGCGTTCCTGCGCTGGTCGGCACTGCAAGACGCTGCGTTCATTGACCCTGCGGACGGCAAGTCGAAGATCTGGTCGGAGTCTAACGTGTCCGAGGACTTCGATATGGCGCTCCGTTTGCAGCTTAAGGGGTACATTATCCGTTGGGCCACGTACTCTCTCGGCGGTTTCAAGGAGGGTGTCTCCCTGACGTGCGACGATGAATTGAACAGGTGGCAAAAATACGCATATGGTGAGTCTCGAAAGGCTCAATCGTAGGCGCGGATATTGCACTGACATGACATCCTGCCGCAGGCTGTAACGAACTGATATTCAACCCGCTCATCCACTGGTGGCGGATGGGACCTATCAACAAGCAGCTCCGGACGTTCATCTGGTCCGGAGCACCTGTTCACTACAAGATCAGCATGATGTCCTGTACGTGCTTCCCTAGTGACTGAGTGTCGGCGGCGCGCTAAACACTTCTGCGCTGTAGACATGTTTTCGTACTGTAAGCTTGCTTCTATGCATTTCCCCTGTCTCATCTGACAGGATCTATAGATGGTCTCGCCGCGTCCGCACTACTTTCGGTGCTGAACTATTTTCTGCTTGGGTGGAATATCAAGGTATGCGGTACTCGTGAACCGGTACCCATCCTACAACCAATTATTATCTTGCACAGGTGGATGGATTCTACGAGCATAGCTTCGAGATCTGGCTTGCCTGCACAGTCGTCTTCCCCGGCGCCGGCAACATCGGCTTCACGCTGCTTGAGTACCGCCTCGGGCAACGGGACATACTTTCGTCTCTCATCGAGAACCTGACCTGGGTGCCATTCTTGTTGAGTCTTCGCCGCATACTCATGCCGTTGCGATGCTGACAATTATTCCCAGCTTTTTCTTCTTCGGCGGCCTCAGCATCCATCTTTCGCAGGCGCTCCTCGCTCATCTCTTCTCTTACAACATCACCTGGGGAGCGACGAAGAAGGAGGTCGAGCGTTCCAACTTCTGGCTCGAGGTGCCGAAGATCCTCAAGCGCTTCTGGCTTGCCCTTATCGTCAGCCTCGCGTTCGGGGTCATTGAGGTGCTCCTCGCCACGGACGTCGTCCCGATAGGCTGGCGTATTTTCAGCTACGACTGGGCCGTCATCATGCCCCTCGCGTGAGTCGCTTGTACCACCCTTCTCCGGGCGGATTGCCCCCATCGATCGTGCTTGCTGACATCCGGTACCCGTGCTTAGAATCGTCGCCGGCTGCCACATCGCCTATCCGGTGCGTTTCTGTCCCCGTATGTCTGCAGGGAACGCTGGCTGACTGACGTGTGGTCTGATAGATTGTCTTGAATCCTTGGTTGATGATCTTCTCCTACTAGTCTTCCGTGACAGTACCAGGGCAACCCGCCTCCGCCGTATCCCCGGATGGACGCAGAGCGGTACATCGTGCCCGCACAGTTTCACTCGGCGGTCGTGGCGGATGCCCGCGCGCGCAGCACACCGACGCACCCCGTGCGTCCGCCAGCAGAGCCGTCTATATATTCCTGAAATAGCGCTACGTATACTGGGACTTTCTCTCGTTCACGGGTATAGATGTTAGGTCTTCTCGGACATGCACAGTATCTCGCCTCTTCCGCCACGCATCTAATCATGTCATGTATATACACGCGTCTGCGGCGAGGACCGGGGCGCCATCCTCCCCGCCTCGCACCCATCCTTCGATTATGTACCGTATCTGTGCCGCTATGACGTACCGCGCGCCAGATGCCATTGTTGTAGCTCACTAAAGCACTGTGGATTCCTTAGAATGCCATTCGCCCTAATCGCTGTAGCTAAACGGACACAACGTGTCAAAGGTGTGAACCTCGGGATATCTCTGCGGCATACTTTGCGCGGGCGGCTCCACCGAAGAGCAGCGCTACGAAGCCAAGGACGTGCCTCGGCGGCCGTGCCGACGGGCCGGTGCACGTTGAACGCAGGGAATCGGGCAGTGTGAAGTCAGGGCCGCATGGCGAGGCACGACGGAAGAGGAAGCGGCCTCGGATGACGCGCTTGCACTGGCAGCCAGCAGCGCTGAGAATGCTCTATCCGGGGAAGGCGGTATTGTTGCCGCCGCGCCCTTCGTGTTGGGGGCTGTAGGGGGCACCGAAAGGCCTGATTATAGAAATGATGCCCGACGGGATACCAACGACCTGTCGGGATGCGTGCACATGGCATGCTCCGGAGTTCGCTATCTATCTCTTGCCATACAGCCTCAGCCGTACGAACCACCTTTGGCGGTTAGGCGGGCGCATCCACGCTCGGAGACCGCAACTCGCCGCTACCCAGGAAGGTGGATGCGCCCGTATGGACAAGACCGCCAGCAAGGGTCTTCGGTCTCAGTTGTGTGCCTGCGGCGGCGAACGGCCAGCATCAGGCGTGTGCGTGGGCGGTAGCGTAGCGACCTGGTCTTCCTCGTTATCCATTGCCGCGCAGAACTCCTTCCTGCGCAAGGTACGTTTTGTTGCGAAATGGAAGTGGGATTGTACACCTTCCCTGTTCAGCGCACGGGAACGAGGAGGTATATCTGAGCGAGATAGAAGAACCATTATGTACCGCATGCCGTCATCGAAGGGACCGCTAGCCCGCCTGCGTTTATTGCGAGGTTCTCGCCGAAGGGCTCGATGCGAATGCTCTCGTCCGGCGCGTGGGCTGGGCAAACGATGCGGGACGGTCTCGCTTCCGCGCGAGTTAAATCGAGACGCGAGTACTACCGCCGGAATCGCGCACACCCGTGGTTCTCTCGACCCGGGCCGCTGGAAATGAACGGAACAAGTAACGCCGTCCAGCAGAATCAACCGTCGTGGCACCGCCTACAGATACCACAACGCAGAAGCAGCGATATCTGACTCCGCTTTTCCACGCTATGGGTCGTCGTGATCATAGCGGTGGCACTCACCGACGTGCACGGGTTGCATCAGTCGCTTGGCAGATAGCGGTCTGCGCGGTAGGGACGGTGGTAGTCTTGCATCGAGGTAGACCCTCTTCTCCCGTTGCTGTAAGCGATTGAGATGTGAATGTTTTGTGATAGTAGACCTGACCATCGTACCGGCGGCGGCGCGGTCGGTCCCGCTCGGGTCTGCCGATCCCCAAGCTCCACCTCCGCATGGTTCAAGCAGGGCAAGGGTCCTCGGAGGATTTCGACCTGCACATTTACGTTAATCAGGACAGCGGGAGAGCTTTGCGCCTCAATCCGCAGGTCGACGATGGCGTGCACGACCGGTGCCAGGCCCGTCGGCGGCAATTGTGGGCCCGTGAGCCCACCGCGGCGCAAAGATCACGTCGTTCCTGCTGCTGGTGTGCCGTCTAAGCGATTTGGGCTGCGGGTGCGCAAGGACTCTTGGAGTTCAGTCACTCGTCAGCCTGTGCCTCTTGCGATTTGTATTTGGGCGGCACCGAGCCGACGTTCACTTACCTCCGTCCTGTGAAAACGATGTGGTCGGCAGCAGATATTTACGCCTCCTTCTAAAAGCATCTGGTTCCTGTAGAAAACGTTCACATGCCAGTGCCTCCCATCGTGTGGTCGCCGGAGAGCCCGAGCCCGCCTAGTGCATGTATGGAAATCTAGCAAACTTAATGTCAGTACGAGAGACAGATACACAACAATATGAGAGAAGAGGAAAAGACTCAGAGGTGCATGATGATTCCGATGAACCTTAGAACGCCTCGTGCCGTAGGCGCCTCCCCCACGTGGCATACAGTAGGATGTCGCAGGCGACCAAAGACACCCCCCTCGGTTGACACTCGGAACGCGTCCAAGGCGCACGGCGGAGTAGAACACGAAGTAAGCAGGAGTCAAAAGCGGATAATCTATTCAGGAATCCACAGACAGTCGTTATCGCGTACATAACGAGAGAGATCGTACGTGTACACGGAGAGCACGGGCGCATGCCTAGTACCTACGCCGCCGTTTCGCAAAAATAGTACATAAGCGAGTCAAACGCACAACCCGGGGAGAAGGGGAACGACAGAATAAGGGTACGAAAGTCCGGGATAATTAGTCAACTGTCCGCGAATGTAGGCATCTAGCTTATGATACAGCATGCGGGGATGTTACTCAGAGATAGAACGAGGGGATAAAGCTGCGAGGCGCCGCAGCGAGGCGCGTGAGGGAGGGGTAGGATCGAGCCCAACGACTTCGAGAGAAGGGAAGTGAGTGATGGGAAGTAGCGCGGCGGCGGTAACGACGAATGAGAGGATGATACTTTGCTCAGTACGAGAAAATCATGAGCCACGGGTTCAACAGAATCTGGTAAGACAGCATCAGGTTAGGAGGTTGCGACGTCAATGGTGGTAGTACGGGTACGTACGGGGTACAGGATATGACACCCGGCGACGATGCTAGAGATGGAATGAATAAAGCGCCACATTAGCCACCCGCCGCGCATGCCACAACGCTGATGGACAGGGAAAAGACGTACGCCAGTGGCACGATGACCGCCCAATCCCAGCTGAATATGCGCCACCCGATGGGGATGAGGTCCGTGGTGAGGATGATCATGGCGATGGCTGCGGCGAAGGAGATGGCGAGCGAAATGCGGAAGCGCTCGAAGATCTTCGGCACCTCCTGCCAGAAGTTCGAGCGCTCGACCTCCTTCTTGGTCGCGCCCCAAGTGATGTTGTACGAGAAGAGGTGGGCGAGGAGCGCCTGCGATAGCGGGATGCTCAGCCCGCCGAAGAAGAAGAAGCTAGGCAGAGGCGGGCGCGCGTTTCCGTCAGTCCAGGTCGTGATAAGGAGACGCCGCAGGCACTATGGATGAAACTCACAAGAACGGGACCCAAGTAACGTTCTCGATGACGGCGTCAAGGAGCGGTCGACTACCAAGGCGGTACTCGAGCATCGTGAAACCGAGATTACCGGCGCCCGGGAAAACAACGGTACACGCAAGCCAGATTTCGAAACTGTGCTCATAGTAGCCATCGACCTGTGGCGAGTGGATGAGAGGTCAGCGTGGGCAACACGATAGGACAAGGACACTGACGGGCAGATTCCAACCCAGCAAGAGATAGTTCATCAACGAAAGGAAGAACGCTCCGGAAAGCGCGTCTGTAAAGCGTCAGTGGCGAATCACAGGTATCACGTCATCAAGATGACTAACAGTAAGAGAACATGTCTGCGAGTTTTTTTGTTAGTTCTCCATCTTGTGTGTGCAAGCGTATACTGCTCACAGGACATCATGCCAATCTTGTAGTGGATCGGGGCGTTTGACCACATGAACGTGCGGAGCTGCTTGGTGATGGGGCCCTTGTACCACCACTGGACGAGCGGGTTGAAGATGAGCTCGTTGCAGCCTACCAGAGAAGTCAGCCACTGCCCGATAGCTTGCATCACACATGCGTACCATAGGAATACTTTTGCCATCTGTTGAGCTCATCGTCGCACGTCAGAGAGACACCCTCCTTGAAGCCCCGGTTGGAGTACGTCGCCCAGCGGATGATGTAACCCCTCAGCATGAGGCGCAGGGCCATATCGAAGTCCTCGGACACGTTCGACTCCGACCAGATCTTCTTCTTACCATCCGCCTCGTCGATGAACGCGGCGTCTTGCAACGCTGACCAGCGCAGGAACGCGTTGTGGCCCACGAACGGCGCAACCTCGCCATTGGCGCAGCACATCGAAATGCACCTGTTGATACGCCGAGTGAAGTGGGTGATGCCGTTCTCGAAATAGTGGTTCGCGACCTGCATCACGTCCGACTCGTGCTGGATGATCGCGACCTCCGGGCACTCAGCGAGCTCGCGCGCCGCATCGCGCAGACAGTCCTCCGGTACGATAGTGTCCGAGTCAACGATGAGGATAACCTCGCCCATACGAAGCGACTTCCCGTTGCAAGCCCAGGGGCGCCACCGGCGGCCGCTCTCCTCGAAGGCCTCTTCGACTGCCATTTCGAGCGCCCGGTCCTCGAGGGTGTCGTCGGAGTCCGCTGACGGGTCAGCTGCGGCGGCGGTCTCGAGCGCGAGGATGTGCTTCTCCATCTTGAGCGAGAGAGCAAGGCCGTAGTTCATGTTCGACGCCTTCTTGAAGCGACCCGCGCGCTTGTACCCGTCCGCGGCGCTGCTGTGCGGCGGGCGCGCGACCCAGCCGATGTTCTGGTCCGCGTAGAACGCGATGCGTTCCTCGCGCTCCTCCTCCGAGATGAGTTGGAGGCCGTCGTCGTGCACGAAGATGGATGAGGTACCGCCCTGGCGGGCATAGGTCTGCATTGCCTTCTTGAGCGAGTACACCGACGGCGCGCTGGAGAGCCAAACTGGGTAAGCGTGCGCACGACTTGGACAAACATTTCCAAACGTTCGCGGAAGCCAAAGAGCCCCGCGGACGATCGAGCGCGCGGGGTACGCGGACCGAGCCCATACCGTATCAGGAGGGACACGCGGCTAGCGGGACGCCACTGATCGGGACGGACACACAACAATGCCCCGACCATGCTGGAAATGGGAGGACAACTGACGTACATGGTCTCCTTCAGGCTCTCCTTGTACACGGGCATCTCGACCGTGATGTGCGGCAGGTTCTCATCAACGAGCTTGTTCGCTGCGGGGGGCACGGCCGAATAGTACTTTGAGTTCTGATGAAACTGCGCGACAGGCCCCACGCTGTTTACCATTGCAGTAATCGAGAGGCGTTGGTCAATATGTGCCCAGATGTACGCAAGGGGAATGATACTTACCAGTATGTGATGTTGGTCACGATCATCAAGGAGAAAAACTGATGGACAGACCGGCGATCAGCACAAGCAGTACACCGAGTACTTCCACAAGCGTATACGTACGAGCGAGACACAGAACAGGAAGGGGATGGTAACGCAGAGGGCGAAACGGGCCCAGTTTCCGTCGAGAAGCGACTCTTCGAGCAGTACGCTTACACCGTTTCCTACAAAGACTGAATGTAATAGAAGGCCCGATGAGGAACAGTCCTTCTACATTTACGTGTAGTGAAGACTTACAGAGGGACAGCGCCGCGCCCAAACCGCAGTACACGGGAGCGAACATGCGCATGGGCCGCGAGGAGGGGCCTTCCGCCGTCTTTTCCAAGTCGCTCGCGTCGGCCTTCCAGTAGCCCAGACCGCACGAGCGTTTCTTCGGAGGAGTTGGCAGAACCTTTGGCGTGGGAATGACAGCCGCCTTCTCGGTCACGAGAGCGGTATCTGACTTCTCGTTGAGGTTCACATCGGAGGGCGCTGTCGAAGGAGCGATGGAGCTTGCGAGGGAGGCGAACGCCGAGCGGCGCTTCCAGACAAGTTTGATAAGCTTATCCTCGAAGTCGCGGCAAGTTGGGATAATGCTGTCCAAGTTGTAGGACCACACGACGAGGACGCGTTCGTCGCGCTGATTGTGAGGTAAGTACGAGCGTACAAGTGAAGTAATTCAAGTGTACTTACGATGAAGGCACCACATTGCTCCTTGTCAGCCCGAGACAGATGTATCATGGTGTCAACGATCTGAATACGGGTGTCATTGTCGACGTAGATGCAGTCGGCATCTTCCTTACTGTGGTGGGAAAAAGTTATCAGTATTGAATAGCTCTGCATATCGGAAGACTAACACCGTAGAGAGCGCAGCGTGGATAGCTGCGCTGCGGATCTTCACAGCGACGACAGGATTGAGTGCTCGGACAGCCGCCTCGAAAGCCTCGAGGTACTCGTTCTCGTAGGGGAACACCCGGAAGCTGCCATTGTCAACGCGGAGGCAGACGCCAGCATGAACGTTCTCTTCGGAAGGCTTAAACCATGCGTCCCCTTGCGTCTACGGAGAAACAGAAGTGAGCGAAGACAAGTAAGCGCAGTCGATGACCACATACCTGCTTGAAGATGTGGTGCAGCAAGGCATCATACGCGTCGTAGTCCATGATGATGACGACGACGGCAAAGGAACGACAGTGGGGAAGGATCGATTAGGGGGGCGGGTACACTTCCGTACGAGCGGACTCGAGCAGAGCGGCGGGCCACAGAGTTCGGGCCGCGAGCAGTAGACCTTATAACGGACGAAGGTATGCTCTCGCCTGCCCAGAGGGGATAACGAATGTCTCCGCTGGAGGCTCGGCGGATCCGAGATCGAATAGACCGCGATCCCAATTCAACTTCGTTCGGCCCCTGCAGCTGGCACACCGCGCGCACCATCAGCCCTCAGGGCGTTGGAATGTTCGACGTGAATTCGCGATTGCGCGCACACCGGTCCACTGCACGGCAGCTGCCCGGAGCTGTCATGCTGTACATCGACAGGGTGTGTCTCAGCGCACGCCCGCGCGCCATCACACTACACTAGCGAGTTGTGGGCGTGAGCGTCCGCGTCCAAGGAGGTAACGAAATACTGGGATCGATCATCGGTGCAAGTACAGGGTTGCAGCGTGCACGTTGCACGTTGCAATGGGCGAGACGCTATAATCCACCGCTGACCCCGCGCAAGCGGCGACCGGGATGAAGGCACGGTACATGGTGCGGGTGGGATTTCGGGTCGGGGTGCCCTGGGCGGCTGAGTGAGGTTTGAGATCCGGGAAGCCGATGTAGTGTCAGGGCTGGTATCAGAGGGGTTTGGGCTGCTATGAGGCCGCTGTCAGAAGCCGCCCCCGGCCTGTTTGCGTCAATTCAAAACATATCGGGAATGGTGGAGGAGGCGGGCCCAGCGTCTGGCGCGCAGTAAACGCCATCTCTCGCGATCACACGTGAGAGGCGTGCACCGAGGCGCACACACAGCGGCCGTGCCGCAAACGCACCTTTCGAGCAGAGCGATGCGTACCACGGCGTTTGCGCGTACTTAGCTACCGTCCGGGGACGCCGGAGAGCACATGCAGCGGGCCTAGAACCAGCGCCAAACCGTCCTCGGACTTGAAGAAGACCAAGTACGCAGGCCGACCAACTGCAGGTGGCTGGTGCTAGAAGGTGGCCGTCTGTGGCGTCAACAGGAGGATGTTTGACTACTAAGGGACCCCCATGACTGATGGCCAACGTAGAGTTCAATGTCGACATCGAAAGCGTATCATGCTGTCGTACTAGGCTTACGGGCTGGCACCCCCCGCACGATGAGCTCACGGTCGTGGGTGAGAAGGGGTGAGTCGACGGTTTCCGTCAGATAAGGGCAGACGCCAACCCCAGTTCTTGCCTTCCTGGAGCTCCAGAACCCGGAGATAAAACAAGGCAGGCCGGGACTGAACAAGATCGCGGATAGTCATTGCGGCCTAGTTTTGCAATCCGGTGGACGATTCTGTCGGCATGGACGGACGTGAGAGTCGGGAGCAAGAGCAAGAACGCACCCGACAACTGCACGAAATGTGTCGGCATTGTAACTATCAGACTCAGCTGTCGTTAATTGATCTCCGATAGTGCCCTCATCAAATCTCCGCTTCGAAGGATGCCATTGCCGCCCTCAAGCCGAACCGCACTGTACCCACTGGTCTGCCATCTTCTCCTCGACTACAGCTACCGGTGGACGTTGCCTGGCCGGACCACTTGACATCTCTCACCTCCTTCGCTGAGCAGCAGTGGTCGACAGCCAAGACATAGCTCAGGCCTGGAACGAACGTTTTGTTGAGATCTGCATGATCACTCGTCGGAGGTTCTGCCTTGGCCCGCAAATGCCGCACCATGACAAGGGCAGTGCGCACAAGGTGTTTTCGGACCCTCTATATGCGTCACGGATTATCCACACGAAACTGATTCAATGGGCAGGGCAGGTCGGCGGCGAGTGGTGACGGTGGCAGCCCTGCTGCTTGCGCCCTCTTTGCCGATGTTCACGCTCCAGGGACGGTTTTGCGCGCATCGTGCGGATCCGTCTCTTCGCAGACCGCAAACCACCTACGCTTCGAGCACTACGCGTCCCGGGTATGGGTGACGTCCGTCGCCCCTGCCATCCTCGGATGCTGAACCACCTCGCATCCGGTTGACCTTTCCTCGCCCGCCTTGCGCCCCTGCTCGGCCCGTGTCTCGTAATCACAGAGGGTTACGCGACTTCCGGTCCCGAAATCATTCAGGCCCCGTACCTCCCAGCGCTCTGTGGTCATGTATCAAGCAGCCACGGTAAACTCAATCGGCGTTACGAACATACATCGTGCAGCCGGGCGTGGTGAATGATTAAGCCAGGGCAAGGGACCTCCATAGGCCGGGCGAAGTTGAGTGGCAGAGATGCCGTCTTCGAGTACAGGGGCCGTCTGCCTCATGAGGCAACCCTTATCGTTCTCATACCCGCCGTCGGAGGCGCGGTTGCGCGGGGGGCGCGCAGGCACGGTCTGCCAAAGCCGAGCGTACCGCCTGTACGCTCTCCTTTGGAATGACCGGCCAGCCTTCATCGATGGCCTCACGCTTCCCTGCCATTTCAACTGTGATTGCACATGTCTACCCACTCGAAGAGTCGTGCGTGCACATTACACTCATCGAGCTAGGGCACCATAGCCATTCATGGCTGGCTTCCCCGTCGCGTATTGAGCACACCATAGTGGAATTCCAAGCAGCCTCTGCTCGCCCTGGAGAGCACAGCCGCTGCCCCTGATTTTATTAAATTTCATTTACTGCGTACGTACGTACGACCGTGTCTGCTTCCGAACAAGGTGGGCTCTGTTCACCCCATGAACGATTGATGGAGATGATTCACGATTTGCGTCCCTCTTAGAGATCGATGACAAACGATGCTGGCATAGCGGACGGAAGGCTTCTTCGGCGCAGCGCACGGCGGAGCGGTACGCCATGCCAGCAAGTAGCAGTCCAATTGGTGCTACTTTTCCCATGTACGACGACACGTGATGACGCCGCTTGCTGGCATCTGTTCGCCGGCGAGCACGGCGCCGTTTCGGGATGGCGGGTGATGGGATGGCGCAGTACGATGTACGTCCAGGTGTACAACTATCCTCGGTGAGTGATCCAGTCAACAGTTAGCGCGGCATGTTCCCACTCCCATTCGGAAAAAGAAGGTCAATGTGTCGGGCAAGGTACCTCCCGCCGCGCGCTGCCACCTTTCCATTCTCGACGCTTTGTGCAGCCGCCCAGATGCATCGCCCTCGGTGAAGGTCCTATTGGCTGTTGGCGGGTTCTGCTCGCCGGGGACCATGCGGTCTGCAGGTAAGCCCTTATCGAACATTGCGCGGCTCCTTTGTTGACGTTATCACGGCTGTTCGTAGCTCAAGCTCATTGGACGCTGTATTCTACTTCGATATCGATGCTTGCACTGCTACTATCTGCCAGAAGGAAGACTGGGGATGTCCGACATGACCGTGGTCCGGATCCATTGCGCTGTTCACGCCGCCGCCTCGACTGCGCCCCTCTTCTCCCGCCTACAGAGGGTTCCGTCGTCCAGATGCGAACTGAGTACGCCAGCCGGGAGTGTCCAGCCCAACCGCCGGGTCGGAGTGCCACCTTTCCCAGGTCCCGGGAATGGCGTCGGTTCTGCGGTCTGCGGTCTAAATGCGTGACAGCGCGTGTCACGTCCAGTGCGTCTACCCTCCTTCAATCTCCGCCCATGCTCACGATCAAGGCCCAGCCAGGGCAGGCGAGGCGGGTACAAGCACCGCTCCTTCCGCTCTTTCGCCTCCCACCAGGCGCGCATGGAGGCCCCTCCGATCGGTCTCGAAGACGTGCTGGTTCTGCGAAGGCGAATGTGCCGTCATGTCCATCCCACGTTCCAATTGCGCGTTCTCAGCTTTAGGTTGGCAGAGGGAGATAGCCTCCTGCTTCTCGGACGCCGGAAAATGCGCATCGATGCGTGAAGGTGCAAGCGGCGCCTGGGAGTGCCCCTGCCGGTGGAGAATTGCTCGGATCATGTCCTCTCGACCGACGTCCTCGTACCTGACCCCCCGATGGACCGTGCCAGCCTGTCCGAAGAGCAGAACCGCGAGCCTGGGACCGGTGACAAGCTGCAGCACGTTTGGTATGCGACGTATCGGTGTTGTCCGTCCACTTTGACAGAAGCGGCGCTGCACGGTAAGGGACGCGACGCGGGCGTACGGATGCGATTCTGCAGGACGTTTGCGCGTGGATAGGAGCGAGAGATGGAACCGACCAGCAACGCTTCCGCTTCCGTGAGGCCGAGGGGTGTCGCCGACATGATCGTCCGCCTTCAAGCCTACCCCGGTGCCTGCTCTATTCACTCGCACAACTTGCGCTCTTATAGGCCCCTTCGTGCGATTGAAAGACCCGAGTCGTCCTATCACCTGGGCCTGTGACTACGTCCAGATCCTTTCCCCCGACACCTCGCCAGATCCGCGTGAGGCCTCTCCCTGTCGCCATGTCTAGTCTCTCTCCGCCCTCCACGGCGAACAGCTCCGCTGCGTCGTCCTCAGAGCAGCTCCCCGTGCCGCCCCCGACAACCATGGGCTCGAAGCGCGAGCGTCCGCTGCAGCCACCCAAGGCCCTCTTCCAGCTAGCGCAGCAGCATCAGGGGATCGACAGTGCAGAGGATGTCCGCCGCGACCCATTCCGCACCCCGGACATCTCCGTGCCACCGACGCCACGAAGCGGCGTCAGCAACCCGTTCTCCCCTCCCGCGAGCGTGGTCAACTTCAGCGCGGACAACAACCATCTGCACCATAGCAGCGCGGCCAGCATCGCATCGACGTCATACTTCCCCGACCCGACTTCCTCCCCGCCTGCGTCGCGTCCCCACACCGGCAGCCGTGTCTCGGTCCACTCCTCCCTGCGCAACTCGACCACAGACCTTCACATCCGCGAGGTCACGCGTGGCGTTCGTAGTCGCAAGAACTCTAATGCGCATGTGCGGAGCTCCTTCATGTCCCCGCCCGCGATGCCGCGACGGGTGACGCTCATGGAGCATGAGAGCTCTGGGACACTCCAGCCTATAGCACGTGCGGCAAAGCGCCAACGGTCGAGCATGCTCACTGGGGAGGTTGTCAAGCCATGGGTCACGGACAAGGACTTCTACGAGCAGCTCTCGTACTATGTCACGTACTTCGTCGCCTTTCTGGGTATCGCGGGCGCGGTCATCCGGGTGTACTTCTCGTGGACGCAGACTCCGAACGTCGGCAACCTCTGTCTGATCATGGAGGACGAGTTCGAGACGTTTGACACCAAGTACACGTGGTTTCAAGAGGTGGATATGGGTGGATTTGGGTGAGTACTTCCTCTTTCCCTTCACTGTGCCGTTGCTCATGTGCACATAGCAACGGGGAGTTCGAGATGACGACTAACTCGCCCAACAACTCCTTCGTACAAGACGGCAAGCTCTACCTCGTCCCCACCCTCACTTCAGACGTTATCGGGAAGGACAACGTCCTCAACGGGTACACGTACAACATCACTGGTTGCACGTCGGTCAACACGACATCCGGCTGCGGCGCTGTCTCGAACCTTACCGCCGGCACCGTCATCAACCCTGTCATGAGCGCGCGCATCTCCACCAAGAACAGTCATCACATCCAGTACGGGCGTGTTGAGGTCATCGCAAAGCTCCCTACCGGCGACTGGATATGGCCCTCCATCTGGATGCTGCCCGTGGAGGAGACGTACGGCGCCTGGCCCGCGTCGGGCGAAATTGACATCATGCAAGCGCGCGGGAACCCGCCCGAATACCCGGCACAGTAAGTCCCTGCACTCTATCGACAGCCTATCGAGCAGCTCCGTTCTGCTCTACCTCTCACCGATTGTGTTCGCGATCGCATGCTGATTGGCTCGTGTGTTGCGTTTCTGTCTATTCAGGGGCATCGACTACGTCCGCGGTTCCCTCCAGTGGGGCCCGTTCACGTGGCTCAACGGCGTGAGCAAGACATTCGGCTGGTGGACGAACCGGCGCAAGACCTTCGCGGACGGCTTCCATTCGTATGCGCTCGAGTGGAGCCCCGAGTTCGTGCGGATCTACGTCGACTCGCGGCTCACGTACATGCTCAACATGAAGTTCGACGAGCCGTTCTTCGACCGCGGCGACTTCCCAGCCATCGTCCAGAACGGATCGCAGTTCATCGAAACGCCGAACCCCTGGTTGACCGGGACGAAGAACGTCGCGCCGTTTGACCAACCCTTCTATCTGATCATGAACGTCGCTGTTGGCGGCACGAGCGGGTGGTTCCCGGACGGCGATGGCGACAAGCCGTGGCTCGACCACTCTCTGAGTAAGCCGGCTATCTTTGTCTGCGGCGAAAGAAGCTGGTTACTGACGCCCCTGTTTGTTGCAGCTGCTATGCGCGACTTCGCTGAGCGTCAGGATACGTGGTACGCGACATGGCCCAAGAACATCGCTGACCGCTCGATGGTCGTAGAGTCCGTCAAGATGTGGCAGAGATGTTGAATGCGACATCTTCGCTATCCATCTCACTCCACTCTTGGCACCGCCCAACACTGTACAAATGGTATATCCTCGCGACTCACAGACCCACGCCTCTACCGCATCACAGCGATACACGCACGGCCTTTCCTTTCCCGCATCGCATCTTGGACTACCGTGGGCGGTCTTTTTTTGGGCAGCCTTCACACATGGGCTGGGCTGGGGCCGCCGAGGTCATCGTCATTCACACATCGCGTTCGCGTTCCATTCCTACGTATCCATCGCTACTGCCCCGACGTCCTGTCGGTGCCTCCTCCCTGGCTTGATGACTGCACTGGCTTTGCTATTTCCGACGTCATTGTTGCAGATATGTCTCCGTGGCGCTTCTGTCGTTTGCACATTCCACTCTTTCTCCGCTGCCGGTGTCGTCTGTCACCCCTTCCTTCCTTTCCACCATGCCCCCTTCTTGTTTCGCATTCATATCGTTTTCAGGTCATTGTTGGGGCTTAATTGCGTTTCACCTGTTCATGCCAGTGGGCTATGACTGTCGGGGTGGAGGCGTTGTGTATATCTTGGTTTGCAAGAATTGCTATAGATTGTATTATACCCAAGTGTGCGACGCGCCAGTACTTCCTGGTAGCACGTTCCATGCAAGAAGCACTGATAAGCATGTCGGCCCTGTATGCATCACGTCGCACCTCCCAACACAACCAGTACTCCCCGAGAGACCCGGCCTCGCGTCTACCGCCATGACGCAGGCCCGGACTCAACGCCTCCTGTCAGGGTCCTCGTCTTCCCTGCCTGATAGGAGAGACGCGACGGCGGCGAGACATTACGACATAAACTGCATTCAAGCTATTGGAGAGCATGTTCGCCGCCGCCTCGCCGTACACACCTTGCATCCCCGGATCGGGTATTTGTCTTCGACAGGCGCGACGGGAAGACACTAATTCGACACCAGCGCCGGTGCCGCTCGAGACCTGATGCATATGTCCTGCCCGGTACTTTCGATATTCCTATCTGGCCGCCGTTCGCCCTCGAGGTGTACAAACGCATCGCCCGCGCTGATTGCACGGCGTAGAGTGTGGTCGCCCTCGAGGTGGCGGCCGGGAGCCTGACGCCCAGGGAATTTGGTGGTAGCCAGTCCGGCAGATGTGACCGCGCCACTGCATCCCGAACACCACGCGCAAGCCGCCATGGCCACGGGAGTTCAGGCGGCGGTGGCTTGGGCGCGGTATGCCCTCCCGTCATATTCGGAACCTACTGATCCAATTGCGGTAAGTAAGGGAACCGTCACTGTCCGCGGGCGTTCACCCATCACCGAATGCAGGATAGCGTAACGGTGGGCGGCGCGCCGAGAGGGGGAACAGATCTGCACGATGCTCGCCGCGCATGCCATGAACTTGGCGGCGCCCTGTGTGTACGCTCGCTCGAATCAAACTCTGCGCGCAGTAGCGGCCCTGCGCGGCCCCTGGTACCGGAAACACTCGCAGGCCGAGATAAGGAGAAGGGTGGCAGACTCCGCGGCGCGGCGCCCTGGATCCCACTAGGGTGCGTGGTGAATGCTTTGCGGTGATTCCGGCGGGCGTCACGCCAGGCCCCGGGTCCGGCGGGCAAGGAGAGCGGGAAAGCACGCTAGGAACGAGCGTTCCAGGGGCGTATATCCCTGGAGAGCAAAAGGAGGCCGAGCAGAAGGGACAGTTGGCCATGAGGCCTCGGTATCCGGTCGCTGGCATCCAGAGTGCCTCACTGAGTTCAAATCTTACGTGGTGCGGACTAAGTCGGGGAGTTGGGTGCGCACCTTGCATATACGAGTTTGAATCGCGCTTATCGCTTGGGAATAGATCTGAGCGGACTGTCCCGTGCACAACCCGTGCAAGATGGCGCCAATCGTGCGGGGAGACCGTGCGCGTGGGTTCGGGGGCAGACTAAATGCTTGTTGCTTGAGACCTGCGCGCCGAGAGGCTTGGGCGCTGCTGCTTCTCGTAATGAGAGCTTCGCCCGATGAGCGGTGATCTGTAGGCGGTTCTAGTAGTTCCACAAGGCGAAGCTGTAGCACGACAAGATGTATGTCATTTGATTTCCCTTGTGACTGTCGGCGTGAGGTCGCTGTAGCAGAGACCAGTCAACGAAGACGGGTTAGAGTCAGACTGGACTCACATTATTGTAATCTTGTAAGAAATATCATACGAGCTCGCCTCAGCAAAGATTGTTCACGTTCAGTATAATTGGGCACTATAAGACTGTCAGATGAGCATACTGCGATAAGCGGACGGTAGTGGCAC
The DNA here is from genome assembly GCF_000271585.1 of Trametes versicolor FP-101664 SS1. Classification (NCBI taxonomy): domain Eukaryota; kingdom Fungi; phylum Basidiomycota; class Agaricomycetes; order Polyporales; family Polyporaceae; genus Trametes; species Trametes versicolor. The sequence goes on along the minus strand of NW_007360333.1, from coordinate 1,770,505 downwards.
CAAGAAGCGATTTGACTTGACATGCGAACCTCGCGGGCGCTAAGGCTTGTCAGTGTATATTTCCATGTGTCTCAGATGACCTCCATGTTTCCAGTCATTCTGGAATAGCGAACCAATCGTGACCGATGGGGACCCTGAAATCCACCGGCGTACTGATCAGCTCCGGAGACGGGCTTTAGGGCTTGGGCGCTACCATTGTGCCTCCGAAACTATCGTTGGTTCTGCCGCCGGCGCAAGAACCTGTCATACGAATCGCGACTGCGTATTCCGCGTCAGTGTCAGGAAGTAGAATATCGATATGTACATACTATCATTGCAGGCTCGATTCGGACATGTCTCTTCGGAAACCACTGCTGGGCCCTTTTAGTTGGGCAACTGCCTTATGCGTGTTTCTTGAGCATGAAAGAGCAACTCACTGATGCAATAATGCTATGGTATGTCTTACCGCACGCTTCATATTGAGTGCTCTCGAGCTCATGGTGGCAAGCAATAACGCGGCCGTTGACTCCATCAGCACCTGCCACCGAAAGAAAGTCGCGAACCGCGCCGCTCCCAGGCGCTTAATTGGGTGCACCCGCTCCGCGAACGGCGCTTCGGCCCGCCCGAGCCTGTCTCAGCCGTCGTCGACCGCCCCGGCTCCGCTCTCACTCTACCGCCATGACAATTCTCTGGAAGTTCATACTCACGAATCACACCCACTGCCAGTGAACGAAACTCGTTTTTACATGAAGTACGGAATATGCGTCGTGCGTCACGAGTGAATGCTTCGCGAGTCATTGTGCTTCGACGGCCCAGACAGGTTCCGACTGGAATGTCTCTCATGCCATGCGCAAGGAACCGGGGTCCGAGTGGTGAGTAACCCATACCTACACCGTCCGTAAACCTTGCAAATCTGCACTCTCCCAGTGTCCGCGGGCCTCCGACGGCCAGGGGCAGCAGCAAGGAATTGCTGTCACCGCATTGCTCCTGTCTGCAAATAGCTCGGTCTCTGGGACTCCCCATTGTAGCTGGGGAAACCCCGTCGCCGCACTGACAAGATGACGACAAAAAAGATCCCATGATTGGTTCTCATCTTCGGGATTTCTTGCTGTTTCAGGCTGCTGTGTCTCCTCTTCGGTGCGAGGACCCTTTCCGACGTCATCTTCTCACTGTTCTTCAGTTTACCCGCAGAGACTTCGGACTTGTTTCCGCCTACACGGACCGCCGCCCTGGGGATTCTTCCCGTGCTCAAGACCCCGTGTATCTTGCGTGCATGTGCGGGTGCAACCTCGGCCTAGCCACGTCAATTTGACTATATCGCTTCTGCATGACGGGTCTGATGTCGAGTATGCATCGTTCAAGCCTAAGCTTGCCAACGGCCTGTGCATTCCTGTAGAAACAAGCCTCTGGTAAGGGACCCCCGACCGCTATGCTTCGATCGTCTCTTCTACATACCGCGACAGCGCGAGGTGCCTGGCCTTCGCAAGGTTGATGCGCGCCCTCGCGCGCACCTGGGCTCCGTTGTGCCGATCAGCTCGCGACAGTGCCGGCGAACTGGCTGTAACACGTCACGTCGTGTATTATTCCACACCCTGAGCGGCGGTACGTGGCTTTTCGTTCATGCACAGGTGTAGGTGAATATTACACGTATTAATATCGTATCGTAGCCCTGCAGCCGCACGACAGGATCATATCACCTTCCAGCGAAACGCCGCGCGGCTGCGCCCATGAAAAATTCCATCTCTCGAGCCGAGGCGGTGCAGGAGACGCTCTGTGATATGGCGTGCGCAGCGCAGCATCCGTCCGATCTTACTGCCCAAGGAGCCTGTCTTCTGGGAGCTATGTCGGCCTCGGGTGTCAACCAGTGCCGCGATGATATCAAACCGCCCAACTATGAGCGCGTCATCTCAGGCAACTGCCGCCACATCTGCTAAGCCTTGAAATAATCCCCCACAAAACCCGTACCGAAGTCTCGTACCCGCCCAGGAACGTGAAGGCGCACAACATATGGTTGCTAGCTTTCCAAAACGACCATGCCGCACTAGACACGAGTCAAGTGAGCTCATGCAGTATCTTTGGGCTGATCGCCAATAGATTAACACAATTTGACAGCATGTGAAGCGCTTTAACGCCCAGTTGGCGGTGCGTTTGAGATGCCACAACGCGGTCAGTTCTTGTTTGTCCCGAGACGGTCGGTCGACGTCCCTTGACAGTATCGTGGGTTCTAGCCATTCGCAGGCTATCTCGCCGTATCCTCATGGAGCCGGCATCCACCACTGGGCGGTCCGCTCGCGGCGGTCTTCTATTCGCCATGTTATATATTCGGCTGGATGATCTCGTTCGGACTGCACTGGCCGTCTCGCTCTCGACTCCCCGTCCCCGCCATGCCTGCCCCCAAGTCCTCCTCTTCGTCCCAGTCACGGTCTTCGGCAGGACGTCAGTCCCCTGCGTCCGGCAGCGATGCCGCCGCGCCGACGTTCTTCGTCCAGGACCACCAGCACGAGTCCTCGGACGGGGCCAGCGAGGTCTCCCGCGACCCCTTCACCACCCCCGAGCATTCCATCCCACCCACTCCTGCACCGGCGAGCATCATCAGCTTCAGCGGCAGCATGTACTCCGCGGAGCACCCCGTTTACCGCCGGCACGACAGCCGCATGTCCGTGCAATCCGCGCCGCGACAGACCGCCACGGAGATCCAGGAGCGCTCTCGGGGAGACGAAGGCGTCAACGATAGCTCATCATCGACCGCGCGCTCTCCGGCACGCAGCTCGTTCATGCCCCCTCGGCCCCTTCGTCGCTCCACACTCCATGAGTCGACGACTGCTTCCCGGGTTTCTGTCGCGCCCCGCCAGAGGAGGCTGATGCGCTCTTCCATGCTTATGGGTGCGATCGAGAAGCCGTGGCTGTCGGAGAAGGACAGGATGATATTGATTTCGCATTGGATCGTCTACTTCATTGCCTTCCTGGGGATCGCGGGGAGCGCGATCCGCTGCTATTTCGCCTATGTGCAGACGCCCGTGCTCGGGAACGTCTGCCTCGTCATGGAAGACAACTTCGACACGTTCGACACGGACAACAAGTGGATGCGTGAGGTCAGCATGAGTGGATTTGGGTACGTGTTTTCCCTCCACGCTCCTCTTCTCCTCTGCGTTGGATGTGCCGCACTAACACCTGGCGCTACGCAGCAACGGCGAATTCGAGATGACGACCGCGTCTGAAAACAACTCCTTCGTGCGCGACGGCCGGCTCTACCTCGTGCCCACGCTCACCTCAGACGTGATCGGGACCGCGAACATCTTCAACGGACACACGTTCAACCTCACCGGCTGCACGGACGCGAACCAGACGAGTTGCGGGGCCGTCTCGAACGACACGCTCGGGACCGTCATACCCCCCGTCATGAGCGCGCGGGTGCACACTCGGCAGCCGTACTCCATCAGGTACGGTCGCGTCGAGATCTCCGCGAAGCTGCCCCGTGGCGACTGGCTCTGGCCCGCGCTGTGGATGCTCCCCGTTAATGACACGTATGGCGCGTGGCCGGCGTCGGGCGAGATCGACATCATGGAGGCGCGCGGGAACGGCGTCGACTACCCAGCACAGTGAGTAAACCTTCGCCTGCCTTCTCTCCATTTCGCGGAGGGCTGACTACTGTGCGTACAGGGGCATCGACTACGTGCGCGGCTCGCTGAACTGGGGCCCGTTCTCCTGGCTGAACGGGGTGAGCAAGACATTCGGCTGGTGGACGAACCGGCGCAAAACCTTCGCGGACGGCTTCCATACGTACGCGCTCGAGTGGAGCCCGGACTTCATCCGCATCTACGTCGACTCGCGCCTCACGTACATGCTCATGCTCAAGTTCAACGAGCCCTTCTTCGACCGCGGCGACTTCCCTGCGACAGTCGCGAACGGCTCGCAGTTCATCGAGACGCCGAACCCGTGGGCGCACGGCACGAAGAACGTCGCGCCGTTCGACCAGCCGTTCTACCTCATCATGAACGTCGCCGTCGGGGGCACGAATGGGTGGTTCCCCGACGGCGCGGGAGGCAAGCCGTGGTTGGACGGCTCCTTGAGTGAGTAGTCCTCATTGCATGCCGAGTCGCAGAACGGAGGCTGACATGCACTTGCAGCGGCGATGCACGAGTTCGCGAAAGCGCAGGACACATGGTCTGCTACGTGGCCGGAGGACGTCGAGGACAGGGCCCTCGTGGTCGACTCGGTGAAGATGTGGGAGCTGTGTTAGCGTTGGCGTTCCCCTTTCCCCATGATACGCTCGTTTTCTGTCGGACATTGTTAGGCTATCTGGGATCGTTGATTACAGCATGCGGGCATTCGGGCTACCGAGCTACTGGGGTTCGCGGTCGCGATATTTGTTTCATGTGGCGAGAGTGCCAATCTATATACAGTCATGGGCTCCGGCGATTGTTGCAGCACTCTGTGCGCTGTCTTCGCGGAAAATAGACATAGTAGTCTCTTGTTCTCTGGTACCCTCCAAAATCATGTTAGGAATGTCATCTTTTAGTACGCTTTTATGTCGTCTTTGTGGGCTCTCCGGTGCATCGTCACGGTATCAAACTACCAAGGGAAGTGGAGTGTGGTGAGTACCCTCTGCCCGAATACACACTGGACATACTGCGGCAGTATGAACGACTTCGGAAGGGCCTCGTTTTCCCCGGACAGTATGTCAGGGGTCAGGTACCTGAAATATGTGCGTCATAGTGATGTCGACGCTTGAATGTCAATACAAAGAGGAAAATCAGGGGACCAGCGTTGACGTACCTGGCCGTCTGGCCCGGGTTGGTTCTTTGTCGCTCGGCACTGGCAGTGTCTCGAAGCTCCACCTGTGGGTCCTTGTGGGAGTCCTTCACCGGTGGGCGCCACTAGCACGTCACGGTCGTAGTAGTCGAGCCGTGTGGAATCTTGCAAGAGGGGGATCGTCTGGCAGCGTATACGGAGTAGCAACTTTCGCTGAGTCTGACTTCTACCTATCAAAAGATGTCTAGACATTTCAGATTGTCGTTATTTCCAGCCTGAGTGCCGCCGTACTAGGAGAATAAGTAGCTGGTAGCACGATTCATGCGCACTTACCTATAACCCCCCGAGCCTGTCAACCGCTGTACTTTTGGTACTGAGTGCACGCAGAATGGAATCGGATCGTGTGCCAGAAGTTGGGGGTCAACTTTATATTGTACGCCGTGGGCCTTGAGCTTGGTAGGAGCTATATGCGGACGTTGTACTAATCCTAACTACTTGCGATCCATAATGGCTATCGAATCAACAGCATCGTCATCTTGCCCCGGCAACGGGATACAGAAGAACCCACGTACCGCTTGTTTGATTAATGCGCCATCAATGGCGAAACAGTCGTGACGAGTAGAGGAAAAAGTAGGTTCATCAGCATTCCCTATGCATCCGCCGGGAGTCGAACCCGGAGCTAGGCCATGGGAAGACCCAATGTTACCGCTACACCACGAATGCTTCCATAGAACGCACCAAAGTATCTCATATACCTCACTGATTGTGAGTCGAGTTCAACCGTTCTCTTCGACCCAACGATCGTCGTCGACCTGCTGCGCTCTGTATGACGGCCATGTCGACTTGTAGCCTTGCACCCTTCCGCCCATCCACACAACACCAGAGGAAATCATCATCTATCTTAACGCGTGAACAGCCTACATTGGAGGTCACTCGTGAGTCTGATGGTATAAGAAGTTTTGCATGCGATGTTAGGTACGTGGCCTCGACCTGCGGGTCATTGAACGTACATCACGAGCTGAATCTCTAACTCCCTGCAGCATGAAGGTATCTGTAGCGGAGGAATCATTTATGTCTGCAAACTATATATGGCTATACTGCTTCGAGGTGCTGTACTCATGATGATCGTACCGCAAGGATCGCAACCAATGCGACGCCAAGTCACCCAAGCACTCTGTTGAAGGTACGTACATCGGAGGCTCCTTCACGCCATAGTCCGTATCATCGATGCGTACTGTGTCAACAACAAGAATTACCACCTGCTTACCGTTTCGTACGTCTCCACCAGCATCTTATTGGTGTTAGGCGTGCCTCGTCTAGCAACAGAACAGAGATAGCTAAATTGCTCGTCTATCCTCATCTCTCGACCTATAGCCGCCACCGCCCACCATAACTCCGCACGGGCAGAGAGGCGCAGAAATTAGGTTGGCGCGCCCATCCAGCGCTCAGTTGTCACGGCAGAGCCGCTGTAGTGAGTCTGCCCACTTCACCCAACGATGCCCAGTTCGACCTACTACCCCCAGCGATGCGCTCGCTCACCTCACCTTTATGTCCCTGGTGTCCGTATCACCGGTGAATGATCCGCCCGTGCCTGCCGCGTCTTCTCCGGTGGCATGTCCGCGCATTGGAAAGTCACCGAGAACAACGGTACCGCATGCCCGGTGGGATACTTCCCTCGCTCCAAGTACAGCGCTGTGTAGTGGCCGCGGATGCCAGAGAGGCGTGATCGATGGCACACGCCTTCTATGCACCCTCCCGACCAGTCCAGGTGGTTCGGGATCCCTTGAGTATGTCCACGGCGAACGGAAGATATTGATTCCCTGCGACGACTTCAAACGTGGCCAGCGTCTTCAACCCAGCAGGATTGGCTGCACTGCTAGCCGCAAGGTCGCAAACTATGGAATTATAGCACACGCGAAGTGAGAACTTCTTCTTCGTATGGTCTGTTCGCCGTCCCTGACTCACTCGTCCGCGCAATCGCATGCACTAGGGCGGCTATTTCCAGCGTCCTGTTTAGGACGAGCGGCGTTGTTCTTTCAGGGACAAAATCGCCCTAGGCTCAGTCATCTGACTTCACTGAATATCACCCTAGGGCCGACATACGAGCTCTGAGCTCTCAATCCATCGGGTCTCAGTAACGTTGTGCCTGTGCTACCTCGAAGTTCCGGTCTTAAGACCGGAGGAGTACATTGGGACCTGTTACAACACTGGTCTATTCACATACCTTCGATTCACCGGGGCGAAAGGATGAGTGGTATTCAAGCTATTGATCACCGCCGTGATTGTCGGTCTACCATGCGTTGTCGCATCTTCACCGGTAAGACCGTGATCTCGCAGTAGCTCTTCAATTTCCTTCACGGTGGTGTAGCGCAAGTACGCACCATTAACAATCCGCACATAACATCCGCATTGCCACCGTAGTCTGGGGCACCGCACACTTTCTGTGGCTCGACTTGGCTGACCCCTGTCGAGGTACGTCCCGCTCAGATCGAACATCATTGCAACTTTTTTCTGACATTGCAATATGATACGGTTCCTTGCCCGACATAGCCTCGAGCCCATCGCCATCGTCCACGACATCGGAACGTGCGGTCGCACTCATACACTACGACGGCTTGCTGCCGGCGAAGACTTCGATCAAGAGAGGCCGGTGACGGATTTGGCGTACCCGTTCGCGATGGAAGGTAACCCATCGTGCGGATACATCTGCTCGTCGGGCGCTTTCTCATGCCACCCCTTCTCATCGCAGATCGAAGAAAGCCAGACCATTGCCGGCCGCAGAGTCGTCTCACCCGGCCGCGTTGGAACCCCCTTTTCGCGCGCAACCGCCGACAGCTCCGCCAGGGCGCACCGACTGCCATACATTCGAAAGGCCGCGAATCGTGCCGCCGACATGTGCTTCCCCGCCGTCTTTCGCCCGCCGATTGTGCCATCGGCGGCCTGCTCGGGGCTCGAGATGGCCAGGCGTCGGCATTTCCTAGCTCAGCGCGACGGGGCGTGTGAGCGTGCCCGACAGCGAAACCGGTGCGCTGTCTTCCTGTATTGGGCCCGAGCGTGATCCGTGGGAAGGCACAGTTCACAATCTGCCAGGAGAGCCTGGCGAGGCAGGGGCAACGGCCTCTCCATACGTGTGGTGCATCTGCCGCTCACGCTGCTCAACTACCTCTGTTGGATGCAGGATACGCGCGACGCCGCGTATGGCAATCGTAGTATATCATCAGGTCCACCGCCGCCTAGGCCGTGCCACGATGGGGATACGAACAAGGGGGCGCGCCGCCGCTGGTGTCCCTGCGCCATGCTGGATCTGATATTCATCTCGGACCTCCGCGTTCCTGGGAAATTGGCGCGCAGTGAGAATTCAGTTCGCGGACTTGCCGCCTCCGTGTCCGACCCGAGGACCGAGCGGTGCAGTGTGGGCGTGGCGTCTTGCGAGTCCCGTCGCGCGCGCGCGAGATTCTCGAGTCGCCGCCCTAGATCACATCCTCTACAAATCATGGAACCGCGCGCTGCAGACGTCGCTTGTGCTCGTACGCCTGTTCGATGGGCGGTATCGATGCATCAAAACGATCAATTTGACAGACAGCCCCGATGAGTGGACCGGGACGCGTAGAGGACTGGCAGGCTGCTTGATGACACCGTCAAGAATGTGACCATCGGTTTTGACGCTGCTAGTGGATGGCCCAAACCCCCCGCGCGGCACAGCTGATGGTGGCCTGCGCCCCCATGTATGGTTAGGTCCCGGAGGTGGAAGAGCATGCCGAGAAGAAGGCGGCGCCTTCGCATATTCGCGCCCGGGACGCGCCTGGACAAATTTGGCCGAGCAAGGTTCCTGCGGTTTCGCTCCAGTCCGGATCGAACGCATCGGCGTCGCGCATGCCGCGCGCAATACGGCTCAGGGTGCACCGATGCCCCATCCTGTGACATAATCACCGCGATGGGTAACCTAGTCGCTGCTGCTCGAGCGGCTCGTGCGGGCCTACTTAAGCTCGTAGCGCATCCGTCGAGCTCACCACAGCACCCCGACCCCGTTGGCCGTGCTGAGGATGGCCGCCCTCACCGCCTCACTCGCAGTGCTCGCACTGTCCTTCCCTTCGGTGTGTACTACCCCCAACCCCATTCATTTCTGCGCGCATATCTGACCGTCCATCCCCCGCAGCTTGCCCATGGTTCGCTTGTCCGCGTGCGTCAAGCCCCCGCAACCCCGAGTATCCCGGGAACAAACTATACCTTCCTTGGATGTTTTACGTGCGTCTATCCTCCCTCAGCGGTCGTTGCGCGAGCCGCTCAGCGCCGGATCCCCACTACAGTGATCAAGGCGCCCGGTCTCTGGGCGACGCCAACTTCGTCAACACGACCGGCATGACCGTAGAATCATGCGTGTCCTTCTGCTCGTCTGGAGGCTTCAATTTCGCAGGGCTCGAGTTCGCGCAGGAGTGCTGTACGTGACCATGCTTCGATTCCACGAGCTTCTTGGGTCTGCGCGCTCACGCGGCTTTCTCGGCAGGGTGCGGCAACGAGATTGCCAACGGGGGTACGAACGCCACCGAGTCGGACTGCAACTTCGCGTGCACGGGCGATGCCTCTGAGATCTGCGGCGCGGGAAGTGAGTCCGGAAGGCTATTGCGCTTCGCCCGATACCTGACCAAAGCCTTAACAGACAGGCTCAGCGTCTACTGGGACGGCGTGGCTCCGCCCCCGCCTCCGATCACCGTTCCGTCTGTCGGTCAATGGGAGTCTCTTGGGTGCTTCAAGTCAGTAGAACTTTTCGCGCCGTTCTATAGCCATCATACTGACGCTGGTTTCAGCGACTCGGTCAATGCCCGTGTTCTGACCTTCGGCGTTAACGTTCCTGGCCCGTTCACTGTGGAAGGATGCACACAAGCCTGCTTCAACGACAACTTCCCCATCGCGGGGATGGAGTTCGCGGCACAATGCTGTGGGTGCACTTCAGCTACCATCTACGATGCGGCTGACCTCGGCCTAAGTCTGCGACACGGGGATACAGAACGATGGGGCGCCCACGCCTCTGACGGATTGCAACATGGCGTGCAGCGGAAATAGCTCAGAGTTCTGCGGCGGCCCCAACCGCCTTAACGTGAGTTCTGCGCAGGAATGATGCTGCATCTGGTCGTAACTGGGAATCAACAGGTCTACAACTTTACGGGAACACTCTCTGGTCCGCCTAACACAGGTGGTGGTGGTGGCGGCGGCGGCGGCGGAGGCGCCACCCCCATCGACGTGGCCCCCGTGAAGACGGGCCTGCCAGAGAATTGGTCATATGGTGCATGCTATGTGTGAGTATGACACGCAACGCAGATGTGCTCAAACTGATGGCGTCCGCTCAGGGACAACGCGTTCGGCCGCATTATGGCAACTCAGCTGCCTGATAACCAGGCAGTAACAGTCGAGTCCTGCATTACGTCCTGCCAATCTCAGAACTTCACCCTCGCCGGTCTGGAGTTTGGAGTTCAGTGCTGTGAGTGCCACCCACGACATTACTCCGCGCGCCTGCTAATCACCACCATCCAGTCTGTGGTAACACACTGATCGATGGTGCCGTTCCTGGCGACGAGGACACCTGTAACATGGCTTGTGGAGGGAGCTCGACGTGAGCGGGCAACAATCACTTGGTTCCGTTGCGGATGTGCTGATACCCTGTACAGGGAAGCGTGCGGTGGCCCGAACCGCCTTTCGGTGCGGATCTCGATTGCATATCTCCGAGATGGCATACTCATCGCGGCGACATTCTAGGTCTACACTGAGACCGGGAACGTGGTCGCCTTACCTGTTCCCACCCCTTTGAACAGCAGTCTCCCAGGTGAGTTTCACCGGTGTCTTCTCTTTCCCTCCGCCTTGATTGGCCTGCTTACGCCGGGATGCTTAGGTCAATGGGAATACAAAGGCTGTCTCCAGTACGGCCCCCATCTATCTCGCTGTCTGCCATCACTGACCTCTGCTCGTTCAGGGAACCCGATGGTGCTCGCGTATTCCCGTACCAGAACATCTTCACGAACAACAACACCATCGAGGGATGTCTGAACCTGTGCGCGTCCTTCGGATACCCTGCTGCTGGTGCCGAGTTCGGCGATGAGTGCTGTAAGCCTCTCTTTACTCTGCATTCAAGGCGATCGCTCAGGGTGCAATAGGGTGTGGTGACATCACGGACGTTAACAACGATGCTGCTGGGTTCGCCGACCCCTCTCTGTGCAACATCGCTTGTTCTGGCGATCCCATCCACCTCTGTGGCGGCGAAGCACGGTTGCAGGTGCGTCTATTTCTATTTTGGCAATCCCCGTACCAACACCGCGACAGCTCTATGAGTGGAACGGTGTCATGAATGACTGGCATACCCCGGAGAACACTGGACGCTACGAGGTCAGTTCATCGCGACGGCATGGATGTTATATTGTTGACTGAACCTGTGCCATCCAGTTCTTCGTGCCCGGTGTGGTCGTTCCCTTGATCGTCACGCTCGGCATCAACAACAAGGTCACGTTCGTTGAGAAGTTCGGAACTAGCGAGTTCACCAACTCCACTGGCGCGTACGAGCTGGACCTGAGCTTGGTCAACGACTTTGAGAAGACGTGGCGTACGATGCACGTAAAGTCTGACGTCTTCTGCTCTGCGGGCCTTGTGCTGCCCGACAGGAAGGGACGTCAACTTGTGGTCGGCGGTTGGTCACTTGACAGCACCTTCGGCGTCCGCCTGTACACCCCTGACGGGAGCGCCGGTGTCAACGGCACGAACGACTGGGAGGAGAACTTCCAAGAGCTCAAGCTCCAGGTACGCGTCTTTTTACTCCATACGGAATGCATTTTTCATTGGCGCCTTACACAGAGGGGACGCTGGTACCCGTCGTCGCTGGTTCTGTCCAACGGCAGCGTCTTGGTCGTAGGCGGCGAAGAAGGCAGTAACGGGGCGCCTGAGCCTACTTTGGAGATCCTGCCCACCCCAGTGGGAGGCCCAACGTTCCTATTCATGGACTGGCTCAACCGCACAGACCCCAACAACCTCTATCCCTTCCTGCACATGCTTCCGAGCGGCAACCTGTTCGTCGGTACGTATTTGACAGAACCTCCGAACCGCGCCCGGAGGCTGACCAGCTGCGGGGACGCAGGTTACTACAACGAAGCTCGGATCCTCAACCCCGCAACATTTGATACGATCAAGACGCTCCCCAACATGCCAGGATCCGTCACGAGTTTCCTCGCTGGCCGCACTTACCCCCTCGAGGGCACTGCGGTGCTGTTCCCTCAGCACGCGCCTTACACCGATCCTCTCACTATTCTCGTATGTGGTGGCTCGAACTTCGGCGTTGCTTTGGACAACTGCGTGAGCATCCAACCGGAAGCAGAGAACCCAGAGTGGGTGCTGGAGCGCATGGTGAGTCGTTGCAGGCTTCGTGTATGTAAACGCTACTGATCTTGCATCGAAGCCATCCAAGCGTGTCATGACTTGCATGGTAAGTACAAACCCTCCCGAGCCCGTGAGCCGCGCTGACCACGGCCCTCCTGTAATTACAGTCCGGTCAGTACATGGCAGCCGTCCTCCCGGCGATACGTCAACTGACAGTTCACAACAGCTCTGCCCGATGGCACATTCCTCATCGTCAACGGCGCCCAGCAGGGCGTTGCAGGCTTCGGGCTCGCTACCGATCCGAACTTCCAGGCACTCCTGTACGACCCCACCCAGGCCGTCGGCTCACGCATCTCGATCCTCAACACGACCATCGTGGCCCGTCTATACCACTCTGAGGCGACGGTGGGTGGCGTCCCCTGGTCTGACCTCACTCAATCTGACATCACCGTGGTGGACAGCTCCTTCCGGACGGCCGCGTCCTGATCTCTGGAAGCGACCCCCAGACGCCCGGATTCCCTGAGGAGACGCGTGTCGAGGTGTACATTCCGCCATACCTGACAGATGGCCGCCAGCAGCCCAGCTTCACCATCGCGCAGAACGACTGGCAGTACGGCGGCCAATACACCTTCACCGTCGACCTGCCGCAAGGCACGACTGACACCATGCGCGTTTCCCTCATTGCCGGTGCGTTCCTCATCTGCTTCGCGCGGCAGAGCCGTCATCTGACATGCTTCGCTTCTCCAGCCACGGCGAGCACGGTTTGTCCCTTCCCTCCGCCCCCGGCGCACCGCTCCCATACTGACCTCACATTCCCTTGCGCGTCCTCCCCCTCTAGCACGGTACGCCGCTCCTCGCTTCTCTCCATCCCCCGCATCACATGCTGACCCCGTCGCCCGCCCGCAGGAAACTCCATGGGCATGCGCACGCTCTTCCCCGACTTCTCGTGCAACGGCAACACGTGCACGGTCACCGCGCCGCCGAACTCGTTCGTCTCGCCGCCCGGGTGGTTCCAGATGTTCGTGCTCGACGGGCCGACGCCCTCGCACTCGAACTGGGTGCGCATCGGCGGCGACCCCGGCGCGCTCGGCAACTGGCCCGACTTCCCCGACTTCACGCTCCCGGGCACGGGCCCCATCTAGACGAAGATGCGGGGTGCGAGTCGGGTAGATGATGATACCTGCTACGCGTTCTGTATCTTCTGTGGTGTGAATGGCTACGGACTACTGCGACGTGGTATGTACCAAGATACCTCTGGCTTCTGAGTGCATCTGTGGACTGGCCTCTATAGTTATCTCCTCCTTTCCCCTACCCTTTCCGTTCACGAACACTTACCCTCTTTCGCTTTACCTGTCCTTCGTGTTGTGTTAGTGTTGCAGTATCGCACTTGTTACCTTCGTTCCTTGTGGTATAATAGCAGTCCTTTCGTTCGGGTTTGAACTACATTCCTCAGCGTGATAAACATGCATTGGCAGCTGCACCACTGGTATATACCGTGGGTACGCGGGAACCTCAACGTGCTCCAAATCGCACTCAATGCTCACTCGCTATCACTGTCGACGGTTATATATTGCGAGCCAGAAGCTGGGCTCGGATATCGACATGCATGAGATATGGAACGGATCGATACAATTATGCCGGCTCGGTCGAGACGCGACTACGCGCGGCCGGGGACTACTGTTGACGTCGAGAGCCAAACGAGAGCCATCACGAGGATCACCAAACAGAGAACGCGAAGGACGAAGGTACAGGCCGCGGCGAAGCGGCGCAGGCGGGCGGGGCGGGACGGGGCGGGAAACCAGGTATGAAACACAAGGGGGGCAATACATGGTAGTGTACGGGTGGGTGGATGTATCTGTATCTGTAACGCTAACTGTAACAAGTGGGGACGGGGACATGAATGCGTATGCGAGGGTGCGGTCGTGATGCATAGACGGGCGGAAGAAGACAACAGTCGCGACGGCGGACAAGCGAAGAGCGTGGGACAGGGATGAGGCGGCAGAGCGAATGGGGAGCGACCTAGTTCGACTCGAAGTCGGCGAAGTAGGGGTGGAGCATCGTGCGTTTCGCTGTAGAAACAGGAATGTTTAGTAGGAGATAGTGTATGTACAGGTCCTGTGCACTCACCAGAGATACGCTTAGCAGTATCATACGTCAACATGAGCTACAGAACGGCATGTTAGCTGGACAAAAACCATAATGTCTAAGCGCATTACCTCGAGCAAGTCAATGCCCTCTGGGGTCAATGACGGAACCTGGTCACGGAGGTCTTGTCGTGACCAATGAGGGAAAGAAGGCTTGTAGTCAGGCAGCTGGGATACACCAGGCCAGACCTCCTCGTTTGGAGTCCCGAGGACCCTGCACAGATCGTTTAGGGCAAGGCTCGCGGACTAGCGAGCAGGCTAAGTGTTACCTGAAGATCTTGAAGATCTGGTCGATCTCGGAGTCACCGGGGAACAACGGGTGGCCGCGCATGCACATCTCCGCGAAGATGCAGCCCACAGACCACATGTCGATCGCTGTTGAGTAGTGGCGCGATCCAAGGAGGACCTCCGGTGCGCGGTACCACAGTGTCACGACCTAGCCGAGACGCGACGTGAGTGGTGGGGCGCGAAGAGACTGTCCACGAGACGAACCTCGTGCGTGTACGTCCTCATGGGAATGCCGAACGCGCGTGCAAGGCCGAAGTCACAAAGCTTGAGGTTGTCATCTCTATCGATCAGAAGATTTTGCGGTTTCAAGTCGCGATGGAGGATGCGATGGGAGTGACAATAGAGCAGCCCAGACGTCAATTGGTGGGTAAATTTCTGTGCAGCAGGTCAGCAATGATCCGCTCTATCGTCCCGTCGGTAGGCGGCCTCCCCACTAGTGCATGGCGAGCGCACATTCGGAGAGATGGGGTCACGTGACGTGGGTGATGGGGCAGGTCCGACAGGAAATGGCAGTCGCTCGGACGCGTCGGGACGCGACAACAAAATGTCACACGCGTAAACCACGCGTCATTTGCAGATGACAAGCGGAGGAAACTATCCCCGGGCGATGGAGAGGGGTGGGGGACGGGGAGGACGTCGAGCTCGACGGAAACTCACCTTCACGATCTCGGGGGTGATAGGACGGCCTTGCTTGTTGCCGTTCTCCATGTACCGTTTGAGGTCGACGTCAAGAAACTCGAATACCAGGTACAGCTTTTGATCCGCGTGTACGATATCAAGAAGCCTGTGAAAGGTGACGAAATTACATCGTCAGCAATCAAGCTCCCAGTCGGACCGCGATGACCGCGAGGACGCGTCCTGCGACAACAACGAGGTGGAGGGCAGGGGGACGGAGCATGGTATCTGTATATGCTTACGTGACAATATTGTCGTCCTTGAGTTCTTTCAGTAGACTGATTTCTCGGATCGCAGTGCTGGGCACGCCTTCGTCCTCGGCCTCTAACCGAATCTTCTTCATGGCGACAATCTTGTTCGTGTTGATATCCCGGGCCTTGTACACGACTCCGTAGGTACCTGATTTGGGCGGGAACGTGCGTGCACGGTGGAGGGACACGGTAAGACATCGCGCACGATGGCAGAGACGATGCATCTCTCACCCTCGCCTGTTTTTTTCGTATCTCCGTCAGTCTCCTGGCCATCATATGGGGTCACAATACACGCTATTTACTCACCGACTTTCTCAATCTTCGAGTAGCTGTGAAGCGGATCAGGACGAGGCCCTCGCCACAACCCTCGGGTGTTTCACGCACCGTTCCATTTCTTCGATGCTCCGTTGCTTGGGGTGTCGTGAGGAGGTCTTGAAGGATCTTCGTGATCGTTGTCGGCCGTTCGTGGATCGTGAGGGGAGGGGAGCCGGCGGCGGGAGGACGGCGAAGTGGTCGGTGGGGACGATGTGGTTTGGCACAAGGAACTTATGGGTCATTAAATGCGCTTACATAAGCCAGAGTGCGTGCCCTAATAAGGAAATGTGATGCGGTGCGGGGAGCAACCGTCGACAATTGTGGAATGTTGAATCGGAGTCTGTGCCTGTCAATCCGCTCCGGAACGATCTCACACAAAGTCTCACTCTCTTCTGCTCTCTTCTGATAGTCTGCAATTTTTCCCGACTTAGGACAGCCCACCACCATTCCTCTGTCGCCACAGTAGTGGTGAGACCGTCACTAGAGGTCCACAACGAATGTGCAGCCACCTCGCAGCCACCACAAGGCGACCTCGGCCCTCGGGGGCGTAACGAGGGAAATGTGGAGTAAGTCTTACGTTTAGCCGGATCGCCCGACAGCCGGCGCTCTGACTTTCTTCCATGCTTCACTAGCTCGTTTCCGATGAATGCACCAACCTGGACCATCAGGAGGTAGCGTTCAGCCAAGCCCCAGGATCTCTCAGGACACGACCAATGTCATGCTGTGTACATCCCAAGGAACAGTCAAACATATGTGGAGCATCCAGGTTCGCCCCCCGTGCCGTATGCTATCGGAGATAGTCACGGCGTGGCGCAGTACGCACTAGGCCAGATCATTCGATCGTCGCCATGATCCATCTCCGGAGATCCTTAGTTGCCGCAAGCTGCGCTGCTCCCGTTGAGCTTCAACGTGCATCGGTACGTCTGCTTAGGGGGCTATCGATTGTCATATATATCTGTTACAGTCAGCCACGGAGACTATCAGGGGGCCTAACCACTCACCCTGGGTCTCGCCCTGTGGGGGCTCCTAAGATACAGGTATAAGCTTCACCCATCAGACGGAGAGCTGCTGTACGTACAGTATCCACCGCGACGCTGAGCTATAATCGAGTGTAGCAGTGTAGGACCCCCCGGACGCGTTTGCACATATTTAACGACTTGTAGGACCCCAACGGGCCTTTTAGGATTGTAAATTTCAAACTTGGCCGCGCCGTCCAAAAAACCGGCGTCCATTAGTCTGCTCCTCTCAAACTTGTTGTTGGGGACATTTGTAAGTCCTCACAAACTTACAAATAATAGGAGACGACGTACAGGCTTTCTGTTCCAGATCACCCACTAGTCAAATAGGGGTACAGTTGCCCTGGGCCCACGCGGTGCGAACTTCCGTCATGACTGCTCTTTCCACGGCCGAACATCAGTATCGGTGGTGCCATTCGCCACACCGTGCCTGTCGGAAGCCCAAAGCTTGTTCATTCCGTCATGGCAGCATATACCAAGCCATTGTGCTCAACTCGGGCTTCAAAGTGCGAACCGGGAGCCATAGGCTCTGTTCACGCGCATCAGGCCAATATCCTTGAGTGAACGTGCCTCGCTTCTACGGTGAAATCCCATCCCCGATTTCAAAACGCAAGGTACACATCATGGTGTTCAGCGTTCCGTTTGTGAAGGCATGATGCACAAGCGCTGCTGAAAACGCGAGCGCGCGCTCGCATGAGTCCCCACGCCTCACTCACGGCATGGTCTGCGATCCGTTTGCCACCCGGTAGAGCGACCGTGGAGGCACGCTTGCCATATTTGCATCCATTTCACAGCAGACGGCATGGTCTCATCAAGGCCTTTGACATGCTCACGCACATCGCGTTCTGTGCCCCGAGCCTGCGTCCAGGACACAGCGCAGGTTCTGTCCACGCCGTGTGTAAGGTGTGCGCCCAAAGGGGATCAACTGAGCTCAAACTGCAGTACCTGTATAAAGCGTCACAAAAATTAGAAATATGGACCAGCTCGTTGTAGAGACTCACTATTTTCTAGCCGCCGATGATCAGGACAAGTATAAGGTAATGCGCGCCCAGAAAACTGATTTATATCCGGTCGACGGGCATAAGGTAGAGGACCCCCGAATGCGCCAACGGCTGGGTTCCGCGTAAAGGCTTTGTTGATAGGAGTATTGTCAATGTCAGGAGTCCGGGCTCGCCATGCCGTCACAACCACCCCCGCCGGCATGTCGAAGGGCCGGTACACCTGCCTGTCTTCAGCACTTGATCTTGCACCGGGGCCACACGCGCGATCCAGAGGGTACGGCAGTGGCTGAGAATCGTAGTGACGGTCCGGCTTCTTACTATACATGAACGCAATCTTCCCCACACCTGACCTACCGCAGCCTGTCAACCCTACCGCCCACTCTTCACGAAACATGAGGCCCGGCAGCCGCTTAGCCCGGTCGTGGCCACGCCATGCCCTCGTCGTTGCGCGGCCGCATGCGCGTTACGTCAATATACTGCCCGGGCCACGCATCCTCGCCTATAACCCCGAAAGTCAGCGTCGGCGCTCGCGGGTAGCAGAACGGACAGAGAAGGGTGGAGTACGCACTGCGATCTATGATGTTCATGTCCAGGTCGTCCTCGTCCTCGTCTTCTTCTTCTTCCGCGGGGTCCCACCGGTCCGCCGCAGCGGCTGCAGGGTTCTTCTCGCGGTCGAGCGTGAGGTCCTTCATAAAACGGCTCATGGACTCGTCCTTGACCGTCTTCAGCGATTTTTCGCGAGCCGCACGGGCGCGCTGGAGCTCTGGCAAATATTCCCTGGGTGATGCAGACCGCTTAGATGCTTCCGACGCGACAAAAAAAATTCCGGCGTACCTCTCGTACTCACCGCGCGACGCCTCGACGGCATCGAAGAATTCTTTGATACCTGCTCCGGTGACGCTCGACACGCCGACCGCCTGTGTGGACAAAAATCTGATCAGCACTCTAGACCCTGAGTATGAGCGGGTCGACTGACCGTTAGATGTTTGTAGAATTCATCGAGCACGAGGCTCATACTATTCATAAGGCTGTTCATGTACGTCGGCTCGCCCTCGTCGTCCGTCGTGCCCTGATGTGAAGCGAGGGCTGCTTGGAAGGCCTCGAAGTCCTGCATCCACTCGATCGCGAACTCGTGCGTCTGCACGTCGGTTTTATTGAAGACGAGGATGAACGGAAGCTTGGTTTTGTACAGGATACTAGACACAAGAGTCAGTGCATAATTCTCTGAGAAGACTAGCCAAGCGTGGCTAACCTGCATGCATACAACATGTTCGACATGAATGTAGCGGGTGCTGTTGTCCGAGGCGTGTCGATGATGTAGGCTACCACCGTCGGTAGCGAGGACGCAACGGCGTCCGTGATGATTGCG
The DNA here is from genome assembly GCF_000271585.1 of Trametes versicolor FP-101664 SS1. NCBI lineage: Eukaryota > Fungi > Basidiomycota > Agaricomycetes > Polyporales > Polyporaceae > Trametes > Trametes versicolor. The sequence goes on along the minus strand of NW_007360333.1, from coordinate 1,751,359 downwards.
CCAGACGCTGACCAAGTAAAAATCTCAATCTGCCCTGGCGTGTCCAGAATGACGTAGCTGCGTCGCATCAGTCATTGACTGCGCAACAGGAGTGCCCAGGTCGAGCTCACTCGTGTTTACTGGCGCTTTTCTCGACAAAGTCTAGCACCTGGTCGAACTTCGTCGTGAAGAGGTTCAAAGCGGTCAGGATGCCGCCGTTGGGCCCAAGGTTGTACCTGCATTTGCGCGTTAGTAAGCGCAAATACGCTACGGCGCGAGAAGGACACACACTCCTTCATGACTTTGTGGTAGTCCACTGTGTCACGGATGTCAATATTGGCCTCGAATGGGGTACTGGTAACCGCTGGGTCGAGGTTAAGCAGGTAGGGTGGCGAGGGTGGCTGCTTCGAATGCAGATACGAGTTGATTTGCTGCACGAAGGTGGATTTTCCTGCCCCCGCCATTCCGATCGTTATAATCGTAATCGGCTTCTTCTTCTCTGCATTCGAGGAAGACGTCTCTGCTGTTGAAGTCATTTTAACGGTGTTTTGTTCTGTTCCTGGTGGTGGAGGAAGAGGAAGGGGTGGCCAGTCCCGCCGTCTCGGACCCGGAATCCCGTGAAATCGCGAAAAAGGAAGGAGTCACGCGTGACTTGGCTGATCAGGGGAGATTACGTCACGCAGCGTCACACCGGGTCACGTATTTGGACGCGCCGCCGACGGCTTGCGCACCTTGGCCTCGTTCCGCGATAATCACCTCGACATCGACGAGAACGCCGACTACGATGAACTCACCAGGCTCGACCAAGCTCAATATCTCAGGTATGAGGCATCTTCACGACGCCCCCCGTGGGCTCGAGGTGCTCACCAGGCTTGAAGGCATCGTCCTGCATGTCAAGGAATATGAAGGACAGCCGCCAGAGACGATGTCGTTCAGCAAGTCTGCATCGCGCACGATATCCGTGGGGCGAAAGCCAAGCCAAGGATACATCGCAGACGATCCGGAGCGAGCTCTTTTCCGGTGCCCGGTAGTGAGTCGTAAGCATGCGAAGATCACCTTCACGGAATATGGAAACGTATGCCACGGCTCCCTCTGCGTGCGAGGAGCCGTACGCTGAACATCTCTCACACCAAGGTATACATCACTGACCTCCACTCTCACCACGGAACGCACGTTCTCCGCCCGGGCGAGCTCGTCTGGACGGGGCTCAAGCCAGAAGTGCCCACCGTCCTCGCCGATGGCGACCTGATCACATTCGGGAAGACCGTTGGGCGGGAGAGCTATCTAGTGCGTCCTGTCGTCGTGCGCGTGCAGCTGGTCTTTGGCAGGGACGCCTCTCCAAGAGCACCCTCACCCCTGCCGAGTTCGCTCACCCATGATGACTCGTCCCCGGACAAGGCGCCCGCAAGATCGAGCTCTGGCCGCTACGGCGTGTACCCACCCTCTCCCGATTCCTCTCCATCGACGTCGGACGGCGATTCTGACGCTCAAGAGAATTCGCCGCCGGCGTCGCCCCAGGACCTCTTGCCGTCATTCGAGCGGGTCCTCTCACGTTCACAGAGCATGTCTCTTCAAAGTGGGCGGTTGCGTCTCCTTCAAAGTCTTCTACCCCCTATCCATGTCTCCCGACACGACTCTCCGGAGACCCCACCTTGTGATGTCGAAGAGTCGTTCTTCGAACCGGCGCAGGTAATACCTCTCGACCATGAGGAAGAAGACATGGACCTCTCGTCTAGTCGGTCCGCATCTCCGGAAGAGAACCGCGACGACGATGTGACTTTTGTTATGGCTCCCGAAGAACCCCCTATCGTCGGGGCCTGGCCAGGCTCTTCTTCGAGTTCCTCCTCGTCTCCTGAACAATCCCCTGAGCCCTTCGGCCACCCCGAAGTCATTGAGATCTCAGACGACGACTACGGCACTCCTTGTCAACCTCTAATTCAGGGCCATGCTGTTGATCTGACGGTGGAGGAGGTGATGCAGACTGAGAATGACCAGGCAGATGCGGATGTTCCGGAGTTCGTAGTCATGCACAACGCCTTCTTCCAGCAAGTCGAATCCATCGCTGAAGCCTCCGCGAGAGTGCAAGAGCTCGTCCAGCCAGAGGAGCGCGAAGCAGAGATGCAAGTCGACGTTGCTGCCGCTCAAACCGCAGAGATCCTCGTCAGTGTACTTGTTACATGCATTAGTCATCCGCGAACTCATACGTATTCATCGGCAGAACGAGCTGACTGTCATCCGCACCACCCGGGAGCTCGATGAAGCCGCGTTCTCCGCCCATGTTCAGCAAACGAAGGAGCGCCTCAGCGCTCTCGATGGCCAGATCGTCGAAACGCATGCGAGCCTCTCCACGCGCGAGGCACGGCTTACGCAGCTCCAGAGTAGGCTGCAAGGCCTGGGCGACCAAGTCTCGGACTTGCAGGAACGCAGCACGGTCGCCGAGCGCGAAGCTGCGCGGATCGAGGAATTGATGAAGGAAGTGGGAGCGGCGAAGGATACGTTGAGAGGTGCGTCCGTAATTCATCTCATACAAATCCTGCTCACCCTCTGATCGTGGCCGTTTCCAGAGACTTGCGATCTCCAGCGTGAAGCCAGAGCGCAGATGGCGGATGAACTCGAGGCCCTCAAGGCCCTTCGTATAGAAGCCGCCGCCGCCGTTGCCGAAGCCAAACTCGCAGCCGCAGCCGTCACTACTGCTGCATCGGTAAGCGCTAAGCCTCTCCCTTCTGCGAGTGTGTTGTATTCATCTTGAGGTGCTGCAGACCGCGAACGTCCTAAAGCGCAAGAGAGAAGACGCCGAGGACGAGGCAGAGCAGTCAGTCTCCAACAACGATGATTCACGCATAATCGCCGCGCTGCCCTCGAAGCGCCGCCGCACGCTGCAGGTCGCGTCGACCGTTGCGCACACGGCGACTGTCGCGACCATCGGCGCGGTTGCCGCGTGGGCTGCGCTAGCCTTCTCTTGAAGAGTGCTCTCTGAGGGTGCGTATCTCCATTCAGCCTCTCTTCGGTTGTGCTCGACGCTGATCATGATGCTATATCGCCCTAGTTTGTCACTTGTCCGGGACATGCATGCCTTTTCTTGCCATACGATCCGCCTGGGCGCGGTCGTTGTGTGGCCCGTCGCGGCAAGAGGAATTTTATGATCGTCTCTGAGATGGACACTGCAGGAAACTTGTATGTACTGTATCATTCGTTCACCATGGCACGTATGCTGTATGTTAGAGAGGAGTGCGTTGGTTGTATAGTATGTATCGCAGGCGTTGTACCGTATATAAACAAGGGACTAGTGTTTCACTGCATGATCATGTTGCCGCACATAGATTCCGAGGCTGTAGAAGGCTGAATGTCAGGTCGCCATCGCGTCGGATGGACCGTTGTGGGCATATGATTCCAGATAGGGTGTACTTCGTCCGCTCATAGGCTGAACAGGCATGGCTGCCATTGCTGGTGCAGTGCGTGCAGGGAACATCTGACTGCAAAGAAGGTTTCGATGAAGGCCTGAGCACGATGCATCATAAGACTAGAGGGCCAAAAATGCAATATATACAAGACATCGAGAATACGATTATATGCGCAAGATTCTATCCACAGTACATAAACATTGCAAGTCCAGTGCAGTTACTTCGGGCCTCCGTACGTATTGAGAACGTCCCGGGTCAGCGCGCGGAGCATCGCGATGGTCACGAGCGGCTTGTCGCCAACATCGGTCGCGCCAGAGGTACTAGGAGGCGGGGACACCGATACCTCGGTGTCGAGGTAGCCATCGTCCGACGGTGACATGCGGGTACGCTTGAAGGACAAGGAGCTGGCGGCCCATGAGCGGGGACGCTCGCAGACTCAGGAAGGAAAAGGAGAGCGTACCCGTTGAGACGGAGATCTTCCTGCGATGCGCGACGTTTCGGCGAAGGACCTATCGACGACGCCTTCAGCGCAGCCTCTGCGGCGAGCTGGCGGAGCCGGTTGGCTTGTGTCTCGATCACGTCTTCTAGATCTTGCACTGCGGAGTCGAGAGCCTCCCGCTGAAGAGTGACCGGGGATGCTAGCTTGTTTCCTAGTACTGCCTGCGCGGATGTGGCAAGTAGATTTGAGAGGCCTTCTGCGAACGGACCGGTGGAGTATCCTAAGGATTGAGGTGAGATGCCGATGGTGAGCCCATGATAGTCGATGCGTACCTCTGCCCATTTCGCCGGGTTGCTGGAGGTCTTCTGGGATCTCGATCGATACGTGAGACGGGACGCCCGGGAAGAGACTCAGGATCGTCTTCAGTGCGGTGTTCAGGATCTCCTCTACGGCCACTACCACTCGATCGTAACGTGTCCAGTTGACTGCACTCTAATGAGACGGAGGAATCATTGGAGGGGGTGCGCGTACTCACACTCGTCGTCTGACCAACAGCTGTCCACGAGGTCGGATATAGGTGACTCCACGGGAGCAACGAGTAGTTTCCGAATGTCTGCGGAGGATGTTAAAACAAATATGCCCAGATGGTACGAGTGCGCGTACCTTCCCATGAAAGCTTCACAGCGAGTCGATCGTCTGTATCGAGCGGCGTGGCGTTGACCACGTCTGCGAACTTCCTGTCCAGCTCCTTGGCAGTGGCTGAGACAGAGAAATACGAGACGTGCTTCAGCGAACCGTCCCGAACCGCCTTGTGCGTCTGGTGAAACGATAGTCAGGGCGACGATTCCACGCATGTCAGAAACGTGCTGCATACCATGTCGATGAAGTCCCTTGTATCCCCATCGTCTTCCTTCTCAGACCAATTGATGACCAGGAGGCAGGGCACGAAACGTTCCTCATCTGGCGGAAGCCGAGTCTCCAGAATGTCTCGAAGACGCGCACAGTCGTCAAGCACGCGGTATTTCCTGCATCCAACCACGTCGTTAGACATGTTTCGCCGTAGAAACCAAGTACACAGGCGCACTGACCTCTCGATCTCGTCCTCAACCCCCTCCAGCGGCGAGCGCTCGAAGATGATCAGCCCAGGGGAGCCCTGCTGCTCGGGCGCGTCAAACGCATGGATGCAGAAGACGTTCTCCGACACCCAGCGGCCGGACGCAGGCACATCGAACTTGTGCTCCAGCCAGATCGCAGTCTTGTCGTTGACGTTGTTCGTCGACAGCCAGATGCACCACTCCTGGAGCCGGGTATCGGGCGGCAGTCGCGCCTTGAGGCAGTCGACCACGGTTCGCCGGAAGGAGCCTTGTGCCCAGCGCTTCTCGTTCTCGTCGCGGTTCTGTTCGACATCATGTTAGAAAAAGAAGACTGAAGGGCTGCTGTGGTCAACGTACCTCCTGCAGCCGCCGCGCAAGGGCCTCGTCTGTCAACGGCTCCGCGAACTGTGCAGACTTGCGCCGTTTCACCCGCCGTACTTGCGCAGTGTCGACAGGCGTGACAGCTGAGACTCGCCGCTTCTTCGCTTGCGCCTTGTCCGGATTCACTCGCCCGTTGTGGCTTGTCGATAGCCGCGTGCGCTGGACCTCCGCCTGGTACGACTCGCTGCGCTTGCATGCCTCCTCCCACGCCCTGCTGTTCTCTCTGCACTTTCTCCAGCGCGCCCAACAGTCCCGGACGAGATGGCTTTTGCGAAGGAAGTTGACCGCTAACGGCTCGAGGTCCGCGACGCTCTCCTTCGCCTTACCCTTGCCCTTCGTGGGTGACGGGGACGAAGGGGAAATGCCGTTCGTCCGGATCTCGAGGACGGGCTTTGGTGCCTTGGACGCAGAGTCTGGCGTCTTGTTGACGGGTGATGTTGCCGCGAATGACTCCATTGTGGACTGCCGATGGAGCGCAGGCGTACCGGGCTGAAAGAGCAGCGCATCGCCGGTCGCAGAAGTCGTCTTTCCGGTAGGCGTCGTGATGTGTATGGGACTCAACACGTCCGAGGCACTCGGCGTCGGCATCGACAGGGACGGGAAATGGATCATAGACTGCTTGCGCGACAGGGTGGAGCCTTCGGATGACTCGAACCATCGTGCGGTCGGGGTGGGGGGAAGGGTGATGTGAGTTGGCCTACCCAGAGCGGGTGGAGGGGCGGTGGGAGAGATTGGGGAAGAAGGCCCGGTGGGCGTTCCAGGAGAAGGTGTGTAAGTCATTCGGTCCGTCTTAAGGCGGGCGATTGGTGACGACGACCCGGGGAGGTCCCATAGCGTCTGCCGCCGTTCGACAATCCGCGACGGGGTAGGGGGAGGAGGCATGTCTTCCCGTGACACATTTTCTTCAGGTGCTGTCGACGGTGCAGATGGTGCGACAAATGCTTCAGGAGTATCGAAGAACAGGTTTGGTTGCGTGAAAGAAGCGGCTGGCTTGGGCGGCGAGGAAGATGATCCCGCAGATGGCGCCGCGAATGGGTCGGAAAATATTGGCGGCTGATTTGCGGGCTGCGTCGCCGGCGAGGGTTGTGTCGAGGGTTGGGAAGGGATGGATGGAGAGGATGACTTTGTTTGGGGAGGAACAAAGCTCGGGGCGAAGGGGTTGAGAGACGGACCACGCGGAGGGCTAGAATTTGCAGGTGCGGATGTTGATGTACTAGGGATGGGAGCCGAAAACGGAGGCGCCTGGGTTGTGGTCGCAAATCCTGGCGACTCTGCTGGCCAAGTGGGCTGCGAGCTCAAAGGGGCAGTAGTCAGAGGCTTGGAGAAGATCCCACTAGTAGTTGTGGTAGGCGCTGGTGTGAATGGATGGGCACTCGAGCTTGACGAACCGAACGCGGATTTCGGCGTGCTTCCGAAAGCCGAAGTCGGCGGGGCACTCGTCGATGCGCCGAAGGTTGCCCCACCAAATGCCGATTTCTTGGTAGCCAGGTTCCCGAACGCCGACTTCGGAGGGGCAGAGGATGACGAAGATGGTGCTGCGCCGAAGACGTTGGTACCGGCCATCTGACCTAGGCCTCCAAAGACGGAACATCCCGCAGGCGCGGAGAAAGAAGTACCATTGGTTGCCGAGCCAAACACGGGTTGCGTTGGAGGCGGAGGAGGAGCGGAGGCGGAGGGTGGGGCGCCAAAGTTGTTCGTCAACCACTCTGTTGCACTTCGGGCAACTGGCTGGGAGGCAGGCGCAGGCTCTTCAGTGACCTCCAAATGGTCCGTCATGGAGGCAGGGCTGGCAGTGATGAACGCATCGCCGTCAGGGGATGTCTGCGCGTCCTCCACAGGCTCAGAGATGCCGTCGATGATGTCCGGGATACCAAGGCTGCCGCGGATGCTCTCGATGCCCTCGATGGCCTCCTTCCCGAAGTGACGCTCCAGGATGCAAGCGACCAGATAGATCATCACGATGTTGTTCTCGTTGCGGAGGACGCCCGCCAGCTCCGAGAATATCTGCATGGCCTCCGCGTCGACGACCAGCTTCGACACCTTGGAGATGGGTGCGCTCTTCGCCTGTACGCGTTGTCGGAACTGAGTCGTAAGGCGAAACACGGCGTGATTCCGGATGTCGTCGGGGATCTCCTCGTGCCTTTCCCGCTGGTCCCGAATGTGGATGAGACGGTGGTACACACGCATCTCGAGTTCTGTCGGTGCTTGGTAGCGGCCACGCTGGTCCTCGTAGAACTCTTTCAGACTTTGAAGGGCTAAGATGACCAGGCATCAGGCAGCGTATTAACGGTTGGACACGAACACAACTTACTGTTCATCAACTGCTGCTCTTCGAGGGCGACTGAGAATCTCGGGCTTTCACGCTCCAAGTGTAGCGCTAGGATATGGAAGCGCGCGCAGCGGTCGTGACATTCGATCGCCAGCGGACCGGTTTCATGCTGCATCGTAAAGTCATTTCGTACGGCACGAGACCGATCGCGGATGAAGTCGTAAGTTTGAGAGAACCCCTCTCGCATAAGAAGGTCATGGAACAGATAGTTCAGCGTTTTCTATCATGGAGTTAGCAATAGCAACCGAGTGCACGTTATATTGACAAACCTTCAACACGGGAGGTGGTCGTAGATCCGACGGGAGCGTCTTGTCACCGGCAGCGCGCTCGTATATTTTGACCGCGCGTCTGTGGTCGACGCGTTTCGTTCCGGGAATCTTGAAGCAAAATCAGCCTATACCCGTGCAGTGTAGGACCGCTCAGGTTTGAAGGTCGGATCGAGTTCAGCCAGTGGCACCACACCACCCACTAAGGACAAGTGCGGGCCGAACGTCAAACAGGGTCAGGTCTGTTGTAAACGAGAATCATGTTAGCCTTGTTCAGTTGCTCGTAGCATGCGGGAAGGGTTTGCCTTCACTGCAGCGAGCCGAACACTAAGGACGACGTACCTGACTGGACCCGACCCGACCTCCAAGAATTCAGCAGCCCCAGCGATATCAACACGAAACGACGTACAACTTCCCACTTGTCCAGGTTGTTCTCCCTCTCACGCCGGTAGCGTTCGAATCGCGGACACATGCCCATGCAGGTCCCGACCATTGTGATTGCCTCGTCCAGGCGTTTCGGTACGAGAGGGTCATCCATCTTGCCCTCCGCAATCGCCCGCTTGCGTTCTACCTCGCGTTGTTTGACGAGCTTGGTCGAAGGGTGAGCTGTCCACGCGTCAGTCATCCCAGTCTGCACATACCTCCTGGTAGAACTTCTCGCGTTCCTCCTGCGTCTCCAGCACAGGCTCGTCCTCTTCAAGGTCTTCGGGCTCTTCTTCGTGCGTGCTCTCCGCCCCGCTGATGTGATCGTCCTCTGTCCCGCTGGCGCCTTCTTCGTGAAATTCGTTGGGTACGGTGAGGTGCGTGCTGTAGTGTGCCTGCCCACGGCCCCTGCCACCGCGTCGATGATGCCCGCCGCGCGCCCGCCGTTCATCGCCGCCGTGTACATTGCTGGTATCTCCTTGACCCGCAACCCATTTCTTGTTGCGTGAATGCGGCCGGCGCCCCTCGGCCGCACCCTGGATGTGCATCATTGTGGCGGAAAGAGAAGAGCCCTAGCGAGCACAGGCCGATGAGTGGAGCAGATCAGAGAGGTCTTCAGCTTGTACACAAGGTGCGTTGAGAGTCTTCCACAGCACGATATAGACAAACAGGCAGCCGACGCGTCTGCGGAGGTGTTGAGGGAGGAGGAGTCGAGCGACCGTCGACGAGGGTCGAGGACAAGGTGAATAGGCGCCCATGGCGTCTGCCAATCTGGGAATAATTGCTTAGTCAGCTGTCCGGCCCGTCAACCGCTTGCGCTAGGTGAGCAGGGTGAGCTCGTTAACGACCACGACGACCACGACGACCACGACGGCGACCAACACTACGTCGACCCCGGGGACGGCCCCCGCCGTGTATAGCTCTACCGCGTCCCTAAGTCAACACTCTGTCCGACATCTTTAGTGCGGTTGCGTACATGCATTCACCCGAGTCGGATGCGGCGGAGGAAAGGATACCTCAGGATATCAGTGCGTTGCACAACTCTCGCCTTCATTCATATCCACTTATGTCTGATTCATTTAGTCGCCATATTCCACGCATCATTCCACCCAACTCAGGGGAATGTTATTGACTGGTCTCTCAAAGCCAGTGAAGGTACGTGACGGGGTCTGCTTGGTTTCACCGCTAAACATTCAAATATTCTTCAACAGACTTGGACTTGTCTCATGTCGAGTTCAGCTGTCTCCCAAGCGGTCTGCACCTTATAGAGCGCGATGTAATGTGAGTGCCGAGCTCCACTTCTCTGTCCACGAGTCCGATGCACTGCGAGAGGCTTGGTGTGTAGGCTCGTCAGTGGAGTATCACTTCATAGCATTTCGCCAAGCGCATTTTTCGCGTTGCGCTATCGGGAACGTTGCGTGGTCTAGCAGGATACGCCGCCGTAATGCCAACGTTCTTTAATTCGCGTGCTAACGCTCCTCCCCATGCAGCTATTTTAACAAGGACGAACATCAGGGCGTGTGTGTATTCCGCAGAAGACAGACCACAGAACACGGTCACCGCGGTTTCCGTCTGTCCTCCTTTGGTGTATTACTCGCCAAGTCACCTCGCCCTAAACCTTGGAAGCACGTTGCAACCCTCAAATCGCTGGTTGACACCGTATACTCCTCCCTTGAGGACCGCGACGCGCTCGATATCCTCGACGCTGACTGGGACCCTGCGCGAGCGTATTTTGAAGAGCACAAGGTGCACCAGGCAGATCTGGGAGGCGCAGGCAACTGGCAGGGCTGGAACTCGGAGCTCGAGGCTGCTCCGCTGGATGTCAGCCCCACTGTCCATCTTCCCCATCTTCTACGTATCCTGGGTCCGTCTTCTTTGACCTTGTACAAGCACATCTTAGGACGCCGGAGGGTTTTGATCATCACCCTTCCCCCTGTCGAGGCCGCATGCATGCTTTGTCAGGTCGCCGCGGATATATGCTACGAGGAGCAGGTGAGCGAGCCTGTCTCAGGATCCGCTAGCCAAGATGGACGTGAAGGGGACGACGCATCCCCTCGAGTAAAGGGTCGCAGCGCCGCCGGTATCAAGGTGTTGGGCATGGTCACTCTCAACGACTTGGACAAGCTAGAGTTTGAGAGCAAGTCGGGGCGCGGCTGGATTGCGTGCACCACGGACTCTATCTACTTGGACAAGCCCTCATGCTATGATCTGCTCATCGACCTCCGCTGCGCTACTCCCAACACAAGACCGACTTTCCATATATCCAAACCGGTAGAACCACCGAGTGGACGGGGTCCTTCTTACCGGTTATCCAGCATACGTTTCACTTGGAGCGACGTCCGACTGGTAAGTCGTCTCCTAATGCACACTTGTTTTTGCACTGACCACTGCGCAGTGGACCGAACTTGACCGAATCCTCCAACTGGACTCCGAAGGCAGTCTGGATGTATGCTGCGACCCCTCACATTGCAACGGCAAAGGGCACGCTGGCCCCAGCTCAACATGGACCGACGTTTGGCGCGTCTACGAGGATGTCTGCGTAATGTGCGCTGGGCTCTGGATGGGCGCGTGGCGCAACACCTCTGCATCCCCCTACGCCTGCACCCCGCGCCGCGCAGAAAACTGGGGCAGCATCCATCTCGAAGGCGAGGACGACCTAGGACTGCGCACACGCTCAACCCCATACATCCGCAGCATCGGCCAGGGAATCGAAGGTCGCCCCTCTGGGAGCACACTGCCATCTGGCCTGGGCAGTCTCACTCCCCGCGCGCTCCGCAGGGCGAGTGCGATGTCCGCGTGGACGTGGGCAGGCGGCAAAAACGGCGACACGCCAGAACCGGAGCAGGCACCACGACCAACGGAAAACGCGCCCGCCGCGTCAAGCGGGATGTTCATCCCTGGCCAGCGTAGTAACGTCCCCGAGCCAAATACGCGCCAGGACTCGGCAACGGTGGCGCGGCGCGAGCGGCAAGTGCTCACCACGCTCGCGCTGCTCGACGCGTTCCACGCGAACACGACGGTCGTCCTCTCACGGTTCGCGGCGCTCCTCGAAACGCGCAAGGCACAGCAGCAGCAGCAACCGTTGTCGTCACGAAGAATCGACCTGGACGCGGGCCTCATAGCAGGGGCGCATCTAGTGTTGTTCACGCCGAAGGACGTGATGTCGTTCGAGCTCGGACCGTTCAGCGGACTCGACGCACGCTTCGTGGAGTGGCTGGGGGAGGAATACGGCGGTGGCGTGCGCGTGCTGGTGCGGCGCGGCTGGAAGGATTTGGTCGGACTTATCCTCGGATTCGGCTGATGGGGCAGTGTGATCGGACTTGCCATAGACGAGGGAACGGCTGGCCGAGTGTGAAGTGCTCGCGGTATCCACCGTGAGTTACGACAAGTAGATTAGGACGGTATGTCTGCTACCATGTTATGTTGATACCCATTATGTTTTATATAGGTCTGGCGATGTTATGTAGCTTGTCCGCCTTAGGTGCTCGGTTTCGGAATTTCCTGCTGTCCATTAGGAGATGATGCGCTCAGGGGCCGACTAGTCCTCTTGTCCATTGTGCGCACCTTGACGTGGGTAGAGTAGAGGACGGGCCAGATCTGGTCTCATTCGCGTCGAGAATTCTGCGCACGAGCCAGGACACGCCAACTCACTCGACCTCCACCTCTGCGCAGATGGCCAAGCAAGGACTTACGACACTAGATTCTGAAATGGATTACAGATATACAGGATACATCGACGAAGCGTACGTACGATGCGAGGGGAAAAGGGACAAAGCAGTGGCGTATTACAGTGTCACGGAAGAGAAGAGGATATACCACACAAAAACATAGCACATTGAAGCCAAACGAGACGTCCTTGAGCAGTAGTACGAGGTGAATCGAGGGGACGTACGAAGGAGCTGGAATGCTAGGCTCGCTTGGGGAAGTGGGGACTATTGAATGCGGATGCTTTGAAACAGATACGGACGGCAGAACAGCGGGGGATAGTAGAGTAGACATCACGTCGTGGAACGGTACCAGACGACGCGCCGACAGCAGGACGATGCCCTTACAACTACCGCCTAGCTGTTGCGGGGCGCGGTATGCCACGACGCTTGCCCCTTGTCGGATTCTTCTGCGCGCGGGTGGCTTGACCTGTCGCTGCCGTAGCGGGCCCCGAGCCGGATGGAGCGGCAGCAGCGCTGGGTTCGGTCCTAGCCTTCTTCGACGATGCCGAGGCCCGCCCGCTGGCAATGTTAGACATTGCTGTCGATTTCATGACGACGATGTGCTTCTTGGGGTTGTAGCTCTCGGAGAGCTGGTCACCTACACGGTCCGCAGGCCAGTCGTCGGATCTGAGAAGGTACCTGGAGAAAATCTCGGTTGTGATGAGGTGGCTGTCAAGTTGCGCCGCTCTTTTCTTCGTCAGGTCCCAGCTGGGGTTCTCCGCCTTGGTGGTAGTGCCGTCGGCGTCCTCTTCTTCATCGCTCTCGCTGAGTTCATCGACATGTTCATCGCCGCCTCTCATCTTTTGTCGAATGTTCGACAATTTGGCCCGTATATTGTTTTTCCCGTCTTGGGGGACATCGCCGTCCAGGTCGTCTGCCCTCGCCTGGACATGGGAGGTACCGTGAGTCGGGTCAACTTCACGGAGATATCTGTCTTGCTTCCGCAGTATGCGATAGCGGGCAACGAATAGCCGTAGCCACCTGCGGAGAAGTTTATTGAGAGGGTGCTTTGGGGCGTTGTCCTCGTTCAGGAATTGGAGGTCCGTCATTCCCACGCAAAGTTCGCCATGGAAGATTGCGGAGGCCTTGGCGGCACTGCACGTCTGTTTTACCGACTTCTCGTGCAACTGGAACGTGTCGAAGTAATCAGCGATGAAGGATGGCACGCAGTCCGCCCACGTGTGGCGAAGGTATCGAACGGAGTGGTGGAGGAGCACGTGGAAGAATGACTCGAGCTCATCCGGAACACTGACTGGACGCTCAGGGTGTGTCGTATATTGCACTGACATGAACTGCCAAGTTCCCTGATGAGTTTACGGAAGGATGAGCGCGGACGTATACAATGAGAAGGGATAGACAACGAACCGTATACTCAGGCTGCCGGGCACGCTGGAAGGCGGTGTCTTTCGGAATGTATTTCGCGAGCTCCCAATCGGTCAGGCATCCTTGCCACATGACACGCCTCCTGCCGCTATCGCACATCTCGACCTGGGGCATGATGAGAATATTCCCAGTGCTGATGTCACAGTGAAGTAGGCCAAAATGGGCGTATGCGTCGTGGTGCGCTATGAAATATCAATGTCAGCGGACTGTATTCCTGTCTGATTTACGAATGAGGTGTTACGTACTGACAATGCAGTCCAGAATCAACCGCACGAGCTGCTCGCCGCTTGTAAACTGCCCCATCTTAAGGCAGACTTCTTGCACGGCGAGGCGGTAGTGGATGAGTAGCCGGGCCTGTGGGACAGACTCGGGCTCCGCCGTCGTCTCCTCCTCTTCCATGGCGCCTTTCTTCCCGTGCGTAGACTCGCCAGACACGCTCTCAGCAGGAGGCGTCACAGGCGGCATCTGCTCGTCGGTCATGTACTCCGCGACGTACGTTGTCTGCTGAAGTACGTCGCCGTGTGCGACGACGGTAGGAACGGTCAACTTGACGCCGGGCTTCGATCTCATCGTCTCGAGATATTTGCCTTCCGGTTCCACGTCCTCGTAGAACGACCTCCAGGAATCTTTGAGCCAGACAAACTTGTTGTTCTTGACATCGCACGCGATATAGCCACGCGTCCCCCGACCGAACATCGAGGTGGCTTCGAAGACTGGGCAAGCGACGAGAAACTCGTGCTTGTCTTCACCCACTAGGAGTTTGTACCGCGGCCAGCCTTTGCACAAAGACTTCTGGAAGTCTTCACGGACGTATTTGAAGAGAGGCTGTGATGGCTGCGATGTTTTTAGCCGAGTATTTCCTGCCGGATCCGGGGGAGGAAGGGCATCGGAGTCGGGAAACTCGGAGACGTCGGCGAGCTCCTGGAAGGGCATGTCAAGCGCTGGATTATCGATAGCCCATGTGTCCATCAGCGTGTAGTCGTCAGAGCCTTCGACGAGGAGTGTCGCGGTGGGATCGATGCCTTGCCGTTCGTCCGACATACTAGCGAAGGCCCAGAGAAAATGAAGCAGCGAGCCCGGATTTTCCAGATAGTTGATCGCGTTGGTGGCGATAAGCCCAGAGCGATCCCAGTACATGCCCCTGAACTCGTCGCCGTTGATCAAGAGGGAGAACAACGCGGTACGGTGCTGGTACTGGAATGTGGCTGAAGCGTATGCGAGAAGCTGCCCACGTACATCCTGTCGCGACTGCGCCCACGCCTCCGGATGATCGCTCTTGTCATCGAACGGGTCATTGGCGGTGCCGCCCTTCTTGAACTCGATGAAGAGCCGAAGATGGGTCCAGTTCGGGCAATGATTCTGTGGGAGCACCACGCTCGGATACAAGGCAGCCTCGACGCTAGGCTTTGTGCGGTCTGTCGTGGAGTGGCTGTTCTGCGAAATCGCTGCCCGAAGCTTCCCGGGGAGGGCGATCTTATTGATGACGTCCTTGACCTGAAAAGGACGCATGAAGCTTTGGCCTACGAGATTAGCAGAGAGACATACGATGGTGTTCGCAATTTCATTCTCGCTGACGTCTTCACGTCGTAACCCGTCTTCATCATAGAAGAGCGTGTTCACGGTCTCTATCATAATGCTCGTCGCCTTCCACGGTGGCCTAGGGATGTCGCCGTTGACCTGGGGCCATAGGATGTACTTCTCAAAATCGGCTAGGGTGGTGACAGTACTCGAGTCCATGATGTCCACACCTCGATTTGTCTGTCAATCGCAGCGTTGGGCTTCAAGGGGGCGACAAGATTATAGAGGTCGACCGGCTTGTTATGCGTAGGCTTGCTTGGGCTACTCTGCTTATTGCTGCTCAAGGAAGCAGGAGTGGGAGGTTGTGGATCAGCTATGCCTGAATGCAGAGAAATGGGCGAAGATGGGCGGGAAATGAACGAACATGAGGAGCGAAAATGCGGCTTGATATACCCCCAGCGAGCAGTGGCTAGGATGGCGCGTGGCTTGAAGGTGGCTAATAGACGAGCGCTGAACGGAACAAAGTTAGCCACGCATAAATACAAAGAGGGGATTGATGGCTGGCGGGGGTAGGACAATGGGAAGACTTACTGCTCTGGCTAAAGTGCGTGATGGAGGTAGGAGCCAAGGAGCGGGCGCTTGTTAACCACTATGTTCGAGTTGCCTTTTCGGGATGACAAACGGTGATTGCCGTCCTGACACTGGCGCGCCCGCGCAGTCAGAGTCTCTCCCCCAGCGTCGAACTTGAATGTCCTGGCATCGGCCGTCCCGAGACTCTAGATCTTCCTTAAGGACGACCTCCTAGCCGTGTGGGATTGAAAGGAGTCATGAGCGACGTAACATAGACGAAAATGAGATCCGTGGATTACTGTACGCTTATATGTATTTATGCCAGCCTGGAGCATAATACTAGAACGTGTACTTATGTGATGCGACGGGGCACTATAGGACAAAGCGGTGACAATGTCATCGCAGATGGGTAGCCTCGTCCCTCCGCGCTCTACAGGGCGACCGCAACGGTCGCGTGGAAGTGATCTGGAGGGGAAATTGCAACACGCCAGAACTCGAGCAGGCGCCACGACCATTGCGGGACCCGCCATAGGACATATGACGGGGTTTCATTGTGCTGACGGTGGCCGTTGACAAGCGACAGTCATACACATTGTCGGGCGCACGAGCATCCCCTCTCAGGACGTTATCTTGAACTTGATTTAGACCACGTCGAGCGGGTTACATGTCAGAACGCGGATGAAAAAACCGCATACAATGCTGCGAGTTTCATATACGAACGCAAGACTACGAAACGACAACCATCGTCCTTGAGTGAATATTATAGACAGGACAATACGTATCATAGCTAAAGAGAGCGGCAGGGCTAAGCAGAGACTGGAATAGGGGTCAGAAGGGTATAAGCAAGCATCCGGGGAAAGCGAGATATGCTATAGGACAAGAAAAAATGAGAGACCGTGGGGCCTACCGATGTTAAATTGAGCTTGAGGACAGTAGGAGTCGTGAAAAGCCTATGGGATGGGACGGGCGACGGCGGCGGGTAGCGAGCGGGGTTGACTGAGATAGCTTTGCACTGATATGGAATCCGCGCATATCGTATAGCGGGTAGAGTCCGAAAGGGGAGTTTGCTGAGGATACAAGGTGCCGATACGGGAGAGAAGCTGGCCCGTTCATGTCTAAGACCGCGGACGGGTGGCGCGCCTTTTGTGAAACTTGCGCCTCGTTGGCCGCTTCTGCAATGATGGTACGAGAGGAGCGTCCGACGTGGTGGGTCCTGAGCGTGCTGCAGCGGCCGCGCTAGCTTCAAGCTTCGCCTTCTTCGCACTCGAGACATGTCCACTGGCGTGAACACTGGAAGAGGCCATCGCTGTTTTCTGTGCGACGAAGTGCCTCTTAGGGTTGTAGCCTTTGGTGAGCTGATCCCCAACGACGTCGTCTTTTGGCCACCCGGAAGCCTTGAGGGCCCTCCTAAGGATTGACTCCGTCTTCTTATGGGTTTCCAACGCCTTGGCTCTTCTTTTCCACTTGGAAACGGTGGCAGCGTCTTCGGCGTCACTATCTTCCAAGTCCGAGTCGGACTCCGGGTCGGCGTGCGAGTTTAGCATGGCTTCTAACTCCGTCGGGGTCGTTTCCTCTGTCGGGACGTTCGTTTCCCGAGGCTTGTCATCGACTTGATCAGGCAGGCGATAACGAGCCACGAAGAGTCTCAGCCAACGTTTGAGAAGCCTGTCAAGAGGGTGGTCGGGAGCCTCCTTCGAGGCTTTGAATTTGAGGGCGCCTTCATCGACTCGGATCACGCCATTGTCCACCGCGTAAACCTTCTGGCTACTGCATAGTATCTTGCCGCCCCTCCCAACCTGGAAGGTGTCGAAGTAGTCAATGACGAAGGGCGTGGTTGCATCCTGGAGAGTGTGTCGGAGATAGCGGACGCCATAGTAGACTAGGACGTGGAGAAATGATTCGAGGTCATCCGCGACCACGACTGGGAGCGTAGGGTTTCGCACATGCGATACTGACATAAACTGCCATGTTCCCTGAGCACCGAGTTGGCGATGAGCACGCGAGAATTGTTTCGGTAATATGTCCACACACCGTTCGTTCTGGCTGCCTAGCACACTGCGTCGAATCATCCTTGGGGACGTACTTCGCAAGCTCCCAGTCGGTCAGGAATCCATGCCAACCAACCCGTTTTGACCCATCTGACATGGTGTAGACTTTCGGTAATATCAGCAGGTTTCCGGTGCTGATATCCCGGTGAAGCAGATCGAAGTGCTCGTAGGCTTGACGATGTGCTACGAATGCGAGCGTCTGTGTATAGTCCTCAAGCAGGACGATGTCACTCACTGACGACACAGTGCAAGAGCGTCCGCACCAGCTGCTTTCCACTCGTGAAGTTACCCATCTGGAAGCAGACTTCTTCCACGGCGATGCGATAGTGGATGAACATTCGAGGCTCAGCGGGAACCTCGGGCTTCTCTTCCGTGTCGTCGTCTTCCCTGGTGCGCTTCCTGCTATTCGTAGACGCGTCGGACAGAACCTCAGCAGCAGGCGGCTTCGGCAGGAGCTGTTCAGCTATGTATTCAGCAGCAAATGTCGTCTGCTGAAGTACGTCGCCGTGCGCAACGACGGTGGGGACGGTTAACTTGATGTCGGGCCTCGACACCATCTTCTCGAGATAGTTGCCTTCCGGCTCCACGCCCTCGTAGAATGGCCTCCAAGAGTCCTTCAGCCAGACAAACGTGCGGTTCTGTACGTCCCAAGCAATGTACCCACGCGTCCCGCGACCAAACATCGATGCGGCATTGAATGTCGGGGAAGCGACTAGGAACTGGCGCTTCTCTTTGCCAACTAGAAGGCGATACCGTGGCCCACCTTTGGCCAGAGAGGCCCGAAACCCATCGCGGATGTATTTGAAGACCGGTTCCGATGACTGCGCTGACTGCTTGGATTTCTGTGGAGTTCCCGACGCAGGACCATTGTGAAACGCCCCCGTTCGGCTGTCGGAGAACCAGCGTGAGACATCCGCACCCTCGGAGAACGGGGCATCCAGCGCTGGGTTCGCGCGAGCACACACGTCCATGAGCTTGTAGTGTTCGAAGTCCTCAGACAGCAGCGTCGCGGTGGGATCGATTCCTTGTTGTTCGTCCGTGAGACTCGCGAATGACCAGAGAAAGCGAACGAGCGTGCCCGGATCCTTGACATAGTTCGTTGCCTCGGTCACGATGAGCCCCGAACGGTCCCAGTACATGGCCCTGAACGCGTCGCCATTGATGAGAAGGGAGTACAGCGCCGTGCGGTGCTGGTATTGGAACGTGTTGGTTGCGTATGCGAGAAGCTGTTCGTGTACATCCTGCCGCGACCGCGCCCATGCCTTCAAATGTCCGTTCTTGTCGTCGAACGGATCGTTCTCGGCTCCGCCCTGCTTGAACTTGATGAAGAGCCGAAGGTGGGTCCAGTTGGGGAGACCATCGCGAGGGTGAAGCTTCGCATCCTGAGGATATAGAACAGCGGAGATATCAGGGGCAACAAGAGACTCAGAATCGACGGAGTGAGCTTCGCTCTGCACAAGGTCTGCACGAAGACGCCCTGGAAGGGCGATCTTGTCGAGGACATCGTTGACCTACAAATGTGACCACGTCAGTGCATAGCCTACAACATATCATGGAAGACCAACCATGACCCGCGCCACATCGACGCATTTGAGGTCTTTACTTCTCTCCCCACTGTCCTCGCTAGTGCGGAAAAGCTTGCGAATCGCACTCGTCATTGTGGCTACGGCCGTCAACGGGGGCCTGGGGATAGCGCCTTCGCATTTTGACCACAGGATCCACTTCTCAAAGTCGTCGAGACTGATAGTCGTTATACTGCACATAGCTTCTTGATCGCAAGGGCGTGAATTCAGCCGTGCAGTGTCGTGCACTGGCGTAGCCTCCACAGGTGAATAAAACTCTAGATGCATATTCAACGGTAAGCGAAGTTGCGAAGCTTCACAATAATTCACTTACTGGAGAAACCCTTTGGATTTTTGTGTGTAGAAGAAGATATGAGTTTGCGGGTGCGAGTGGGGAGCTGCTAAGATGGGGATGGTGTTGGAAGCAAGACGACATGCGAGGCGCCCAGAAGCCCTCCGGAAAGCTTGCTCGTTTGGGACGTCGAACATAGCCACTTACTCGTTAGCCACCGCCCAAAGGAGCTGCTACCATCACACTCAGACAATTCAGTGCATAAGGTCCGAATTGGGATATGCAGACAAAGGGTGCTGCATTGCAAGTACACAGGTAAATACAGGTACAGAGATGGCAATGCTGTCCTGAACATCTGCGCGTGGAGTCTACACCTCTTATATGTTTGGGTCATTCTACTGTTGCGTTCCCCAATGCGAGCTCGTGAGAATGAAAAGCCCGTAGTAGCGATTGTGACACCGTGCTCAACCGCCTCAGAAGTTGATGTTGGCGCAACAAGAATTTCACACTCGGTGCTGTCTCGTATGACGCGTTAAGGAGTTGTACATTAGTACGCTATGTGATGCAGACGTAGAGGTCGTATTTCTATGCTTCATAACTATACGGAGCCAATGGTTTGGAACGCGCTCGCGACCGTCGTTTGCGGCGGCGTACGTCGCTCGCTCGCTTATGTGGCAAGAGGCTTCTCAGGAGCGCCCAACGATGTTCTCACTGTTCAATGCTAAGCTCTGAGATAGGGACGGGTTTATAGTGGGTAATAAGGTAATGTATACATAGGTGGGCAGAAAAATCACAACGTAGTACAAAAAATGAGCGCCACGGCGGGAAGAGACTGAACGAAGACTGGGGCACGATCATAGCTAGAAAACGGTCGAGGCCTATGTACTTGAGTCGAGTGCGGAAAAGGAGCCGGGGCTAGTGAGGGCAACTACGAAGGAGGAGCCTGCAGCGGTTCCGGTGCGGATTCTCTTAGCACTCGAAACCTTGGGGCCAACCGCGTTCTGAGGCGTGTAGAAAGGCGACACGTTGTCACCCCTGACCCTATCGCCACGGTTCCAGCCACGTAGGACCACCGCATGCGTGAGCGCCTCCACTAGGCAGTCGTGGCTTTGAACCTGTAGGGAAAGCGCAACCTGCGCCGCGTCGGGTGGTTCGTCGTCATCTGCCAGCAGCTCGTCGTCGTATGCCAGCGGCTCGTCGTCGTCTGCCAGCGGCTCGTCGTCGTCTGCCAGCGGCTCGTCGTCGTCTGCCAGCGGCTCGTCGTCGTCTGCCAGCGGCTCGATATAGTCCGCCAGGGAATCCTCGTGTTCCTGTGCTGAGGACTCTTCCAAGGGATGCAACGGCTCGAACTCTTCTTCAAACATGACCGGCACGTCTAAAGGCTCATCGGTTGCGAAGGGGGCTGGTTCCACGGCATTTGCCTTCTCGGCCTGCTTCTTCTTGTGCTGGACCACGGCGTAGTGCGCCTTGAAGAGTGCGAGCAGACGCAAAAGGAACCAATCCAATGGGGAACTAAACTTGAGGGATGAGTCCGTGTCGTCCAAGACCAGCTTGCCAGAGTACATGGCCGAGCGCTTCGTTTTTCCGCAGAGGTACTTCTTGTTAACCAAGGAGTACGACTCAAAGAAGTTCTCGATGAAGTTTCCTGCATCCGAGCAGTTGGAGACCAGGTATCGCACGGCGTAGTAGAGTATGACGTGGAAGAAGGATTCGAGTTCGTCGGAAGTTTCGACGACTTTGGCGTGCTCATTGAGCGTGGCGACCGACATGTATTGCCATGTTCCCTGCAGTCATCAGTCAGCATCGTGCCACATAAGTAGGGTGGAAGTCTACGCACAGTACGTTCAGGCTGCCTGGCGCGCGGAGGAGACTTATCGTCCACGGGCTTGGACAGCTCCCAGTCAGCAAGAACACCTAGCCACTGGATGACCTTCCTCTTCGACGCGGGATGGTAGAAGGTCCTTGGGAGTATCAACATGTTGCCCCCACTGACGTCGCGGTGGACGATCTTCGCGATTCTCATCGCGTCCCGGTGGGCTATACACCTCGTCAACGAAAATCAAAAGACGCTACTAATAGGTAACAAACATACCTATGACGCAGCTGCGTGCGATCTCCAACAGCTGCCGTCCGCTCGTGAACTTGACCAGCGGCATACAAACCTCCTTGACAACCACTCGGTAATGCATGTGCCGTCGGAGCGGGCAGTTCTCGTGAACCTCGTCTTCAGCCAGTGCAGCAGCAGTGTCGGGTGAGGCAGCGTCGCTGTTAGACGATGCGGCATCGGTGTCAGGCGATGTATTGTCGACGTCGGGCGACGCGTCGTCGTCGTCGTCGGACAGTGTGGCGTCGCTGTCAAAGATCGCTGTGTCGCTAGTATCCACTTCGGATCTTCGCCGCTTGAGAAGTTTCTTGACTTCTGGCTGTTGCACTTCCGCCAGTGTGCGCGAGGAAGATCGGTTCGCAGGGGCGCTGGAAGGGGGAGCCGAAGCGGAAGTGGTGTTTGCAGGCTTCACTGGCGGCTTCCAGAATTCCGGTGTCCGGCTCTTCTGTTCAAGGATGTCGCCATGACATACCAGCGTCGGGACGTTGGGTACGCCAGCCTTGTTCAACTCTGCCAGAACCGCACCCTCCTGTTGGACGAGGTCGTAGTACGCACGCCACGCGTCCTTCAACCACACGAAACGGAGGGTTTCGCAATCAAGGGCAACGTATCCTCGCGTACCACGCCCAGCCATTCCAGACGCGTGGAAATTAGGCTTGCCAACGAGGAACTTCCGTACGCCTGTTCCATTCGGTACTGAGAGGCAATACCGAGGCCACTTGGGGTCGAGCGAGTTCGCGAAGGCCTCACGGACGTAGCGAAATACGAAGTTTTTAGGGATGTCTTCGTTGGGGGCAAGGGAACGCGGCGTGTGATCGATGTCGGAGGACCGGGGGACAGCCGCTGCGTCCATGTCCTTGTACTGGTCCATGTTCGGGAGGAGCCGTTCGGCGGCCGGGTCCAATCCAAGCTGCTCGTCGTTGAGCAGCGACATCCGCCATAGCATTTCGCAGAGCATATCCGGGTCCTGACAGTAGTCCGCTGCCGGGGTGACAATTGTACCCGACCGATCCCACCGGAGGAACCGAAACCGCCGACCCAAGATGAGCAGCATGTAGAGTTCGGTGCGGTGTTGATAACGGAAGATGTGCTCCGCGTAGTCAATGAGCTGACCGCGGACTTCTTTGCGTGTGAGAGCCTCCGCCTCCACGAACTTCTTCGGTCGATCGTCGTACGGGTCGTTCTTCGTGTCGTGCGATTTGAACTCCACAGGAACGATTTGATCTGCCCAGTGGGGCCTTTTGTCCGTGGGCACGAAGTTCTGGCGGAAGAAGCCGGCGTCGACCCTCAGCTTGGATCTGTCGCCCTGGTCGGGACGATGTTGCGACTCGGCAAGCCGTAATTTGGGAGTCAGGTTAGCCACGGACTTGATGGCCTTGATCTAGAGCCAGCGTAAGCCGCGGGCAAAGATAACATTGGGGGAGTGCTCACAAATTCCTCTGCCGTTTTCGCCTCAAGCATTTCCGGATCCGTGGCCTCTACTTTGGCGAGGCCCTTGAACAGGTTGCGGTCCCACTCCGGTCGATCGTCGGGGGATACGACGGCAGGCAAAGGAAAGAATTTGTCGCGGAACGTTTTAGCGTCCATTCTGACAGCCTTGTGAGCCATGTCTTCCACAGCGGCGGCGCGGTACTGGTTGCGTCGATGGAATTCGGCGGCGAGCGAAATGGGACCCGTGCCGGTAGTGCCGTTTTGGGTCTTGTATGTGGTGGCCGATACCGGGCTTGCCTGCAACTTAGGAAGATTCATGGTGAGTGCCTGGAGTCAGGACGAGGGAAGCCGCACGAACCTGATAGTGGAGGTAAGGAAGCTTATATAGAGGGGGTGCTTGGTGAAAGCGCGAGGCAGGAGATGGCTAAGTCGTAGCCGTGGCTAGCTTTGGCTGCAGATGACGCGTCCCAATTAGATTAAATTAACGCAGCAGTCTGCCATGTCGCTCACGCACCGAAGGGTAGGACAATGAGTCGCGCCTTTGGGCGTCGGTACGACAATGGTCGTGGTGGATGGATTCCAACCTTGAGCTGCCCGTTTCGGCCTTGCCCTGGCTAGCGGTGATTGCCGCCCACACAGACGCCCGCAGCCATAACTTGACCTCGACTTTCGACCAACCTGCGACGACGATTTCTTTGTCCCGTCAGTGCTTCACCGAACCAAACGCGCACAATATCCTTTGTATTCTAGGCCGCATGATTGAGGAGCTTTGGGCCTGATCTGGGCCTGCGCAATAGGAGTCAGGTTACAGTGAACGAGATTAATCACTTCCTGCCAGACTCGGTACAGCAATGACTTCGACTCCCGAGTTTGTGGCATCGCCGCCAGCTGACGACTTCATGCCAGATTCCCACAACATCTCATTCTAAGGGGGATACCCTCGAGGCTTTGAGCAATACCATCCGACAGAGCGCAATCTTAGCGGGACTAGTAAGTTGTACTTGCTCAGCGTTCACCGGCTATAAGCATCCTTGTCAGCTGTGCTACGGGCTAGTGTGCGTTCATTAACGGTATCAATGTCGCAAGCAGTCGAATCCAGGGCTCCTGCTGCTTCCAAATACAAGAGTCTAGTGAGTACTATAGCGAATCAATGGGGCGGCGTTCATCTCTGAAAGTTCGTCTTATTCCAGAGCGCTGCCGAGTCTCTGAGTCCCATACGACTCTCATAACTGCCGCATCTACGCTCGACTGCATTTCCGCCGCCCCGTACGATACACCTTTTACTCCAAGTTAACTCCATCCCGCTGACAGGCGTCCGCGACTAGCGATGCATCCCTCACTGCCGCTTGCCATTCATCGTCACAGCATGAACGCGGCATTCGTTTACTAGCAAGCTGCTCTGACCCGCATATCTTCCGCGGCCGCGTTTTTCCCCGCCTGATACCTCAGACCGCCAGTGACTCACTCACGTAGTGGACGAAGTGAGTCTCTTGCGCGCTGCCATCATCGTAGCCCGTCTGCTCACGTGTGTCGTTTCAGTGACGGCTCTACACTTCTGGCTTCAACGAGTGCCCGGGCCGCCAGTTTTCACTCCATCGCCACCAAATAGGCCGCACCCACGCGCACCCCAATCTCTCGCATATATGTAGACTCCGGCATCCGCGTCCGGGGGCTCGTCGAGTGTACGAAGCATGCTCTCCCAGCCAGGCCGAACATCGGGATGTCCATATCGACTCGTCGGGCTCCATCGGCAGCGGGATCCCGGGTCCGTCGACTGTTGCGGCGGCGGGGGCCTGTGCCGTCGTCGCGAGTGGCCCTATGAGCCCTGACGACAGTGTATACGTTACGCTGCGACCGTGCACGCCAAGGCGCCTGCGCCGTCTTCGTGGCCAAATTGGGCGCGTCGCTACCTCGCGCTCACCTTCCGGGCACCCTCTACCCCACGTACGTCCGTCCTCCCCTTCCAGCACAGCGTGTACAGTTACCGGCAGGGCGGCGACCTGCAGTCCAGCGTGCACGCGGACTGCGCAACGACGGAGTGTGCGGCATACTTAAACGGGACGAGACAATTGTTCATCGCGTACTTCATCCCGAGACTCTTCGCGTTCCTGTGCAGCAATACTGTCTGCAACGTCGAAGGTCCGGCACGCTCACGTCGACATTCCACTACACTCAGCTCTGCGACACTCTGCTTAATGCCCCCTGCGGGCGCTGGCTCGACGAGAAGCTCACGCCCATCGCTTTTTCAAATGACGCATTCAAGGATTATACATTGCAAGATACAGTACGCGATGTGATGCAGACTCGGGGTCCATCGTCTTGTGCTTGACTACTATACAGAGCCAATCTCACTCGGGGGCTCGTCCAACCCAACCGCGGCCTCAACCGCGTTCACGACCGCGGCCATGCCCATGCTCGCACCGCTCGCGGCCGCGTACGTCGCCTGCTCGCTGGCCTCAGTCGCAGCGGTAGCGGCGGCCCCAGGGTTCACGAGGTACTGTACAGCGGTTCTAGAGACTAACGGGTCAGCGGCCGGACATTAAGCGCATATAACGAGGATGCATCAACTTGCGGCTTACCCAGACGGCTCATGTGCAGCGACGGACGAAAGGCTCGCAGGAGGGACGTGCTCGCGCACCGCGTCCGCGATCGCCATCGCGAGGTCCTTCGACGGCATGCCGAGCGCGGCGGCGAGCTCGTTGATCCTGTCCTCCACCGTCCCCGTCCCCCCAGATGACGCGCTCGCTGTCACTGTAGGGCGCGCGCCCGCGGCGCCGACGCCGCCGTTCGCTAGTGGGTGCTTGCCGAGCACCATGTTCCACCAGCCGCCGACCTCCGACTTCCACTGGAGGAGACGCCACGCGTAGAACGCCATCACCAGTGCGCCGAGGAGTACGATGTAGTAGTTGAAGCGCGTTAGGGTCATGTTTGAGAGAGGCGGGGAGACGGAGCGGATGCCCTTGCGGTCGCGCGGCGGGGGCAGGTCCGAGGGCGACTTGACGGCAGAGGTTTTGCTGCGGATGCTTTCTGACATATTGGGGGGTAGCGGGAAGGAGAAGGCGCGTTTGCGTTGGTTGTAGGAGCGTGCAAGGGCGGGGTGCCGGGTGGTATTGGGCAGAGCGGAGGCGGGAGACGCGTTTTGTACGTCTCTCAATGGGCGCCTACATACTGTCAAGGTGGGGTATACAATGACATCATGGGGCGTCCATCGTCAGCGTGCGATTGCGGATTGTAGATGTAACAAACGAGATGACTTCATCGCCGGGATAGCTCAGCTGGGAGAGCAACAGACTGAAGTTCTGGAGGTCGCGTGTTCAATCCACGCTCCTGGCATTGCTTTTTCTCCGTTATTTTGTCAGCCTACTGTACTACAACTTCCGCTCCTGGCACGGCAGAACAAAATCGACGCGTTGTCTCAGACGTGAATACATATCCAGGTCGATGTATGGCCGCGCATTGTGCCGGCGCCGTGAGTTGTGACCTGAACTTCGCCAAGTTCTTAGCCACCCTTCATCGCCACTTCCTCTTAACTCTCATCTCCCATTCGCGCACTTGCCCCACAAACACCCGCGATACTATTACTTAAAAGTTACACAGACATGACACACATCAAGCTCGAACCACAAGATTTCCTCGCACTTTTCTTCCCCTTACCTGCTCATGTCGCACCAGAAAGCCAGCCACAATGGGACCGCAACGTCTTCCAGGGCATAGAGAATGTGGAAGATCTTACTCAGGCAGCAATCTGCGAACGATTCGTGAGTCCATGCAGCTCGGCCGCCCAAGCAAATATTGAATATCCTTACTCACTGTGTTACAGCTCGCGGCGGTCCATGAGAATGCCCTCGCACCAAACTTCAGACTGGCTAAATGGGATGTGGAACCCCCAAACGAAGACACCTACGTCGAACGAATCGATGCCGCCTTCTTTCGCAGCGAATCTGTTGCCACCAACTGGGAAGACCAAATCGTTCCCGTCTCTTTCAAGCCGCTCGACTCCGGACTCGACCCCTGCGACGATCTCCCACCCAGGACGTCCGACTGGGATTATCTGACCCGCATGGAAGCCCGGAAACAGCTCTTCCACCACGCCGAGGACGTGTCCCAATACCAGCACCGTACCGCGCTGTACATGCTGCTCATCGCCGAGCGGCAGTTCCGGTTCCTCCGGTGGGATGCTTCCGGGATGATCATCACGCAGGCGGCAGACTACGTCGAGGATCCATGCCTCCTTTGTGAGATGCTGTGGCGGATGTCGCTCCTCAGCGATGAGCAGCTCGGGATGGACCCGACGGCCGCGCGCATTCTCCCTGGCACCGACGACTTCAAGATGATGGATACAGCAGCTATTCCACAGGCCTCCGACGTCGACCATACAGAGCGAGACGTTGGCGAAGATGAAGTCATCCCCACGGACTTCGTCTTCCAGTATGTCCGCGAAGGCTTCGCAAAATCGCTCGGCGCTGAGTGGCCACGGTATCGCCTGGAGGTCCCGTATGAAGACTCGGTGCGGATGTTCCTCGTGGGCAAGCCGGCCTTTCGCGCAAGTGGCATGGCTGGCCGCGGGACACGGGGATATGTCGCGCTCGACTGCAAGACCGGCCGTTTCGTGTGGCTAAAGGACACCTGGCGGACGTACTTGGATCTCTTAGATCAGGAGGGTACTGTGCTTGCTCACCTGAACAGTAAGGGAGTGCCGTACGTTCCGACACTCATATGCCACGGGGATGTGCTTGATCAGGTCGCCCGCAAGCCCGATCTCTGGGAAGGGGATCGCTCTCAGGCTCCCTCTGCCGCTTCCATGATGGTGGCTCCTTCTCCTACCTCAATGCACTTATCATCCTCTGAAAAGGTTATGAACCCGCCGCAGATAACGCCCTCGAACAACCAACCTGAAGCGCAAAAGGTCCAGTAGCGACATTGCCCCAGTGGCCTATCCTCAAGACCGGCCTCGTGAAGATCACTCGCTCGGCGGGCATAAGCACTATCGGATAGTCGTTCAAGAAGTTTGTATGCCTCTGGAGAAGTTCCAGAGCGGACTACAGCTGCTAGAGCTCATTTATACCTGCGTCCTGGGTACGTTCGATGTGCTGCTTTCGGTCAGCGTATGACTCACCGATATCTTCAGCTCATCAAGCTGCGACGAATGACGCGAACACGGTCCACTGCGACATCAGTAGTGGAAACATCCTCATACTGCCCTTGCGTATGCTCGAACCCGGCACGAACAGGACGGTGATAAAGTGGTGGGGTTATCTCTCCGACTGGGAATTGGCGCGCCCGGTGGGGGTTAAGCTGTCGCGCGACGGTGCAATGTCGCATGATCACATGGTATGTTGTTCCGATGCTGTCCAGTTCCGCTATCTGCCGCGGCTGACTGCGACTATTTGTCCTAGGGCACATGGCAATACCAGTCGCTCGCCATGTTGAACCAACCGACGAAAGTGGTCGAAACCTCAGACGAACTCGAGTCCTTCTTCCATGTAGTACTCTACTACGCCGTGCGGTACCTGGTCTCCAACTGCGCGGATGTGGCAAGTTTCATCAAGAGGTTCTTCGATTCCTACATCGTGGAGGACAGTGTGTACTTTTGCGGTGGAACAAAGCGTACAAGCATGTTCCTTGGCCAGCTGAAGTTGGACAACCAAACGACAAAAGGCCTGGTGTTCAACTCCCCCCTGGACGCATTCTTTTCGCATCTTCTCCACCTGTTCAAGGCCCACTACGCCGTGAGGAATTACGACAAGGCCCAACTTGAATCCGAGGAGGCT
Organism: Trametes versicolor FP-101664 SS1; assembly: GCF_000271585.1. Lineage (NCBI taxonomy): Eukaryota > Fungi > Basidiomycota > Agaricomycetes > Polyporales > Polyporaceae > Trametes > Trametes versicolor. Next base: position 1,722,661 of record NW_007360333.1, on the reverse strand, counting down.
CCGACACCACGTCCAATTGTCCATCCGCCGCAATTCCGATCGAGCATCTCCAAGTGGGTCAAGGGCCCAGCCTCACCGGTGGTACTGTGGACGAGCGACAGCTCCGATCCGCCGCCGGACTTGGGGCAGCGTGCGGTCGCCCCCCTAGTCCAAAACCATCAATGTATGCTACAAGCGTTGTCGGCCGCAATGAAGCTGAAGTGGCCGGATGGCGATCGGGTTATGGGCGACAATGTCGAATTTTGCAAGCACGAGCCCCTGCCACTGGCCATCGTCGACTCTGCCCAGTCGGTGGGTACCAACAAGCGATGTCGCACCGACAAGACCCCCGTTTCCGCCCCCGTTCTCTCCGTCCACTCCGTGCCCCTTCCCGGGCCGTAGACAAGCCTAACACGTCAATATCGCTGGTGAACACCCCTCTCCCATCCGCCACCATTGTGACCTCCTTGTGCTGTTCTGTCCTGTCGATTGCGCTTCCAGGGAATGTCTTCCATCGTATGTCTACCACCTTATGCATCTGTAATATACGCTCTCTTGTCATGTACATTCCATCAAAAATCAAAGCATGGCAGTGTTCGCACTCAAGAAGTTTATTGAACGTTCAATCCACACTCCTGGCATTCGATTCCTTTTGTTTTTTGACACCATGAAGTGGCTGTGCTACAGCTGTTTACGGCTTGCGTTGTCGAGACCGACGAGATCTGGAGCCAGCGCCAAGTACTTGCCCACATTGGGCCCTATGCTTGTATATATCGTCCGTGTTTTACATGCTGAACAATTCCGGAGAACACTTGTGAGACAAAGACTTTGGGAGGAACGATATGGCTACGGGCGTCTGTATGGGCGGCAATCACCGTCAGCCATGGCGAGGCCGAAACGGGTAGCTCGAGGTTGGAATCCATCCACCACGACCATTGTCGTACCAACGCTCAAAGGCGCAACTCATTGTCCCACCCTTCGGTGCGTGAGCAATATGGTCGACTGCTGCGTTAATTTAGTCTGACTCGGACGCGTCATCCCTAGCCAGAGCCAGGCCTGGCTAACGTCGATCACCACTTAGCCACGACCTCCCATTATAAAATCCCCCTCGAACGAACTCAGTACGTTGGTCTCCCTTTCTCATTTCTTCATCTTCTCTCTGAGCTCAAGGGTCGACCATGGCTGACTTTCATAAGTTCCATACCAGCCCGCTCGCTGCTCACAAATCCGGAACCCGACACGGCGCGGACGGTGCCGGGCCTATAGCACTCAACGCAACACATCAGAACCGCCCGGATTACCGCGCTGCTGCCGTAGAAGACATGGCTAACAAGGCCGTACGATTCACGACGCGCGAATTCTGCGACAAATTCTTTCCCTTGTCCGACAGCGTCACCAAACGGCCAAAATGGGGCGCCAACCTTTTTGATGGCTTGAAGGAAGCGTCTGGTATGTCAGAAGCAAAGGTTTCCGCGGAATTTGTGAGCACACAGCGCCGACTCCGTCTTCTCTCAATGCTTACCGTCTTACAGATCAAGGCCATCGACACGGTCGACGGCCTGACACCCGACCTGAAGCTTTCTGAGTCGCCACACTGCCCTGACGAAGGCGACAAGGATACCTCTAAGTCGAAGGTCGACGCCGGCTTCTTCCGTCTGACTTGCGTGCCTACGGATGGAAGGCCCCACTGGGCAGATCAAATTGTCCCTGTCGAGTTCAAGTCACACAAGACGGAGAACGATCCATACGACGACCGGTCCGAGGACTCCCCGGATGCAGACGCCATCAAGCGCAAGGAGGTCCGCGGCCAGCTCATTGACTACGCCGAAGAGGTGTTCCGTTACCAGCACCGCACCGAGGTCTACATGCTGCTCATCATGGGGCAGCGTTTCCGCTTCCTGCGCTGGGACAGGTCAGGTACGGTTGTCACGCCGGCCACTAACTACTACCAGAATCCAGACGTGCTTTGCGAGATGCTGTGGCGCATGTCGTTGCTGGACGACACGCAGCTTGGTCTGGACCCGACGGCCATCCGCATCCGCCCGGACATGCCCGACTTCGATAAAATGAACGAGGCGGCCATCCCCCACCCCTCCGATATCGATCACGCGGAGCGCACCTTCCCCGCCGATTTTGTCATTTCGGACGACTTCGTCTTTCGCTACGTCCGCAAGGGCTTTGCGGAGTCACTCGGTGCCGAATGGCCCCGGTATCGTCTGGAGGTCCCGGACGGAGACTCGGTACGGTCTTTCCTCGTGGGGAAGCCTACCTTTCGGGCGTCCGGTATGGCCGGTCGCGGGACGCGTGGCTACATCGCCCTCGACTGCAAGACCCAACAATTCGTCTGGCTGAAGGACGCATGGCGTGCCTACTACGATCTCGTCGACAAAGAGGGCGATGTGCTGATCCACCTGAACGAGACTGGTGTGCCGCATGTGCCAACCGTCGTTTGCCACGGTGATATCCTTGATCAGGCCACCAAATCCCCTGAGTACTGGGACGACAAGAACGGCTCTACTGTCACCAACTCCCGGGTCATCACTCGTCCTCCTAGTGTCTTCGCGCATCTACCCTCCTCATCGACGCTCGCGATGACAGCGGTGGCGCCCTCGAACGGTCTGAAGCGCTCAAGGCCCGAGCTTGAAGGCAGCAAGCACATCATTTCCACCAGTCTACCTCGTGAGGATCAGTGCCCGCTCCGACGTCACAAACACTACCGACTCGTGGTCAAAGAAGTCTGTATGCCGTTGGTGAAGTTCCAGAGCGGCCTGCAACTGCTGGAGATAATCTATACTTGCGTTCGCGGTATGTCCTATGTCTTGCTTATAGTCCGTCGCACATGCTCAACCGACATATAGCTCATCAAGCCGCAACACTTGATGCGAAGATCGTGCATCGCGACGTCAGCGGAGGAAACATCCTCATACTTCCGTCCTTGATGCCCGATCCCAACACGAAGACAATGGCAATCAAGTGGCTCGGTCTTTTGGTCGACTGGGAACTGTCGAAACCCGTGCACGACAAACAAGGCACTCAGCCGCGTGCACGGCAACCCGAGCGCACTGTACGTCCATTCTGAGGCTACTGAATATCAATGCTCACGCATCATTCTCGATAGGGCACATGGCAATACATGTCCGTTGCCACGCTGAATGAACACACGAAGGTCGTCGAAACATCCGACGAACTCGAATCTTTCTTCCACGTAGTACTGTACTACTCCGTGCGGTACCTGGTCTCCAACTGCGCGGATGTGAGCTGCTTCATCAAGAACTTCTTCGACTCGTATAACCTCAACAACCATGAGTACCTCTGCGGCAAGACAAAGCGTGTAACTATGACAACTGGCCAACTTCTCTTGGACGACTCTACGGACGAAGACCTCGCCTTCAGTTCCCCGCTGGATGGGTTCTTCTCGAAGCTTCTCAAATTGTTCAAGGCACACTACATCGTGACGAAGTACGATAAGTCTAAGCCCAAGAAGCCTCTACCGAAACCGCGCCTCTTCATCCCTATGCCACAGCCAAAAGCGAGTATCGCCCAGTGGCTGAACGATGATAGCGACGATGACGCTGAAACATCCGAGGAGGACGAGGGAATTGCCGGAGGTGACGACCCAAGCATCGCCCCGGCGCAGCGTGCGCTCGCCGCCAAGGTCCAACGACACCAGTGTATGCTGAAGGCCCTGAAGGCCGCAACGACGGCAGTTTGGCCGAAAGGAGATCGGGTTATTGGCGACAACGTGGAATTGCAGAAGCTCAAGCCCGTGCCCGCAGTCGCCTCTAGCCAGGACCAGCCGACCGTGACAGGTCCCAACAAGAGACGCCGCACCGGCAAGACCCCCGTTTCCGCCCCCATTCTCTCTATCAACTCCGCGCCCCTTCCCTAGACAGCATGTCGACGTCGCCGGTGAACATCCCTCCGCCATCCACCACCATCCCACCATCGTTCCCTCCTCGTGCTGTTCTGTCCTGTTACTTGCGCTTCTATGTCTTCCTTCATATGTCTACTACCTTACACATCTGTAATACACGCTCTCCCATGTACATCCCATCGAATTGCAAAGTATAGTGTTCGCATTCAAGAATCTTATTTTTCCAATTCCGCGCAATGTCCTATCAATTCACTAGCATCATAGTTATTGATACATGGAGTGTCCGCTTCCTTTCGCTGCACGTTCCTGCCAACGCCACCCCACGCGCAGATGTTCACCACGTCCCGCTATAAACCGCTTCGAGGACTTCTGGGTGCCGCTCGCATTGGTTTATAAAGAGGTTCCCGATGGAGTATATCTGTATTGGCGCACCGCAGGACTTGAAATGTCAACACGTCGCATGCACGCATGCGGCGAGCGGTGCTTACCGGGAAGCTGTCTTCATCCCGCGTGCCTAGCTGTACGAGACACCGCCAATCGCAGTGCGGCCCTCCATCGCCTACCGTGCAATGGTCCCTGCCATCGTCGCCCATACCGTAGTAGTACTTACCTGTCGCCAAACATCAACTTTCTTGTCTACATGTGCATCGCTCACTGCCGACCTACCGAGCACCTCATAGCCCAGAAGCTTGAGACCGTCTACGGGAGCGTGCGCCTCGTAAAACGTCTCGTCAAAGTCCGCGCCCGTGCACGCCTCCCAGTGCACAGTGTCGGGGTTCCCGGCGATCCACTCGGAGATGACGCGCTCGGGAATGAGCTGGCCCTTCTCTTCAAGCCTCCCGTGCGCCTCGTCGTGAGCGGCAGACGCGGTGCCGACCCCAGTCGCATCCGCGTCGACGTGGACCTGGCGCACGAGCCACGACTCGCCCTCGACCTGCATGGTGAGCCACGCTTCGAAGCAGAACCCGGCGGCGATCTCCTCTACACAGAGAAAAACCTGGAGGATCGTCGCGCCCTCGGGAACGAGGGGCGGAACGTGCTGGCGGAACTCCTCGGGCGTCTTCTCGGAAGAGAGGCTGATCTGGAGGTACGGGATGAGGGCATGCCCGCAGGTCTTGCAGCGCGGCCATTCTTCGTCGGCTTGGAGGTACGGCGCGGACCCGCCGAGGACTGCGGATACCTCACCGCTCAGCAGGGCATAGAAACTGTCTTCGACGCCCTCAGAGTACTTGGGGAAGTAGGGGGTCAAGAGAGGTATCGGCACAACCTCCACGCGACCAGGCATCGATGATTGAGTACTAGTGAAAAGGGGTGAGCATTGCGTTCAACATCGACACACAGGCCTTATAAGGCTCGCACAAACGGGAATATTGGTGTTAGCTGACGCCTTCCAGTGCTTCCTGTTCATAGGCATGTTCCAGGTTCCCAGCACGAATTTCAGCGATGTAGTGATCATGGGCGCACGTAGGAGAGCGTCGGCACACGACTTTCGCTGCGAGTCCCCGTTGTAGCGTACCCAACCTCAAAAGCTGTAGGAAAGATTCAATGGTTCCGGTAAACATTGCTAACACACAGCAACTTGGACAGCAAACATGTGAGCCCGAACAACCACCGCCGAAGACAGGGACACGGAGACATTAATGTGAAAATACACAAGAGCAAAAGCAAATGCCAGGAGCGTGGATTGAACACGCGACCTCCAGAACTTCAGTCTGTTGCTCTCCCAGCTGAGCTATCCCGGCGATATAACCAGAGCCCTCAGTTGCCGTGATAGTCTGTTCTGTCGTTTCCTAACGAGCCACCGCAGGACCTTGTGCGTCCTCGGACTCGGACTCTCCTTTGCCATGAACCGCCATCATATGGCTGAGCTATTCCGCAAGCTATAACGTTGGAAGATGACAGACCTACTGGAGCTCACGACCCCCTACTTTCCAGAGTTCTCAGACCTCCCCAGCACGGACGAGCCCAGTAACCTGGCCTCTCTCCTCGCAGGGGTCTTCTCCGCCCTCCTCGGCGGCGCCCACGCCATGCTCCAAGAAGACGAGGAATGGCCGCACTGCAAGATGTGCGGACGCCCCCTGGTGCCCTACCTGCAGATCAACGCAACCACCGCGCACACCCCTGCCGAGTTTCGCGCACACCTCGACTGTCCCCCGTCGCGCACAGATGCCGCGACGCTCTTCCAGGTCTTCATCTGCACCGGGCCTGGGCGCAACGGCTCCTGCCTCGAAGACTGGACCAGCGGCGCCCACCCAGGAGTGGCCATGCGTGCACGCCTCGTGCACTGCGGCAGCCAGACAGCCGTGAGGCCGATAGAGACCCCCGAGGCCCTTGCAGGAGCGCGTGGGGTACTCCCACAGCGCGTCATCTCCGAGTGGACCCCGGGGAACCCGGAGGTCCCCCACTTTGAGATGCTTGACATGATGGATGGCGGCGAGTACGACGAGGACTTCTACGATGCGCACGAGCCCGCGGGCGGACTGAAGCTGCTCGGGAACGCCGTACTAGGTGGGTGCCTGTACGCATGCTGCGAGGCTCACTGCAGTACTGACCGGACGCCGCCTCCAGGGAAAGTGCAGAATTTCCCTGACACCAACGGGCGCCCGCCTCATGGCGAGGCCGAAGGGTATCTATGCTACCGCTCCCTAGTGCAGCTTGGCACGGACGACGGGGACATGAGCGATTACACGGTGCGTCACAGCGTGCGCTTACTGCTCCGGTCGGCCCAGATCTGACATCGCAGGGTTACGTGTAGTTCGTGACGGTGGGGAACGTTTTTGTACTTCAGTGCAAGACCCACCCGGACAACTTCCAGCCCGGTCGCAGCTTTAGCTGGTGAACGGACTAGTTTGTGGCCGATTGTCTACTGCCTAAGACGCACGCGACGTTCGCGTACATCGTGAGGCGGGCACTGCACGAACGCGGAACGGTACCGGGAGGAGCCCCGCACCCTGTCATACTAGCGCACTTCGAGTTCGCTCAGGTCACCCAGGGAGAGCCTCGACGCTAACAACCAACGATGAGCCTTTCTGGATTGTAGGCGACCATATATCGTGCCCTAAGCACCTTTAGCACGTACACTTGGAACATACTGGTATAAATGTATTGAACGCACTCACCACCTTCCTCGCGCAAGCCAATCGACGAACGGACAAAAAAAATAGCAATATTGCTACGCTGCGCGCACAGAGTTCAAGGAGGAAAAGCTACACAATACATACAGTCCGACGAGCGCACTAGTACATTCATATACAGGGCAACTTCTACGCTATCGTACACGGCAGGCGGACGCGACGGCCGAGCGCCAGCTCACGGATCCAACACGCAGAGAGCTAAGGCACCGGAGAAGAAGGAAAAGGGGAGGGCATGGAGGTAGGCGGGCAGGGGGCAAGGGGCGGGGAGCGGGGGGACACGGGGACGAAAAGCGGAGTAGGAAAGCAGGAGTACAAGATCGGCGAGGGGAGCGGGGAGTGGGGGATATACACGATGAGGCGGGAGGCGGGCACAATACTGTACAGTTTGTTATTGACTGCTTCGGTATCAAGCGAGTGTACGATACCACAACGTATGGACAGCGACGGGGCGGAGCAGAGACACCGGCAAAAGACCCAAGAAAGAACCACTCACTATCGTACACTCAGCAGCGAAGCAGGCACAGGCACAGGATAGACGTCGTAGAGGGGGCCGCAGGAAGGCAGGGCAGGGCGCTGATAGAACACGGTTACAAGAGTACAAGACAGCACGGCGGAAAACGTACACATACACACAGACCCAGGACAGACACAGATAGGCGGGGAGCGAGTGGACTCACGCCCCGCCGCCACCGCCCCCGCCCCCGCTGTTCCTCACGTCGCTCTCAGATATTTCCTGGATAGTTGTACCGCTCGCTTGCACAGGGGGCGGCGGCGGCGGGTAGGTGTTGTAGTGAGCCCACGGCACAGAAGGATACGTAGCATACCCATGCGGAGGTGGCGGCGGTGGCGGATAGTACGGAGGGTACATGGAGGATGTGGGCGCCGTGGACGTGGCCTCGCTGACGGGATAAGCGGAGTAGGTGGGCGAAGAGCCAGCCGCAGCGGGCCCAGGTGGGGACGGGCTATCATGTGGAGGCGTCGTGGTAGAAGTAGGCGGAGCGAGAGGGGGGTATGGAGACGAGGAATACATCGGCGGGGCGTAGCCAGGGGGCACTGGGTAGTAGTTGTAGGGAGAAGGGTAGTGAGAGACATTGGAATCGGCGTATGCTGGCTGCGGTTGGTGGACGGAAACCGCAATTGGCTGTGTCGGCGACTCCCCGCCGGTGGCCTCCTGTTGGCTGGAGGCGGAGTTGTTCTTCTTGCGCGAGCGTTTGGGCGCACCCGTGCCGCTGGAGTACGGGTCATATCGCTTGGTGCGCTTGCTTGAACTCGCATCGCCTTCGCCGTAGTAGCCACCAGCAGCCAGGGGCGCAGGCAGGAGACGCGGAGACAGCTCGACGTCATCGGCCTCACCGCGGTAGCGCGGGACGCCGTCGACCCCGATCTCGACTTTGGGAGGGTTGCGGAAGTGCGTTTTGTCGAGATACTCCGGGCTGATCGTCAGAGACGCCAGTTCCGGGAGCGAGGAGGGAGACCGCAAACGGCCCTGCTCGACGTCCTCGATCTTGTAGTAGGAAATGAGGTGTTGCGCGACGCCGCCGATGGTGAGCGAGAACGTCTAATTATGGGGTCAGTACATTGCCTATATTGGCGGGCTCTTGAAGACGGTCCAATGAACGTGCTCAGCGCCGTCAGTCAATGCGGACAGAGAAGCGCCAGGTCGGCGTTCCATCTAGAGGGCGGACCGCGAGAACGCTTTCATGGCGAACTGCTGCCGCCCACGGTCATCGCCCTGTCCCTGCGGTTTGCGCAGAAACATGGCCGCATGGCTCGGTGCATTGGCAGGAATGAACACACATAGGTGTCGAAACGCCGAATTGAAGCGCATATAGTCACCCTAGAGACCGCAGACTGCGACATGCACCCACAGCGGTGACGTCGGGGGCGCATACAACCGGTCCACCTTGCGAAAACTCGCTATGGCAGGTGTGCATGGCGCTCGCGGTGATGCCCGCCGAGATAGTGAAGCCCACGGCGCACGGACCAGGGCGACGCGACTGTGCTTATCGGTACTGGTCCGTGCGCGACAGACCGGAGAACGTGCGCTGCGAGGCCCAGCGACGACAGTGCGCATACAGGGATGGGGAGGAAGGCAGGGGTTGAGGTGGGGAGAATGCGCACCTTCTTCATCATGCCCCCAGGTTTGAACTTGTAGCTGTTGGTGAGGCTCCCAACGAGGACCCTTTCCCGTTGCCGGTCGATGCCCAGGCGGCTGGACTCCCCCTTTGGCCGAGAGAGCGACTGGCCCTCCTGCTTCAGGCTCTCTGCCTCCTCAGTCGCTGCGGCTTCGGCGCGAGCGCGGCTGTGACCCGCTCCCCTCTTCTCTGTCTCGCGATAGAGGAGGAAGTTGCCCAGGATCCTGCTGGGGCTCCAGAAGAAGCCGTCGGTCCACCGCTTGATGCCGCTCTCGTCCTCGTCGAAGACGAAAACGGAGCCAGAGGTGATCATCTTGCGCTCAGAATCGACAAGACGACGGGTGACGCGTGGAATAAGGCCTCGGCGGGCGGCCTCGAGGATGAGGAGGGCGTCGCCGGTCGTCTCGATCCATCCTGACCACGGGGGCTCGGTCCACTGGCCGCTGTTCTGGGAGTCGTGCCCCGACATGGGTGAGAGTTGCGATAAGGGCTGGACATCGTTGATGGCAGCGACGACGACGACGAAACGACCCAGAGAGTGACGGGGATGACGAGCACGACGACGACGACGGCCTCGACGTCAGCAAAAATACGAACAAAGTTTGGAAACAAAGTTGACTGACCGCGAGTTAGATTTCGTCGCGGTGGGCGAGGAAAAGAAGGTTCGCGCCCCGCCTTACCGACCACGCCACAATTGGTCCACACGCGACCTTCCCGATTCGGTCTCCGACGAAATTTCGCAGCCACTCGCAGCCCCATCAGCCACTTCCTCCTCGCCGTCCGTTGTTCCTCTCCACCACCTTCCGCGTTGTCGTCCATCGACCGATGTCTCTGCATGCCGTAGGCTCTTCGGTATTTTCAGGAATCTTAAGCTGCTGCTTTGCATATGCATTCTCCCCAAACCGCCGTCTGCACTCTCGGAGAATAACCTTCACTCTCAGCACAATCTAGCGGACAGAACTCGCTTTGCCATGCGCCGTCAATTTCGCGGAGTCTGTATCTAGCTCGTTCCTTTCACTGGATCTTTGCCCGTTCATATGGCACAGGCACACGCAGTCTCTTTGATATTCCCCGGATCTGCTTCATGATCCCGAGAGTCTTGACAGGCTGTGAAGTAGCCGTCCGCAGCTCCGACCCGGCAATCCAAAGCTCGTGTTTGTGCGTCCCAGTCGTCGCTCTACATCTTGTCTGTGTCGAGCTCCAAATGTCCACTTCTTTCTTTCCCCAACAGTCGCCTTTCAAAATCAGAGACATCTCAGGTGCCGTCGTTGTCTCGATGACTTCCAGCCGAAGGAAGTCGCATCTAAAACTCCTGCTTGTCTGCTTGTGCCGGTCTGGACCGCGGCCCCATTCTTTCCGATGCCATATCGCCACTCGAACTGGTCGGGGGCTTTTCGGAGGTGAGACCCGCTTAACAGCATCATTTTCAAGGGCCTTCCAGCGGTATGTGCTCGTAAGGGGGAGTCGAACAACACGGTATGTCAGTTATGCCCTACGTGCATCTCAGCTAAGATACACATGGACCATAGGACGAAACACGTGTGATACCAATAAAGTTCAGGCTGCTTTTCCCCGTGCTGTCGTACAAGTCTAGTGATCAGGGCGGTCGTCTGCCGATTAGACTCGCCCTCTACTGATTTCGCGAGCCAACGGTCATCGATAATCTGTACGACGATCACAATACGTATTTGCGGCAGAGCTATGCTGGAATACGGTTGAAGCGTCTCACGAGGAGGTCTCGTATAGTGTAAGTTTGTCAGTTGCGGTGTGGCATCACCTCATCCGTAAACATTCCCGTAGATATTCCGTTTGCCGTCTCTTCGCCGTTCCTCGCAATTGGACGCTGACATAATTTATCGTGTTTGCTGCACCTCCATCCGACCTGTTGTGAATGTACAGACCATGACTTTATCCCTCAGGTTGCCGCTGTAGCAGGGCCGAGCCAGTTTCGCACGGCTCAATCATAGCGACAGGTGAGTCGCCGTCTTGACGAGTCCGTGCCGCCTGTTCATCGATGGTCCATTACACAGGGACAATTTCGTGATGCGCATGGCAATACTAGGATCCTCCCGTCAGACTATACTTCAGGAACGTACGCGTAGCCGCAGCGGGAAAGTCTCTATCCGCATTCCCCAAGCTGAACAGTTCATCGTCATCTCTTTACCCATTGCAGATGGCATGTAGGCCGTGTCGTTCGTCGTTTTTATCATCTAGACAACGTATTTAGCTGGTGGGCAAATATCGTGACGGGGCCTGGCTCTGCCGGGAGTGCACAGACGGCGCCATTCCGCACACGAAATTCAACAACGAGATCCTCTTGTCCTCAGCCGTCATCGCGACTACATCTGGCTCACCAGAACACGTATGCGATACCAATCACGACTTCGCGGAAAACCTTGACGCCACCGTGTCCGACATCTAGTGGCCGTGTCTCAGGGCAACCCGGGCGACTGCTGGTGAGACTATGGTCCGCCCTAGCTACTAGTGCTCGTCGACGCGATCCCGGCGGGGGCGTCCGCCAGCCGCGATCAGGAGCCCCAATGCGGGGTAGCAGGACTTCGCGAACCCGGAGATGCTCGGATGGGTGAAGGATGGACATGCCACCGACCCTGTCCCGCCCGCGTACACCGTCGACACGCCATACGCCGCGACAGAAACTGCGTTCGCCCCCCCCCCTCGACCGGCGGCGCCGTTCGATTGTAGCCTGTGCGACCCGGACGGGGCTTCAACCGCCATTTCAGCGAGGGAATCCTCCAAGAAATTGCGTGCGTGGCCGCCGCGTCGCTTCCGCCCCAAACCCTACTGAAGAATCGACTTCCGCTCCCCGCAATTGGTGTGGGCCCTGCGGCTGCTGTTATGAAATGGGTGCGATGCAACTCCTTGGATGCGGCCCTTGCATCCACGCGGTCGGCCGCCGCAGCTGCCCAAAGTGCGCGGAATCAGATTACGACCCTGGAGCAGAGCCCTCGTTGGCTCAACCAAAACGTGAAAAAGGTAAGCAGCGTTGTGTTGTGTGCTCCTCCTGAAGGACACTCTTGGTCAGGACCGCTCCAAAAGCTCAGCTCCGCAGCATCTTCAGAAACGAGTCCCGTCCCCGCATTCGGCGATGTCATGCAACCTAGCTGTTCGCTTCGTTAACCCCAGGAAGGACTCGAACACCAACTCAGGCCCAACCGCTGGTGCGCCGGCCGCTGCGTGCTTCGGCACGGGCTCCGACGGCTTCCTCAAGCTGAGCGACCCGGACGGCTACCTCATAAACGAAGACCCCAAGGGGCCCATCCCCTGGGCCTTAATTCGATAGCAAAAAGAAAAAGAAAATAAAGAAGGAAAGCAAGGCGCCTGCGAAGCTGGTTAACGTCGGCTCGGACGCATACTTCGGACTCGCGCTCCTGAATGACATCGCCATCTCGTGTGTATCCCACTGTAACGACACGTACAGGTGGTAGGACGGCGACCTACAGCCGGACTACCAGATGGACTACGCGAGGATGGAGTTCAGCGCGTACTGGAGCGGGATGAAGCAGACAAGCTACGAGTACTTCACCACGCCCGAACTGTTCGCGCTCCTGTGTGAGAACAACGTGGGGAGCGTATACGAGTGTTTTCAGGGAATCGGGTTGTTCGGCGATCTGAACCCGGTTTATGTGGGTACGCTTGGAAGCAGGCCCCATCAACACGAACCTGGGAATATATGATACATGCAGGACTTCTGGTGGATGTTAATCGATAAAGTTGAATCTATGAATCCCCGTCAGCCACAGATGCAAGTCTCGCCTATCAGGGAACGCCAAATCCTCGTCGTTGCAGCCGCAAACCCTTCAAACTAGCCACAACCTTGCGTCATATTCACGGCGTTCTATACTGGAGCTCGTGTCAGTACTGCAGGCTGGTCGATACACGCTCAGGCATCAGTACTGACCAAGTCTTCCCACGCAGCCTTGTGGATTTCTTAAGTGAAAGCGAGGCATACGGCCACCTCCATAATGACGAGTTGCGGGTACCATCGTGATGTCATGTCGTTGATCTACCGCGATAGAACATTGCACTTTATGGGAGTGCGACGGTCGTGGTCGAGTTGTCATCGTAACCCGCACTTTTCTCTCACGGAAAGGTAGCTTTGGCATACAGGCCGGGTCGCGCATGGATGAGCGAGCGGAGGTTTTGCACTGACTCCACAGAGCACATTGCCTTCCGTTGATGTCTCCGGCACTGGATGAAGATGTCAGCAATGGTCAATCCGCGTAGCACGTACGCACTGTCGGTGGACAGCGCGAACAGGCCGAGGCTTGGATTGACCTATCCCCACCTATCTCTGGGAATGGAAGCCGAGCACTCCGAGCACGCCCATATTACTCATCCTCCAAGGTTGGTAGCGGGCACCGACAATTCCTCAGTACTACCGACCGTAGGACTCTGTGCTCGTGGTACTGAGGCCGACATGGCGTGCACACCGCAGCGCAGCAGACATCGTGGAAAACAGGTGCAGGACCTCATACATAGTGCGAAGACAATTTACGGATACTGAGGACGCAATTCAGCTGGTATATACCGCATTGAGGGTACACGTACCGAGTAGTCCGCGGGGACAGGCAGCGAGGAGGTCCGTGGGACTCAATGCTCCATGGGAAGCAGCTTTGGTCGGGGATCGTCCTCCCATGGATTGCGCATAAATTAGGGCAGCCCAAGAACGAGGAAGAGGTGTGCGAGAGCCAACAGCGACGCATACACCGAGCCTGCATCAGTCAGCATCGCGAGGCCAGCCGCTGCGCAGTGGCGAGCTATCAGCACTTCAGCATACCCAGACCCAGTGGTACAGAGGGCATCTCCAAGCACTCTTCAGGCACTCTCCGTTTCCGCATACACGTGATGTAGTGCCAAGAATAATGGATGCTTTATCAGAGACTCGTCTACTTGTAGCGCGGAAGAGGAGAGAGTGGTGGAAGTGGTCGAGGTGAAAGTCGCTCTTAGCGCTGAAACACTGAATATGGAACGACACCGCCACCGATATTTGGGGAGCCCGCTGCAGTCCCGAGTCCCGACTCTCTTCCTGCTCTCGACCTCCTCCACATGTATATGCATATGCCTTCAGCGTGCACCTGAAGTATCGTCTTTTATCGTGAGGGCTTACTGCGTGATACTAGAGAAACTCCTGTTTATGCTTTGCCTAACTCTCATGAAAAGTGATTCGAGCTTTCGGAAATGCCAGCTCAATCCCCCGGTCATCTTGTTGGCTCCTTCCCACGAACATCACCCTCGGGAGCCTTCGCGGACCACGATTGGCCCTCATGATATATACCGGGCACGTCCAGAAGGACCGCTATATGAACAGCCATAGCAGTCCATAGGCCTGTTACTATTCCCGCCTGCGCAGTCTCACGATGCACGCAGGCTCGGTGCGTCCGTTGCGACGGCCACTCATCCCTCCGGACGGGGTTCACGCGCAGCAGACCTTCTTTTCTAACCTGTGAGTACACCTTATCCGACGGAGGTGATCGTTCACTATTTCTCACGCGCCACCAGTGGCTGCCCCCCGGTATCCGAGAACCCCGACGCGCAAGCAGCGTGTGCGGGTTCACTCGATGACGAAGGTTTGGTATCGTCCACGGGACGGTCGCGCGCCAGGAGTGCGGACGACAGCTCCAGGATGTACGCCACAGACAGATAAAAGCTTCTCGGGCAGCTGCGCGGCGACTGCATCCTGATACCCCTCGGGTCCTCCTGTCCTGGGTCTTTGGTGCGCCGGCGTCCGCAGGATCGAAAATTCGTTCTATTATGTCTTCTTCGATCTTCAGCGGGCTGAGCAGGCTCATGCCTCGTTCCTCGATGAACGCGGTTGGTATCAACCTGGCGCTGGCATGCATCGAGAGCTTGCTCTACGGAATGTTCTTCGTTCTCGCCATGACCTCCCTCGCGGTCCTGGTCGGCCGCCATACAAATCGCGCTAGCAGCTTCAGCGGGCGCTCTTTTACGTCCGACAGGATATGGACCTCTCCCCTTTTTGTCGCAACCATGTTCCTACTCGCAACAGTGACGTCCGTACGTACCACAGCTGATCTTTCATCATCCACTTAGACTTAACACAGCTTTATCTATATAGCATTGGCTAATCACCGTGCGAAGAGTATTCGACGCCTTCGTCTACTACGAGGCCGGCCAGGACCCAATGGCATACTATCTGACTGTCGAGGCGCCAACTCAGGTGATAGGGACAGCCTTCGTGGTTGCCACTGTCATTGTAGGCGACATCATTCTGGTGAGTGTCCCTGTTTTTCATTGCTCTACGTCGCCTTCATTGACATTGGCTGAATCCTAATCGATAGACGTACCGTATTTGGACCGTCTGGGACCGGCGATGGGCATTGATCGTCTTCCCGACACTTTGCACACTAGCCTACACCGGTAAGCATACGTCCGATGTCCCTTCCATCGCTCCTGGCTGATCCGCGATATAGCGCTGGGTGTCAGTATGGTCCAGCTATTCGCCTCATACGAGCCAAACGAGAGTATTTTCATGTCCGCTGCGCGACACCGTGTCATTCCGACCTCCGCCCTCACTCTTGCGTACGTGCGCGTGTGCTATATTCACACGAACCTTTTCTCACGTTCCCGACTGCAGCACGAACCTCTATGGAACAGGCATGTATCCTCTATCTCTTTGACAGCTTCTCTGTCTGACACCCCTCGTCTATTGTAGGAACGATAGCATATCGGATATGGTCGAGCAACAGGGCTATGAAGCACAGTCACACGTTCGGCGGTGTGGGGCTCAAAGTCTCCGTACGTCGCATCACAGAGTGTCCATTCCATCTCCTAACGCGTCCCACAGGAAGGGCTGGTGATATTCATCGAGAGCGCCGCCTTCTACACGTACGTCTTCCCTGCTCACCGCCGTCACCATCCAGACTGACCCCAGCGCAGGTTCTGGACGCTCTTCTTCGTCGTCTCCTTCTCCGCAAATTCGCTCCTCGAGCAATTCGCGTTCCACTGCATCCCCGCCGCGACAGGCATCTCCTTCATGCTCATCGTCGTGCGCGTCGGCCTCGGCTTCCACTGGTCGCAGATCACGGGTGTCGGCATCAGCCCGGCGGGGCTCGCGCATGGCCGCCGCCCGTCGATGCGCAAGCCCGCGCTCACGTACCCGCCACGCGCGATCACGCTCAACGTGACACGCACGATCGAGCAGGAGACGGACTACGCGCTGCGGATGTCGCCCGAGCCTAGTGGTAGCAGGCACGACGTCGCAGAGATGTGTTGATAGGCTGTCGAGGGAATGTGGACTTTCGACGTTGCTGCGATGGCCGATGCCGCGGAGGTTCTTAGACGTGGAGCGCGCGAAGGGCGTCCGGCGTAGTCTGCGGTGGGAGGTAGTGTTGATCAACTGGAAGTCGAGACGACGCGCGCGCCCCTTTAGCCGTGTATATGGACGCCCATGTACGAGCCTAGCTGTATTCTGATTCCAAGTCACGCCGCGAGACCTGTATTTGTACCCAAACAAGATATAGACTGTTCCGGAGAAGAAACGCAATGGCACCTTTGTCTGTCCTGTGCAATTATACGAGTGCATCCGCTCTGTAGCCCCATAGCGCTCGCCTTCTTCATCATCGGACATGCGCTTCCAGCGCCGTGTACTTGTGTAACAGATGGTAGACTGGTCCTTCCTCGACCGATATCCCGCAACGATACAGCCCTAATTGAAAGCGCGTACAGCATCCCGAGGGACTATGATGCCTCGGAAAGGGATAGGAACGACGTATGCACCGGCCCCGGGTGGACATCTTGATACCGTGGAGCAAGATGTTGACTGGAGAGTTTGTTTGCCACGAGCGTTCGCCGCCGTGAATAGAGGTGCATCAGCTTGCCCCTTGATATGTAGCGGGGCATCAGGATCCTGAGGTCTTCAAAGCGCGTCTAGATGCTATGAGCGGCCTCATGACCTGGAAATATTATCTGTGAGAGAGTAGCGCAGGGGAAGTACACCGGCGAAGTACGGTGTGAGAACACTTCGTGGAGTGGATACGATTCACGCTGCCAGTTCTCTCACTATCTTCTGGTGACCGCGATAATTTGTGCATCTGTGTCAGGTTAATCAGAGCCCTTAATTATATCTCACCCAAAGTACAGTCATCCCTGGATTGGTTTCTGGTACGTGCTGAGTTGGTCGGCCGCCTAGTGAGAGGCGTTGAACGAACGGTCGGGCGGCGGGAACGGGGGGCCGATTTCCGCATTTGTCTTGGATCATCGCCACAAAGCGTAGATCTTATCTAATCCTAACATTTAGTCAGATTTGCCCAAGGTTTGCCAGGGTTTGCCGGCGCCTTGCTGCTCCTCTGCGGACTCCGCTCATCCTAGTACGGTTGGCTATGCCTGCCGTGTTCTCGTCCTTTTCGCTAGAAGAGATACTTATGCTGTCGCAAAATATTCTTGAACCTGTGCACCTCTTGCAGCGTATGTTGGCTGAATTGACTCCAGTAGTAGATCGCGTCGCTTACAGTCAGGGAAGTTCTAGTGGCAGGCTGCCCAGTGCAAGCTTCCTACAAGGCTCACGCGCACGGATGACACAAGTGCAGTCCCACGAATGCCGCAAGCAACAGCGTCCGAAATCACCTCCTGTTGATGTACGCTCTGCCATGTGGCGCGGTCGCTTGCCAGCTGAGAGGACGGGCTCGTAACAGCGGCGGCCTAGTTGACTCGCGTTGTCTTCCGCGACTATATTCTCGGAGCGGGATACGATCATATCTCCGCTCCGGTTGAACGAGCTGCGTCTGTTGCTGGCTCCTCGATATCGCCCACAGAGCCCCTCAGGGTCCGCGCAGCAACGCAGTTTGACGTGGCGGTGAGTGCTTCTCGTATCGTGAGAATCGTATATATGTATACGCATCTAACTTTACTATGATGCACCAGGATCCTACATCTCTCCCTTGCATGTTCCGTCGAATGTCCGACTGCAAGATGAACTCTGTGGAGAGGTGAATATCAAGAGGAAGGCGGCGTCATGCAGCCAGGTGACGGACGTTCACGCGCCAGCATCGATGTGGCCCCAGATCCGAGATGCCCTTGTGCGGCAGATAGAAGCTTCTGTCCACGGAGATGCTGGTATCCCTGATACTCTCGTACATCTACTGCTTCTCCGTCCCATGGCACCGCCTACGGCAGCACGGAGTTGCGCAGGTCACATATAAGCTCTATCATCTCTGGTCGAGGATGCAGGCCGAGCCCTCGATTCTTGACGACCATGCTCTCCGCCGTGAGCGTCAACTTGGCTTTGACGTGCGTCGAGAGCGCGTTCTTCGGCATCTTCTTCGTCCTCGCGGTCACCTCGCTCGCGGTGCTGGTCGTCCGCCATAGCAACCGCTTCAGCGCCTTCAACGGTGTCCCTCCATCCTCCGAGAGGATATGGGCTTCCCCCCTATTCATCGGGACTGTCCTTCTGCTCATGACAGTCACGGCTGTGAGTGCCTCCATATCACTTTCCCTCCACTGGTCTAATATCTCACTTGTGGATATGTAGCACTGGATAATCACCGTACGAAGGCTCTTCGAAGCATTCCTTCTCCACGGCGGGGGGCAGCATCCAGCCACATACTATCTCACCGTAGAGGCGCCTACACAAGTTGCGGCCACCGCTTTCGTCGTTGCGTCTGTGATAGTCGGAGACATCATCCTAGTGAGTTCCAGCTCGTCTACGTACGACACTCACCGTCCCTGATCTTGGTGCGTCGCAAGACCTATCGCATTTGGGTTGTCTGGGACCGCCGCTGGTCTCTCATTGTTTTCCCGGCGCTATGTACTCTCGGTTATGTTGGTAAGCATATACCTAACCTCGAACTGTCGTATTCGTCTCATGAAATCCTCAGCGATGGGGATCAGCGTTATCCAGCTATTCGCAGTTTATCGCCCGGGAGAAAGCCCCTTCGTCAATGCCGCACAGCGTCGCATCATAACTACCGCCGCGTTCACCTTGACGTGAGTGTATTGGCCTTCTTGTATATGCTATTCTTGCTTACGTACTGCGCAGAACCAACATATATGGCACAGGTCCGTGTAGAATCGCCAGTTCACCCACCGTCAAGGCTGACATTAAACTATCAACCTAGCATCGATCGCCTATCGAATATGGTCGAGCAACAGGGCACTGAAGCACGACCACACGCAACCTGGAATGGGCCTGACGGTATGCCCAGTCATGCTGCCTGCATGATGCGCTTCCTAACGTCCTCCCAGGAGGCACTCGTAATATTCATCGAAAGCGCAGCGCTCTACACGTATGTTGCATCTCCCTCCCTCGTTTCTCGGCTCTCTCTGACATGCGCGCTCTCATCACAGCGCATGGACACTGTTCTTCCTCGTCTCGTACTCCTCCAACTCGCTGCTCGAAGCCTTCGCTTTTCACTGTATACCCGCCGCGACCGGCATCTCCTTCATGCTCATCATCGTCCGCGTAGGGCTCGGCTTCCACTGGTCGCCCGCGTCCGGCAGTGGCATCGCCACACACGCGTCCACGCGCAAGCAGCCCGCGCGGCCGGAAGAGGGGTATCCACCGGTGCGCATGATCTCGCTGAACGTGACGCGGACTGTCGAGCGGGAGACGGACTTCGCGCTACGCCGCGCGCCGGAGAAGAGCGAGACGGACTCGGGAAGTTTGCCAGACTTCAAACCTTTCGAGGAGGTTTGAGGCATCGTGCGCGGAACGCAATACATTTCCATCTCTGTCTGGTTGTCGGGCAGTTTGGTCTGCGGAAGGCAGCACGGAATGTATCGTGTTGAATGATTCCTCTCTTCGTGCTCATCTCGACTTTTTGCGCCCGGGGTACGACGTCCCTGTCTGAGCTGCCTGGGCCACCAGTGCTGCTGTCCATGATTGCCAGGAACGTTAGCGATATCATGTGTATGTTTTCGAGGTCTTTTGACCGAAGTATGTGAGCCCATTATAAATGGGAGTAGAGACTCTGTCTGCATCGCCGGGATAGCTCAGCTGGGAGAGCAACAGACTGAAGTTCTGGAGGTCGCGTGTTCAATCCACGCTCCTGGCATTACATTTTGTCTCCCTGGCCGCCGTGATGATCCAGATCTGAACCAGGATTCAAAGACCGCGAGCCACAAGCATCCATTCACCTTCGCCAACTTCGAGTTACATTTCCGTTCTCTTTGTCGAAAACACGATGTTATTGCGGCTGCGACTGGCCGTGGTGTAGGTATGTTACAACGGCATGCACAGCGACTCATGCCGGCCGGTAACCCACGGCGAAAATTTTGAGTGGGTCTTTTCATCGCATGCGGTCTCGATCGAAGTTCAATGCGCGGCACTAACTCTCCCGATATTCAGATCTATACATATCCTGCAGAGACGCCTCAAAGACCACTGTCGCACATAGTGGGGTTACTTGGTGGTGGTCTATGGCGATGTTCAGCCTGTACGCCGTTGTTCGTTCACGACACTCCACACCGGACTCGATAGACTGATGTTGTTCATCAGGCTATGAAGCCGGCGCGACTTACGCCGGTCCTCCAAGGCTCAACATACTTGTGGCACTGTACGTTGTCCACTAGTATTGCACATGAATGGGCTGCGCACTGATGCTACATCCCAGGTCCTAATTCCGAGTGTAGGCCCTCGCCTTATACGCGAGCCAGCAGTTCGTGTCGCTAACGACCTAGATACACCTCGCCACACTGTCGTGGACACCATAACGCGGTCAGGCGCCGTAGCCTCTCGATGTCGATTTTGCTGCTTCCGGCTCAGGACGCCACAAATAGTAGCAATTGCGGAAGACGTCAAGAGTGCCGCCGTCAAGGTCTGATGCCTTCCGCCCGCTACTAACGCAGGTTTTGTTCTCAGGCTAGCTGCGTCGGTATCCTGCCACATAGGTAGAACTGTGTCCTATGAACTCAAACCCCCCGACTTTCCTCCACGCCAGGATAATGCAGCAGGCTGTGCTCTGTTCTTGTTAAAGCACACAAATATCTCCCAAAATCACTCGGCGCTGCAGAAGTATTCTATCGGACATCCCGGTATGTCCCTATGTTTGTATGTTGCAGCAACTGGAAGCACTAAAATGCTTTTTGAAGGGATGTTTGATCATTAATCACTGTACCCCTCGCTGTATACCATATCCCGAAAGCTTCTTATACAAACCACACCTATACAAACCACCCAGATATTATGCTGCTCTACTTGTATCTAGATACATTTTTGTTTCGCTTCGGATCTTCTTCCGCCGAGTGCATTCCTATCACTTCTAGCGACCATTTGCTCACTGCCCAGACCACAGTGCCCAAACTAGCCACTTTAATGTGCCTCGATTTCTCAGCTCCCAGGTCCTCGCTGGATATATAAACGGTACGCCTGGATGACCGCTCACTCAACTCGAGCAGCGCGTTTCATACACTTCGCCCTCCTTGTCACCATCTTCATACCGGGTCCACTTCTTCCCCAAGAGTATCGCTCTCCTCTACCGACATGTCAAACTTGCACATCACTTCGTCGCCGACATGGATGACTATCATCCTGAAGGACGATGACTTGAGAACCACTATCCGACCGTGGATGGTGGCTTTTCTATTTTGTGCTCTGACGCTCCTTCTGTCTACGGGCGGGAGGTTCTGGAACACGCGTCGAGGCAATATTGCCCCCGGACCGCTGGGTCTGCCACTGCTAGGCAAGTCAATCTCATCCTTCGCCCTGTAGCATAGGTAGCTGAACATTGAGTCTCTACAGGATGCTTCATGTCCCTCGCAAAATACCCTGAATTGAGTCTCGACCGATGGGCGAAGACGTTTGGCCCGATATACACATTCACTATCGGGAATCAGCTCTTCCTCGTCCTCTCCGATCCATACATGGTCAAAGACATCCTCGTCACGAACGGCGCCATCTTCTCCTCGCGGAAGGATATGTTCGTAAAGGTGCAAACTATCCTCCGGTATCGCGGCATCACGAGTACCCCATACAACGAGCAGTGGTAAGTCTTTGTGTCTCAGTTTGTTTGAATATCACTGATTTATAATTTTTGTAGGCGGAAGCACCGCAGGCTTGCGAACAATCTGCTCGTTCCCCACTCTGTCGCTACCTACAGCCGATGGCTAGAAATGGAGTCCAACGACATGGTCCAAGGGCTGATGCGCGACGGCAAGGCGGGGGCGATCTCGATTGACCCCCGGCCCTATGCAAGCCGTGTATCGCTGAACGCCATCCTCCGGCTTGTGTACGGTACCCGGACCACCTCACTTGACGATCCTACTGTTGCGGAGTCCCTTCGTATATCCCGCGAGCTGATGTGAATCGTATCCCTCCACGGCGAGTTAACTCCTCCTGACTGACCGCTGGCACTCTGGCGCAGGAATACGACTGGATCTGTGTCCAATCTCGTCGACTTCTTCCCCATCCTGCAGAAGCTGCCGAACCGGATGACCACGCGCGGGCGCAACCTCCACCGGGACATCCTTGCCTTCAACCGGCCCTACATCGCGGACATCGAGGCGCGTCTGAAACGCGGCGAGGACGTCGCGGACTGTCTTGCGAAGACGCTGCTCCTCACGCGTGAAGAGGAGCAGCTGGATGACCTTGATATCGAGATACTCTGCGGAGCAATGTTGATCGGCGGCGTCGAGACAGTATGTCGTTCGCCAAAGTACCCGTATGGAGTAACGTTGACTCTTGGCGTGTACGGTGTCAGACCGCGTCTGTCCTGCAGTGGTTCATGGCGCACATTGCTGGGTACCCGGACGTACAAGCGAAGGCGCACGCAGAGCTCGATAATGTGTGCGGGCGCGACCGTCTGCCCTCAGTGGATGATGAGCAGGACCTGCCCTACATCCGTGCCATTGCGAAGGTCAGCACCAGCTCCGCATCCTGTGCGTGATTGCTGAATCGCTTCATACAGGAAGTCGTGCGTGTCCACAACCCATTCTGGATTGGCACTCCGCACTACAGCACAGATGACTTCTCCTACCACGGGTACGACATCCCTAAAGGAACCGTCATCATCGTGAACAGCGTGCGTTTTCCCGCGTTCTATTTTGTTTCTGACGCACGCTCATGTTATTGTAGTGGGCGATGCACTTTGACCCTGTACGCCATCCGGACCCTTACACCTTTAAGGTAAAGCACTCCAAACTGCGCAAGAAAAAGCGACTCACATACTCGTTTCAGCCCGAACGGTACCTCGGTGACAACCTCACATTCGCCGAGTCGGCGCGTCTAGCCGACCCACTGCACCGCGATCAGTGGGCGTTCGGCGCGGGGTGAGTTCAAACGACTATGAACCCGGTCGCAGTTTACTGATGCCGCTGCACAATAGGCGTCGCATGTGTCCGGGAATGGCCCTCGCAGAGCGGCAGATCCTGCTCGGTATTGCCTATATTCTCTGGGCATTCGATGTCGAAACCATTCCCGACGATCCAGTCGATTTGCGGGAATACGACGGCGTAGCGGGGCGCTCTCCCGCACCGTTCCGTGTGCGTATGACGCCGCGGAATGAAGATGTCGCGCGCATCCTCGACATATAGTTATCCTTAGCGTTGCACGTACTTCTCGACCTTGATATTGTATGTATACACGCCGAGCACACCAGGGGCATGCTCAACACGTGTTGTATGATAGCAATATGTAATTACTGGCCAAAGCGGCCCTGAAATGATTCCACTACTCTCGGTTACGATTCGTACAGGCTTCGAGCAAGACAAAAACAGATGCCAGGAGCGTGGATTGAACACGCGACCTCCAGAACTTCAGTCTGTTGCTCTCCCAGCTGAGCTATCCCGGCGATAAAGACTCTCCCTTTGGTGCATCTACAAGTTCGTGCAGGGAACTTGCCGCGAGCGGCATGCCTTAGAACGCTGAGCCACTTTCTTCAAGTTGCATCTTGGCTCCTCCCTCCTCAGACGATGCGACCATCAATACGATATGCGCTCGTATCAGATTCTCTACGTCCAAATACCTCAGGAGAGTCTTGTGTGCTCATAGAAGACACGACGTTTCTACCCATAATTTGGACAGCTGGCCAGTGTTCTGCAGTCTCAGGCCACATGAACACAGCACCATGATCTCCATCTTCGACGCAGATTTCTTCATTCTACCGCCGTGTCTGCGTCCTGCTTCAAGAACAACGATCATGCCCTCTGCGAAATGGGATGTGCTGGCGCCATGTCACCCTACCTCTGTGGGATTTGGCCGCCTAACGATCTTCAGCCCCTTCGCAACAATTTGGAGGCTCTCCATCCGCAGTATCGCCACGACTTCTAAAGCCCGCCTTCCGACAGGCACTGGCAGTCGTGTCAAGTCCGCTGTCGCCGTGTAACGACTAGATCTGTGCCAGCCTGCGCTCAGAGTATAATCTGACAGATGAACGCGCCCCGAACACCTCTTTAGGCGACGCGGATCCCGCCCCTCCTCTTCTCTCTATCGCAACAAGTTCGATTCCCATGTAATCTTAGGAGAAGGCAGCGCCTTGGGGTGCCTAAAATTGGCCGCGATCGACACAAGCTCTCGAAGGCTCCCGCTCCTACTGGCTGCTTGAGCTTGAAGGCGATCGCAGCAGTACGTGGTGAGCGCTCCCAAACGTAACTGAAGGTTCCGAGATGCCTGACTCACGGTCTCCATCTCCACCAAGACGTCGCGCGCCCCACGTGTATGACAGACGGACGGCGAAGCTCCGTCATGGCTAGCTCAGTTTGCACAGGATCTCTCACCCTCGGGCGCACTCTGTGCCCCCACTCAGCGAAGAGCAGGCTAGGTTTGTTCGTAGGATCCTGCTAGATCCGCACCGTGGCACGGAGATGACCGTCGCAGCAACGCGAGACATACAAAACGACCCTGCCCCCTGGCGGCCGCCCTCAACAGTCTGACATCTCGGCATACCTGGCGTGTGCAGTGTTTGAGCCCCCCTTCCTCGGCTAGCAATTACCCCCTGAAGTTTCAAGTCGCTATGGACGCGGAGATGATGTCTGAGCTGGTGTCTGTGCAGCTCACAACGACGCTCGGGTCCGTCTTCCTTGGATTTGCGTGTACATGCGTGTACGTCGGAGCTTGTCTCGACCATGTCGTATGGCGTCGCTGACCCCATACCCGTGTCAAGGTTGTACGGTATAACCAGCTTGCAAACATGGATGTATTTCGACTACGATTTCAAGGATGAGCCGATGCTCAGTAGAACGGTTCGTCTTGAACACGGATCGTATCTGAGCCGTAACTGACGATCCTTTCTGCCGGTCACGTAGGTTCTATTCCTATGGTATTGTCGCAGTCGCAGTTTACAGCATATACCCTCACTTACTATCATCCAGGATTCTAGACACCCTCCAAGTGTTGTTTCTCGCTATCACCGTTTACCGCAACGTTGTGGTGGACTTCGGGAATCTTCCCGCCCTTCTCACGCCAACCTGGTAAGGAGTCGTCGCCTTACCATTCGGTGAATATCCCTCACGTATAAATATTTCAGGAGTCTCGCGGTAGGTTCTCTAGTCTACACGATCTCATCGAAACTTATGCGCGGCGCGTAGGCCATGGTCATCGTAGTGGCAAGTTACGTCTACCTCCATGTAGCGCGCGTCTGACATTCCTCTGAAGCTTGTCAGCAACCTCATTGTCCGAGCGTAGGCCCCAGCACCCTAGTACATCATTGGTAACACCAAGGCTCATACTTCTCACAGAATATTCGGGATGAGAATCTGGAAGCGTACGTGGATTCCGAAAATGCGGAAAGCCCGTTGATAAACTGAAACCACTCCCTAGTTAGCGGAGGGCACTGGTTCATACCAGTATGCATCGTGGTGGGTACCCTAACGGAACTACATGAGAGTCTTTGATTGACAATTCAACTAGAATGTGCTATCTCTTTTTGTTCTCGGTGCGTCCGTCGATGTGGCAATTAGTGCTCGATAATCATCTACACTGACGGCTTGCTTTGTAATAGGGGACGGAATATGTGAGTAGCAGGTGAACCAAATATAAGAAGACACGCTTGCTTACGGTTCTGTAATAGTCTTCGCAGTGAAAGGGTAAGGACTGAACTCTTCTACTATCACAAGGCTCACGCCTTTTCATAGCCTCTCTGTCCCTACGCTATTCGAAGTTCACGTCTACTCGGCGAGTCTCTCGATCTACGCGATGCGATTCAATCTCCAATGCTAAAACTTGTGTACAGTGGAGCTTCTACACAGGATTTAGCGCGGAAGTCGTTGCCGACACCATCATCACCGTCTCACAGTGTATGCTACTCGTACGCATGAAGACCGGATTCGAGAGGTAGCTTGAGACCTTTAAATCTAACCGAGAGCCCCTCTGATGCCTTCAACGTCAGGACGGACTCGTTGATATCGGTGATGATGAGATACAGTATCAACACCGGTCTTCTCACAAGGTATGCCGTCTGCACTCATCCCGGATTGATTGAGGTTTACCGCATTGGTCGCAGTATTTGCGCCATCCTAGTGCTCATCACGGTAGGAAGAATACTGCATCTTCGCTCTATTCTCTTGTTAATTTGGGCGTTAAAGTACTCGACACAACCGAACAACTTTGTATACATGGCATTCTACTTCGTATACAGCAAGTGTAAGTCACCTCATTCTTGTCCCCTCCAAGCCGTTCTTCTACGCATACTCCACAGTATACGTGAACTCCCTTCTTGCCACCCTCAACGCCCGGCGCTCGCGGCTCATGCGACAGAATCTCGGTGTCCAGCGCGTTGCGGCAACGTCCGTCACCGACATGACATTCAAAGCGGACGCCTTCGATCTGAGCCGGCCTGCTGAGGTACGCACCGCAACCGATCGTTGCGACGACCGGCCACTAACACGGTGCACAGCTTACTACGATCATCGACATCGGCTCGCGGCTGGCAAACTCCAGCGAGAGCCATGAGTTTTGACCGACTCGGATGGGATATAGGTCTTCTTTGAGTGGCATTCACATTTCTTGGTGCGAGCTTATACCCTGTATCTTATTTCTATGGAAAAGCAGGACTATAGAAGTATATAACCTCTCCGTTGAGAGGACTCAGCAAACGTTGATCAGGTCCTCGTCGGAGGTCCGCGGACAGCCTAAGCACCGGGCTCGATCCACACGACTTGCCCAATCTGTGCGGTGCGGATCAAAAGTGCAGCACCGCCACCCCGCCCGGTCAGCCAGCAAAGTCAGCCTCTCGGACGCTACTCATCGTCGCGGAGCACCGGATGTGCCGCATCGGGCGCGCGGAATGGATGGCTGGTCCCGTTTGCAACGGCACCGTGGCGGATGACCATATGCAGGATCGGCGGCCAGGAATGGGTGCTCACGACTCGGACAACGTCCACCCCGTGCTGAGGGCTATCTCTGTCCCGCCACGCACTTGCTTCGGTCCCGGCTTTTGCGCGACTCTGGCTGCTCACGAACGCCTCTTTTCAGCCTTACCTAGGGCGCGTCGGGTGGAAGGCTGAGGGAGTTTGGTTAGGGGATATCCAGGCTGTGGTCAGCTCAAGATAATGCGGTGAGTATCTGCGACTCGACATGCATTCTCATTTGATCGCTGACTTCCGCGCGTATGGAAGACATGGCACTAGACCTTAACGCGAGCATCGGTAGTCTCTTCATCGGCTACACGATTTCACTCTGGTGCGTGCCCTGCCCACCGCCCCAGCCAGGCTTATAGGCACTCACCAGACGTTACAGGCTGTACGGCGTTACTCTGTCCCAGATTGGGCTGTTCTTCCACAACAGCAGTCGAGAGAGCTCGAGGCATCAGAGAGTTATTGTAAGTCGCACACACCGCTATCCTCCTGCTGAGCTCATTCCTTGTTAGGTTTGGTTGTTATTGTGCGTAGTCACGGTTGACTTATCGCCTATTAACCTCACCGGGTACGCAGCGTGCTCGAGAACGCACAGACTATAGCCCTTAGCGAAGGGCTGTGGCTGTATGTCGTCAACTATCACGCAAATCCCACACGGCTCGCGAGACCGCCTCGGTAAGCAGCTCAGCAGGAACGGGCTTGCCGTTCGCCGTCTGACAGATTGGTGTCTTAGCGCATTTGGGGTAAGTGACTCAGTTTGAATGTCGCGCGCGCCGTATCGACCTCTAACCGGCTTCTAGGTTTTAGTATATACCACCGTGAGTCAGCCTCTTATTATGTCTGTCCGTCGGTACTGAGTTCAAGTCCAGTCTTTGAACAACCTGCTCGTGCGAAGGTCAGTGCATGTGTCCACGGCAAATTTTTGTGATCTGACGCCTTTGCCCAGCGTGTATGCGTATCGCATGCATCAACGTGAGTCAAATGCTCTCCGGAATCGCTTAGAAGGAGTTCTAATCAGTGCTTACTATCTCTTACACCACTTGTAGTCGGTGGATGTATCGTGCTACCCACAATCGTGGTTAGTGCACTTGATTTGCTCCGGTGTAGCACGCGCTGAAACCTCCCTCTCCCTTAGGTCATCTTGTCGATTCTGGTTTCGAGTGCGATAATGTTCACTTGATTCCATGTCATACGCTAATATTGCATATCTTGTTTCAGCCCTAGCGTGTAGTACGTCCCCTTTATCTCTATTTCTCATATTGAAGCCTTGAACATCATTACTGAAATATCGCGCAGTATACGGGACCCAAGGGTACGCTCGCAATCATGTGCTCTGGTTCCATACTAATAACACCAACCACTCGCAGTGTCACTATGGTAACGTGGGGATCGAGGAAAGCACTAGCGGTACGCATATACTCACCTTCCATGATGGTCCCCATGACCAATACTTGTCGCAGTGGACATTCTATGCCGGATATTCTTGCGAGCTAGCCGCAGACCTCATCATTACAGCCACCATGGTCATCATGTTCGCGCAGAAGAACGTCGGCATGCGAAGGTACGTACACCAACTGCTGCGCCACTCCTCCCTCTTCCTCATCATTTTCCTATACGCATGCAGCTCTGACCGCTTTACGCAAACGCTCCTGGTGTATTTCCTCAATTCGGGGTTGCTCGTTATGTGAGTGTTCTCCCCGATACCCTCTGACTTGCATTACTGATAATGAGCGTGTGCGCTCAGGATGTGTGTGATCGGTAGCACCGTCGCGGTAAGTGCCCATCGCGGGGACCATCCTCACGCAAAGCTCATATCCATCGCAGTACATCAAGCTGCCGAACTCCTTCGCCTTCCTGGGATTCTACCTCGTCCTTGGAAAGCGTTCGTTCCCCTTGTTAGCGTTCCGTGCGTCCAGCACTCACGTTCCTCCAAATAGTGTACGCGAACTCCCTGCTCGGCTCCTTCAACGCGCGCGACGTTATCTTTCCGCATGCGAACTGGGAGAAGGAGACGCCAAACAGTGCACCACTCCTAACCTCCGTCGTCGTACTTGACGAACCCGACGATATGGTCACGACCGTCGTCGGCGTCGCGGAGGCCGAGGACGTGAGCAAGCGCATGAACGGCTCGATCGGCTCCGAAGATACGCATGTGGAGGAAGGGCGGGGCAAGCGACACTCCAAAGAGGATGGAAAGGTGCAGATCGTCCAACGAGGTATGTGCTCTAAGGCACTGCGTCCGAGTGTTCTGGTTCCTGATGCCTCTTCCTTCAGTGGTTTCGCGCCGGACAGGTGAAGGCCAAATTTCGTAGAGGTCTCGTTTCATTATCTTTATTATCACGAACATTTTTGTATCATATCCATCTAGAGCTTCGCACCAGGTCATAATTCCTAGAGTATCCATGTGTATTGAGCAGCTGGCGGAGTATACGCGGGGTATTCTGTCAAGTTTATTGAACCTTAATTACCGAGATGGGTTACGCGTGACGCCGTCGAGAAGGCCTTGGCCGCTCTTTGCTCTTGACCTCGATGACCACAACGACCTGCATGCCCGCGCGACGATCCACTGGCCATACAGCATCCAAACGTCCTGTACACGTACACATAGGCCACGGGAGCGACGATCCAGCCGCGCAGGCGCCGACTTGCATGGGGTACGCGCTTCTTCTAGACGCGGGGAACCCGACGATATCGCCTATCCTCGATGTGCGCCTTCTCATGGACCTCGAGGAGGACCTGCGCATGTGTTTCGAAAGGTTCCGCAGGGCAAGTCGACCTTCGAATGTTCACGACTCGTCAAGCCGCTTACTCTCCACAGTGACAAACCGTTCCATCGGACGAGCACCCCGCATTCCGGGGTCCGATCCGTGCGATGAAGAGTTTAGGCGGGCCCACGGTGGGCCAGCGTGGGCCATCGGCGGTCTGTGACGGACGCCGCGTCGAACGGCGGCCAACCACGACGGCGCTGCTGACGACGGTCGGGGAAGCCGCCTGATGGGGCGCGGGGGGCGGGTTCTAGGGCGATCCCAGACTTCGTCGCGGCGGGCGACGAGGCCGAGCAGCGCAGGCCGGTTTCGAACGGCTTCGCGCGGCTGACGGTATTTCCCGCATCGGCGTGCGTTTCGTAATGCCTGATTGGACGACTCCACTCACCGTCGCCCGAAATTTGCTGGGTGAACAGGCGCTGCCGATGATGTCACCCCCCTCGGCGGGCTGCCTATAAGAGGTTTCCGCCTCTCATCCGCCCCTTCCCTCTTTATCTCTTTGCCCCATCGTCTCGATCGAGGGTAAGGGCTTCTTCAACGACACGCACGACCTCCACGACTTCCCATCATCGTTCCCCAATACCCCCGCAAATCCCTTCCCCACCCGCGCAGCACACATGGCTCTCTTTTACGTGTGAGTAATACCCTATCTCCTCGCGCGACTGTGCTGACTAGCGGGTTCAGAGATGGCCTACCCATTGGGTGGATAGCCATCATGCTGGCTGTCCTAGCCTCCATGGGAGGGTTCATCTTCGGTGTACGTGATCCGCCCTTTTTTCCGTTGCTCGTGCTGACCCTCGTGTAGTATGACACTGGTCAAATTTCAGATATCCTCCTCATGGATGACTTCAAGCTACGGTTTGCGCAGTGTGGCACTGCGGGCGACGTCAATTCATGCAACTTCTCCACCGTCCGCGAGGGTCTCATTGTCGCCCTCCTCTCCATCGGCACGCTCGCCGGTGCCTTGTTCGGTGCACCGTGAGTTTCACCTTTCAACTTATCCCGCGCTCTTTCCTCATCGCTTGTGTGCAGAACGGCCGACTACCTCGGTCGTCGGTATGCCATGACCGCGGAGTGCGGCGTCTTCATGGTCGGTGTAATCATTCAAATCACCTCCTTCCACTCGTGGCAGCAATTCGCCATCGGCCGTCTCGTCAGCGGCCTGGGTGTCGGCTCTCTCAGCGCCGCGGTACCCATGTACCAAGCAGAAACGGCACCACCCCAGATCCGTGGTACGCTTACTGCGACTTACCAGTACGTGGTTTGTGTGATGCCATGTCGTCATGTGGCGCTAACGTAGACGTGCTGTGCAGGCTCTTCATTACGTTTGGTATCCTCGTTGCCTGTACGTCGTTCCCGTCGTGCGTTATAATTCTCCGCCTGACCATTACATTCCACAGACTGTATCTCCATCGGAGCGCGCAACATCGAGGGCTCCGGATCGTGGCGCACAGTCGTCGGCATAGGTCTCTTGTGGCCGATCATCCTCGGCGTTGGTATCCTCTTTATGCCCGAAAGTCCCAGGTAAGCTCCATCCCCACATGTCGCGCACAATCTCTGACGTTGGCACGCAGATGGCTCACCGCACATGGTCGCTTCCCTGAGGCCCGTGCCGCCATCGCACGCACGCGCGGCATTCCCGAAGCTGAGGCGGAGAACCACTCCTTCGTCCAGCGTGAGGTACGTTCGGCACGTGGACTGCGCACGCATCAGAGCTGACTGGTGATTTTGCAGCTCGACGAGATGAAATCCGCAATCGACTTCGAGAGCAAGATCAAGGCCGGTTGGTTGGACTGCTTCAAGCCCCAGCGGATGTCGCTTTACCGCACGCTGCTCGGCATGACGCTGCAGATGTTCCAGCAGCTGACAGGCGCCAACTACTTCTTCTACGTCAGTCTTCCTACGCGCTTGTTCCCGGATCTTCAGCTAACTGTGTTACAGTATGGTGCCACCATCTTTACGTCGGTCGGCATTGAGGATTCGTTTGTCACCCAAATCATCCTCGGCGCGGTCAACTTCGTCTGCACGTTCGGCGGCATGTACGTCATGGAGAAGGTACGTTTCATCACTCGTGATTCCGTAAACGCCCTCTAAGTCCGCTGCAGTTCGGTCGCCGTTGGCCTCTGATCATCGGCGGTATCTGGCAATCCCTGTGGCTCTTCGTCTTCGCCGCGGCCGGAACTGCTGGAGACCCGCAGACGGACAAAGGCATCGGCAAGCGTATGTCGTTTATTTCCGGATGCAATACTGTCTGCTGACCCCGTCGCAGTGATGATTGTCAGCGCCTGCATGTTCATCTTCGGCTACGCCATGACGTGGGCACCGTGAGTACAATGCGCCTTCGCTCCTCTTTCTGTCAACTCAACGTCTCGTCCACAGGGGTATCTGGATTCTCATCGGCGAAACCTTCCCCACGCGCACGCGCGCCCGTCAAGCTGCGCTCTCCACCGCGAGCAACTGGCTGTGGAACTTCCTCCTCGCGTTCTTCACCCCCTTCATCGTGTCCGCGATCGAGTACCGCTACGGGTTCATCTTCGCGGCGTGCAACCTCACCGGCGCGGTCATCGTCTACTTCTTCCTGTACGAGTCCTCGGACTTGTCGCTGGAGAGCGTCGACATGATGTACTGCGACCCGACGTGCAAGCCGTGGACGTCGCGCACCTGGGCGCCCGCAGGCTTTAAGTCGCGCCAGGACCTCATCGAGCAGGGCCGCGCCGCGGAGATGCACAAGCCGCTCGAGGCTGGCGCCGGCGAGGAGACGCGGTACGAGAAGGCGGGCGAGTCGGCGTAGGCCCCACTGTCTGCCGCTTCTCCCTTCCCCTTCACTTCCCTCAATCATCGCTTTGAAAAGGACGTGCCCCGTTCCCTCTCATCCACGAAGTTTTGCATTTGGCAGTTATACCGCGTTGGAGTGTAGGATAGTCATTTACTGTAATACTTAATGCATCATCATTTCCTGGTCTTTTTGCCATCTTGTGATGTCGGTACTTAATGAACCTCTGATGACGAGGAATTACACATGGACCCATAAATGTAGATGACAGTTTGACAGGTAGCTTGCGGTATCTGTATCATGCGCCATGCTTCGCGGCGTACACGACACAGCGATTAGCGATTAGAACCTTCATGAATCAAACTCATACAGTAGAGTACAGCACTGCGCAACTATACTAGTGAAAATACTAAAACAGAGAACGAGCCATAACCATGTCTGAGACGTACAGCTCCGTCACCGCACGTCCGCCAGAGGCGCGCCCGACGCCGCCCGCTCGATGCCCCGGAACACGATCTGCACCCGCTTCTGCACGCCCTCCTCCTGCGACGCACCCACCGCATCCTCGTCCACGTCGTCCTCCCCAGGCCGCGCCGCCATGAACTCCGCGACGAACTGCGCGACCGCGCGCTCGCCGACCTCCGCCAGCGCGCGGGGGCCCCAGCGCCATTCGTACGCCGCGAGCGTGCCGTCGTCGTTCGCGGCGCCCGCCCCGCTGCGCCCGCGCTTCGTGCCCTTGCGCGCGCCGTTGCCGACGCGCGCTTTCTCGAGGAAGCCCTGCCGTGTGAGCTGCGCGAGGTGCGCGTCGATCGTCTGGTTCTGGGTCGTCGTCTGGCTGCTGAGCGGGATGGGCGCGTTCGCGGGGAGCTGTAGCCGCTTGAGGATCGCGCGGAGGTCATCTGCATGTGCATAAATCAGCTCACGGACCACGAGGGGTGGGGTGGGGGACGTACTGTCGCTTATGACGCGCCCTTCTACGAGGATGAGGGCAAGAATCACATAGAGAATGCCGACGGACGCGAGTTGGTCGGCGTGCTGCCAAGCAAAGATGCTCCCGATGGAGCGCGTGCCGACTTTGTTGTCGTCCTCAGCGAACTCCTCGTTCGCGTCGGGGTGCTCGGACTGCTCGAGCTCCCGGATCTCGGCGTCTGGGGCGGACGCCTTCTCGATGAGGGCCGCGTCTAGCAGAGAGCGGAGGATGTAGTTCTTCGTGCCGGTGGCTGTCGCTTTCTTCTTGGCACCGGTCGCTTTGAGCATCTCCGCGTCCTTCTCGCTGATGTCCTTGTCTGCGGATGTAGAGTGCAGCTCGACAAGCTCCATGCCGAAAGTGTCTCGTAGAATCCCATTCGCCGCGGCGAAGACCGTGTTGAACGAGCGGGAATTGGAGCCCAACACTGAGAGCTGGTGAATGCGTGCGGTCTCGCGAGAGGCAGGATCGCGCACCTTTCTTGGAGATCTCGTCCCTCTTCAGTGCTGTGCGTCGCTGCTCGTGGAACAACGCTAGCCGTACGAGGTCTCGCGCTTTCCTGTCTAGCTCCTGCAAACCCCAAGTCTATAGGAGCATTTCGCCCGCTAAAACGCGTTTACATACCGCTTGCACCTTTTCAGCTGCTATCTCCTCCTGCTCCCCGCCTTCACGTCCGCTCGCCATCTCCTCGTCCTCGTCTTCTTCGTTTGCACGCGACCGCCGCGAACGGCCACCCTGTGTGCCTCGCGGGGCCTGGGATTGTGACGCCTGGGGCTGGCGTTGCGAACGAGTTGCTTGTCTCGCCATGTGTTTCTATGAAATACGACAGTATGTCGCTGCCAGTTGACCGAGCTCGAAGGTGTAAACGAAGGATGTGGTGGAAAGAGACAAAGACGCGCTTGACGCGACTCGGACGCGTCGCGCGTAATTTAATAGGCGCCCTCTCGCGTCTCATTTATCGCTAGCGCTGGCGTTCCATAACACAACCTCCGTCGCGTCGCATAACGCAAAATTCTCCGGCTTCTAACGCCTTTAATAAACAGCAAAGACGCGGCAAAAGCAAGGCGCTACCAGGGATCGAACCTGGGTCTTGGGAACGCTGATATCAGAATCCCAAGTGATAACCACTACACTATAGCGCCGGGGGCTGCCCATTGGCTGGATTGAACAACCGACCTCACCATTACGAGTGGCGCGCTCTACCACTGAGCTAAACGGGCGATGGACTGTCGCTCGTTCCACCATATCTGGTCTCAGACCACCGTTATGGCTGGAGAGCTTGAGCCTTGAGCTTGAGCGATCCTAAGCACATCTTGTCCTCACCTCTCCACGATGGCGTCCGGCCAACAACAGATCAACGTCACGGACCTCGATGTTCCCCAACTAGCAGATGTCCGGAGGCAACTGGAAGAGGTGCGCGACTTTCCGGCCACCACCCCGAGAAACGCTCACCATATTTTCCCGACTGCAGGAGCTCACGCACCTGTCGAACTCGTACGCGCAGCTGCGGCAAGCGCAGGCGAAGTTCCGTGCCTGCATCGACAACGTCGGGCAGGTGAAGGCGGAGAACAAAGGTGCGTGCGCGACGCGATCGAACGCGGTGCGAGTGAGCTAATGCGAGGCCGTGTGAAGACAAGGCGATCCTCGTTCCCCTCACGAACTCTCTGTATGTCCCGGGGAAGCTCAATGACACGGAGCATGTCATTGTGGACATTGGCACGGGATACTACGTGAAAAAGGTGCGCTCCATGGCTCTTGACCGCCGGCGTACGGGAACTGAGTTGGTCACGGACGTGCAGACACGCGCACAGGCATTGAAGCACTACGAGTCGAAAGTCGAGTACATCCGTACGAACCTCGAGGCGTTGCAGGAGACGATTCAGAAGAAGCAGGAGAACATGAACTACCTCATCAACATCCTGCAGATGAAGTTGCAGCAACAAGCAGGCGGGAAGGAGGTCAAGGCTGGGTGAGCGGACATTCTGGTGAGTTGCATCGATGAGGCATAGATTTGCACTAAGACTTACTAACCTTACATCTCACAGCAGCCCATTCGCATACTCGTGTAAGTTCAGGTGTAACAGTAGCCAAGACAATATAGATTCACATATTCAACGGGACATACGAAGACGCATCGGGTAGAAGACAAGAGGAGAGGGTGTCATAGGGGGAGAGTCCGCATATAGGTGGAAACCGCGATCGAATCAAGAACTGCAAACGGAACGCAAGGGACCAGTCCGCATGATCAGAATCGGGCCATACTACGAAGAACAGGAAGGCCGAACTGCATACCGTGTAGCTTGGAACCTCGATCTGCTGGAAGCCGTACTCCGCGTTTGCGTCGCACGGAAGCCAATGGGAAGTGAGTCAAGTTCGTGTCCGGATCAGCCGAACCGCCCACACCGTGGGCAACGAAGTCGACTCGCGAGGGGTGCGGATGTGCGATGCGTAGACGCACCGCGTCCGCTATGAGGCGTGATCCAGGACGGATACCTCTAACGCTGCCAGGCAGTGTGTACTCCGGGGATCCTGCGTCCAACTGCGAAGAATATTAGCCACTGAGACGCGCGATATGAGCGAACATGCTCGCCTGTTGTAATCGGTGGTGTCCATGCATGAACTACGGGTCGAGTTTCTCACCGCGCGCGAGGACGCGAACGACACGGCTGGGCTGCGCGACCATTTCCATCATGGCCATGACGGCCGGTGGACGTTCGACCAGGCCCGTTCCCGTCGCGGGCGGAGGCCTAGCCCCTGGCGTAGTACCGCGCGAATTGCGCCGCCCTCGTCCAGACTGTCCATGGCTCTGCGCGCGCTTTGCCCGCTCGTCCTCTGCAGAGCGTCGGCCCTCTGCCGAACGCCGAGCCTTGAGAGGAGCATCTGTCGGAGCATTGCCGGATTGGGACGAGGGCGGTGCAGAGGTAACCTCGAGCACCTCCACGCCCGCCTTCGAGGCCCAGCGACCAACCAATGCGCCGGAAAGGCGTGATTCGTATTTGTTCGGTTGGGGCGCAGGAAGGGGGACAGGGGACGCAGATACGGGAGCAGAGTTTGCAGATTCAGCAGGTCCATCGGCGGGTGGGGAAACCACGGCGAGAACGACGCGGAGCTTCGAGGGCTTCCCGTCCTTCTGCGCTTCGCCTGCGTGGTCGACCTCCCAGCGAGCGCAACAGATCGTGCGCCGGACCCACTCCGGGGCAGTGTTCAGGGCGGACCCGGGTTGGTCGTCGAACGGGATGTTATCCCAGGGGACAAATGCGTCGTCCTGCTGCACTCGGATGCGCGGGTTCGTTCCAACCTGTGCCTCCAAGATGCGCGACGCGGCGCGGGCACGTTGGGCGAGTACTGTAGTTCCCTTCTTGAGGAGATCGAGAGTGTTCAGAGCTGTGTGGGGTAAATAAGTCTGATAGCCAACATGAGAGATAACGATACTCACCCTCGAGGGGGATTATGATGACCTCCTCCCGACCCTCCCTGCACCATTTCTTGATGTGGTAGAGGCCGTGGACGAGCACGGTAGCGTCGACAACGACCACATCTGCATCCTTCTGAACCTTGCGCTCCTCGCTCCGCCTATCCTCTCGCACCGCCGTCTCGCTCTCGGCCCTCGGCCTGTCTTCTCCATCGTCATTGCGCCTTCTCATGATCTTTGGGCCCGGTCCGGAGACGGTGCGCTTCGTCTCGCCGCGCCATGTCTCGGGGCTCCGACGGCCGCGCCAATTACCGCCAGTGTGAACAGTTTTCTCGAGTTGCTCGACTTGGTGATTCAGGAAAGCAGCACCGAGGGCACGAGACATAGCAAGTTTGTTCGGAGCGACCTTTGCGTCGGCCATGGTGGTCGTGGTTCAAGATTAAGCTGTAGCGGGCGGTGGCCCTGACCTGTGGTGGCTGACCTGAGGTGAACAGCTTTGCCTTTTTTGGGAAACGTCACAGCAGTTACAATGCTGTCACGGCCACATCAAGCAAAACAGGGGCTCAAGCCACAGCACTAGTCGAGCAACGATATTGTAATGAAGTGTAAGTGTACCTAGTATGTACCTCCTCATTATGGTGCACCCAGCAAAAATCAATGGCCAACAGGTACCGTGCCCTCACCCGCAAAAGGCTACTTGCCCATTGGCTGGATTGAACAACCGACCTCACCATTACGAGTGGCGCGCTCTACCACTGAGCTAAACGGGCGACATCGAAGAAAGGAAAGTTTGGTAACATGATTCTGTTGGAAACCTGGCTTCTCTAATAGCAGATCGCTCAGAAGCGTGCGCGTTGGACCGCGGGCGTACGCGTCTGCAGCTTGAGCACTCTCCATCACCTATCCAGATTCAAATGGCGGACGAAAACAACAGTGCGCGCAGCTCTCGAAGCCCATTTTCACTACCTTCGAACAGTGGACCCCGTATAGGACGTGTAGGTGCATGGGGGGCGGGATCTACATCGTCCTCTAGGTACGCCTCTGGAAACAGCCTGCTTCACGATAATCCCTATGACAGCCTGTCTAACTATGATTGCACGAATAGAACTAACAGCAATGGCGGTGGTCGGCGCATTGCAACGCTTGGTGACATTGCAAGCGGCGGCGGGGGCGGCGGGGCACCCCCAATGGGCGGTCATGCCGGGCACGGTCATGCACACGCGGATGATGAAGATGAGGATGATGATGAGCGTCCCGAGGGTGACCAAGGAGAGAATTGGTATGCCGGTGGCGAACGGAGGTACGTTTCATGCGAGTTTGTCGTGATTACACGAGAAACAGATGGCGCTGACGCGTCGCAGTGGTATCTCCGTGCAGAACCCCGATAGACCTGGCGCGGTGCCCGGCGGAAATCTCGTTCGCGATCTGCTGAGGCGGGCTGCAGAGTATGTCCGGACCTAGGCTTCCCAGGCTGATCGGCATTGATATGTTGGTGGTAGAGCAGGTCCTCCCCAACCTCCCCCAGGCAGCACAGCGCCTCCGCGTAGTAGCGCGTTTTTTGGCGGTGGTCATACGCTCGGCAGCGATGAAGTTCAAAGCGAGTTCATTCCTGACCCGGATGCTCCTGCTGCTTCTGGTGAGTGCCGAAGAAGCTCGTATATACGCCCTACTCACGAAACGCAGAATCCGAAGAGGAGACGGCTATCCGCCACCTGACGTTCTGGCGGGACGGGTTCACGGTCGAGGATGGCGAACTCATGCGCTACGACGATCCGGCGAACGAGCAGATCCTGGCTGAAATCAACTCGGGGTGCGTACCGCGGCGGCGCGATACCCTGTCCGAATCCTTACGCCTTATCGCACCAGACGCGCTCCTCCGCAGATCCTGAACGTCTCGCCCGGACAGCCCGTCGAGCTGCGCGTAGTGAAGCGGCTTAATGACGACTATGTCGCCTCGCCGGGCGTACGTCAAGCGAAGGTTTTTTCGGGGCAGGGACACCGCCTGGGCTCCCCCGTTCCGGAGCTATCGTCCCAAGCAAGCACGAGCGCAGGCGGGAGCGCCATGCCTGGTGGATTCCCTCCTGCTGCCGCGGGCGGGAGTTCGTTGCCGACACAGCGCACGGCGGACAGCATCAGCACGCTATTCGAGGTCGACCAATCCAAGCCGACAACAAGCGTACAGATCCGACTGGCTGACGGGACGAGGTACGTGCGATATATGGACATCTGAGTGACCGTATAATAACATTTTCGATGCGTAGAATGGTTGCCCGGATGAACCTTACGCACACCGTTGGCAACATCCGCAATTTTATCAATGCGTAAGTCTTCATAGACCTTGCATTCATGACGAGACTCATGTAGTTGTAGGTCCCGACCTGAGAACAACGCTCGCCCATACGTGATCATGACAACGTTCCCAAACCGCGAACTGCAAGACGAGAGCCAGACTATCCAGGCTGCTGGGCTGGCAAACAGCGTCGTTGTGCAGCGGTGGTTGTGAGCACTGGGCGGTGTGATGCGTGTGAGGAGCTTGTTGCAGTCAATAAGCATGTGCGCTGTACCATGTCTGGACCGATGTATCACTAGATTGTTGAAGTACCTTGGGTCAAATTGCACGATATACGAGGATATATGAGGGTCAAAAATCATTCATCTCACTGTTCCCCGAGCCCAGATTGCCAAGCGCCGTTTGACCCTGACGCGAGCGCTGATGTCGTCTGCGAATCCCCACTTGCCAGGCTTCTATCACTGTGGCGACCGACGACCCTGACACTGCACCAACGCTACACAGGGCACTGAAGGCAAGATTCGCGGCTTGTGACAAAAAGGGACGGCGGGACGCTCAAACGAATTTTCGGAATTTCCTTTTCTCCGTATCCTCGGCTCGATCTAAAACATTTTCGGACGACCCCCGCTCACTCAGCCCGCCCTGGAGATCCGACGTCTGAACTTTGCTCTTGCCCAGCAGGGTGTCGAGGTCGTCGTGCGCATCGACGAGTCCCACCGCCCGCCCGGTTCCGACATCCGAAAAGCCTATCGCGGAAATAGGAGTGCATATTGCGCCGACACGACATTGACCTGACGCGTGACGGGCTTCGGTAGGCTTCGGTGCGTCGTCCTTTTTTACACGCGCAAAAACACGCTGATGGGAACGCGCAGGGCGCAGGTTGTGCGCAGACCTCGTCGCCTCGCATGAACGCGTCCGCTTCGACCTCCGTACTCGACGCGCCGCGCTCGATGGTGCAAGCGCCAAGCATCGCACCCGCAGCCACCAAGCACGACGCAAGCACGAGTGTCAAGGGCTACGCGACGCCGAGCACAGTCGTACGCAAGACAAAGAAACCCTCGGGTGCAGGTGCGAAACGGCTACCGGGGCCTCTCAAGTCTTCGCGTTTGTGCGCCGATGAGTCGTGCAAGACCGTGCTCACGCCGGGATGGAGATGGAGGAGGTGTCAGACGTGCAGAGGCGGCGGGGTCAAGCGTACAGTGGTGAGTCTTTCACCCGAGTTTCTTGCCCGGAGGGCCCAGATCCCTGTGCGTGTATCGCTACTCAAGCTCGAGGACGACCAGCGGCAGCGACTTAGCTGCACAAAGAACCCTTGCAGCAAATTATGCCGCTGCAATCTCTAGTCGTTGAGTGAGGGATAAAGATTGTTTATGTATCGCTGATCGGGCTCGGGGGCTACCAGCTGTAGACCCCTGTGAGAGCTCATAGCGGTGCGATCTGGTCATAGTGGCGACGAGCAAAGACAAACGCAGGTCACGACAACCGTATCTCTCCCCGGCAGGTTATATGCGTCCGGCATGCAACTGTGCAAACCGCCCGGACACCTTCCGAGCGCTGTCCTTTCCGATCATGTACCCCTCCCTGGCAGATTATATACGTTTTGCAAAACCCTTTCACACCGTTCGGACGATTTCAGTGCCTTGCAATGACGCTGATATCCAATCTTCGCAGATTGTCTCCTGCGCTTCGTGTACCACTGCAGTGACAGTGAGCGCATCTCAAGCCAATACTGGGGAGCCCACCTTCTGC
This sequence comes from Trametes versicolor FP-101664 SS1, assembly GCF_000271585.1. NCBI lineage: Eukaryota > Fungi > Basidiomycota > Agaricomycetes > Polyporales > Polyporaceae > Trametes > Trametes versicolor. Next base: position 1,681,319 of record NW_007360333.1, on the reverse strand, counting down.
ACTCTGTGTCGCCAGCGCACCCTCGCCGCCCAAGCGGGTATCATGCTGCCCCAACCGCCCCCCTTCTTGGTCATGGGACCGCCTATGGGCAGGCCATCTGGTCAACACACGCGCAAACTTGTGCCGATGGTTGGGACCCCGGTCAAGCAGAGCAGTCTACTGGAAGAAGCTATGGCTTTCATCCACCCTGACCATCGGCGCGCCATTCGTGCTCGCAATGGTGCCCCAGACCCTAACTTTCCGCTCCAGTCGCCTGCCCCTGCATATACTCCGCTGGTTCGTGATGCGAGTACTATAGCGCCGCACTACGGTCCCAGAGGCGAGATCCTGGCCGTCCTGCCGACTTTTCTGTCACAATCCCCTGCCACGGGTGCGCACACAACTACATGGCCGCTCGTTCCCCTTCAAAGTGGCCGGACTCGTGCAGACAGCATCGTTATACCAGATTCCAGCGATAACCCATTCAGTGCTCAGGTATACGTCATCGTAAAGCTTCATAAGTACGCATATACTCACACCATCTTTCCAGAGTACGGACAAAGGGCCCAATCCGGTGACCATCACACTGGTAGAAGCCGACTCGGTAGGTCCCTCCAACTACGTAGTTGCCACAAGATGCTCATATCACCGACAAGAGCAACTCCAAGGGATTCTCATCATCGAATCCGGCACCTCATCCTCCTGTGGTGCGTAGTCGCTCGAGTTGCATCTAGGTCAACGCCTCGATGTGTGTGCTTACCGTTGGTTCAGTCCGCGAGCGACCTCGCTGCTCTGAACGCTACACTCCGAAAGAAGAAGCGCAGGCGTACTCTGGCTCCAAAGGCGCCCGGTCCGCCGCAAGAGCGGATCTGCGCCTCGTCAAGTTGTGGCCGCGCCCTCTCGCCTCAAGACCAGGGGTTTTTCTGCCCTGATTGCGGCTTTCTTCTGTGGCGCAAGCAGTTCCGTGCGCGCGTCGCGGGACTCGGTGCAACGATATCTGCTGAGCCTCCGAAGGTAGACAAGGGAAAGGGCAAGGAGAGAGTGGTCAAACAAGAGCCAGCCGGTATCACCGGGACACCCGTAGCGGGGTGGACTGCCCCCGAGGCTGTCATTTCTGCGGAACCGCCTTCTGATCCATCCTCATCGACGTCGAGGCTCCCAGTGCAATCAACGGAGCGGGAGAGTATGAAATCTAAACGTCGCCCACTGACGTTGAAGCTGCCCGCCATGCGCGCGGTCGGCCCTGGGACGTCAGAGGCGAAACCACGAGTGACCACTACAGTCGCAGCGGTCAGCGACGACTACATGAGCGATGACGAGGAAGAACCTTTGTCTGTCACGGTCGCGCGCAAGCGCAGCATGACCGCCCTCTCCGAAACCGCGGTTCCTGTCCCTCCTACTCCCGATCCCCCAAAAACAGTAGGCTCAGTCATCACTCTCCCCCAACCAGTGGTCTCGGTCCCAGTCCTTCCTGAACCAACGCTCACAACCCTTCCACCTTCTGAGCAAGAGACCCTGGTCACCGCTTCTCCAGAGCAAGTTGCTTTGACCGTCCCTCATCCTGAAAATGTGGTCCCAACTCCTCTTCCGCCTCTACTCACACATAGTCCAGAAGAGCAGAAGCCCATTCTACCCATCCGTCCACGGATCAGGCTGATCCTGCACCCTCCACGTCCTCCCCCTCCGGAATCATCTGAGGGCGACGATGAATCTTCCTCCGAAGAGTCGTCATCTTCGAGTTCTTCGCGATCTGGTGCGGCATCGCCATTGACCCTTGAGGCGCTTCAGCGGCGTGCACTACTCGTCTGGGACTCTGACGAGTCCGAGCTCACCCCTATTGAGGACCTTACCGATATGGGCGAGTCCGAGGTCGACCAGTCCGAGAGCGAAGACGAGGTTCCTCCGACGGTACGCTAGCTCTCTCCATACTTATCATTCGAGACTTACGCTTCTTCCGTAATAGCCTAAGGACATAGATCTTGCACCCCAGGCCCCATGGTCACCCCCGCCGAAGCCCCCGCTGAAGCATCGCGGGATCTGCAGCGTCGTGCGGTGTATGAATCTGCTTCCAGAGAACACGCGTCTTAAGTTCTGCCATACGTGCGCGGCGCGTAAACGCGTACTCCTGCGATATCGGCGACATACTGGGGAGGTTGCCCAGGACACGGTGGAGGACGAAGGGATGGTTATCAAGGTACGTCTTTCGTTGGTGTACGAATATCCGCCCTGCTGAGTACGAGACCACAGATGCCTCCTGACGGTGATTTGACCGGTGCGATATAACTCTATCAATGTATGACGATGCGAATTGCTAATCGATCGTGCAGGCTTCAGGAACTGTAACAAGAAGCACTGTAAACGGCTTATACCCCCGGAAGCGAATTATCGCTGGAAGACGTGCCCGCCGTGTCGGGTGGATTCTCGCAACCGGGCCCGGTTGAGGCGTGCAGCGCCGCTCGATCTCCCAGAGGAAGGCGACGATGATGATGAGGAGGACATACCCCTCGCCTCAATAAGGGCTCTCCGAAAGCTTGCCTCGCGAGCTAAGGAGGCGGCTGCTCCTGCTCCACTGGCTACCCACAACCCAAAACCACTTGGAAACTCGGGAGAAGGGAAACAACTCCCTGTTGTGGTGCGTACTTCAAACCGCCAGCGTCTCGTGTACAGCGTGTTGATTGCGGCCGCCGCCCTGCAGCCTGCATACCAGCATTTCGCCGCGCTCCTGACCACCTTCCGCGCACGCTTCACCGAGTTCGTCGTCGCTCAGGCGTACTACCTTCGCTTCAAGGCACGCCAGGACCCAGCCAGCTTGGCGAAGGCGCGCCGCAACCCGATCGTGTTCCGCTTCGACGGCGAGTACTCCATTGTCGCGGACCCGTCTGGGGGGCTTGTCGACGCCATCGTACAGTGCGCGGTGCGGAACGTGCAGGCCGCGCTCGGCCTGGAGTTCAGGTGCGTACTCGTTGGTCTCGTTGGGTGTCGCGCAGCAGTTCATGTAGACGTCCGTGCCGTGTAGTCCTGTGGCGGTCAACGCAGGACCGGAGAGTTCGGTCATCGCAGTGCTTCGGTGCATGTACGGCGACCAGGTCCCTCTGCAGCAGAGCTCGCCTAAGGCAGACGCGAATGGCGACGGCGAACACCCCGCCGATGCTAGCGTGCCCGACAAGTTATCGGTGAGGATGGTGGGAGAGCTGCAGGTCTACGTCGCGTGGGATCGGCGGCATCCGCTCTTCCCCGGACAGCGGGTTATCGTGCGGTTCCGTCTCGTAGGGTAAGCCTACCGGATGCGAAATTATTGTGTGTATACTGGACGATGAGGTGTGTAGGAGGCATGAGACCCAGTGCTATGTTATTCTTGTTATAGTCGTCGATACATGTGTAAACTGTAGTCGTATCTTACTAGCGGTAAAACCATTGCTTCTTGATGTACTGCTACCCGCCTGTCGAGCTTGCGGACGCAACACTGCGTTCTCCTAGAGTCGCCGTCCTCACGTCGCTTCGTCGTCTCATGCGGGGGCTCCGTCGAAGAAGCGCTCGCTCGGCGTGAAGACCAATTCGTCGACCAACCCCGCAAGCGCATCCACAAAGTTCGCTTGCCGCTCGCTCTGCGACACCACCTTCCGCGCTGGATAGTGCCAGGTGTCGGAAACACGCAGGTCAACAGACAGCCGGGATAGGCGCCGCCCCCTCTCGAGCCTGGCTTGCAAGCACGCCGTCGTTTGCTGTAAGACTGCTGCATCTGCCGACGCCTCGGGTGAGACGATCGCAAAGTGCTTGAGCGCAGGGCAGAGGTCTACGCCCTGCTCGCACCCCGAGAGAGCCTCGAGGATCGGCGTCTGCCCCACGAGGCCGCGGAAGCCGAAGGGGAGCGGGGTGACGGCTAGTCGCTGGAGATATGGGAAGCGCAGGAGGGTGCGTGTCCACTGCGCTTTGTTGGAAAAGGATTTGTACCAGACGTCGTCGAAGCGTGTGATCAAAAGCTCGGTGACCGGAGAATTGCCGAAGATGTTGGTGAGATCCTGGATGATGTTGGAGCCTTGGTCGCGCCACGGCGGGGGAGCGTTTAGGTCGATAGTATGCTCAGCGGCGCGCCCGGTGAGCCGAATGCGCCGTGCCGTGGAAGGTGCGACCTCGTGCAGCAGATGGAGGTGCACCACGGCCACGTCGTTGACAACAGGGAGATTGCCCATGTTGGGCGGGAGAGATGTGGACAGAGGTTCTTGGGAGGCTTCGGTGGGTGAACGGTCATCGAAAGGGTCATGCGGATCGTGCAGGGCTGCTATCGAGATGTTGGTTGTCGGGGGAACCTTCAGGCCCTCGAGCATTCGTGCGTTGTACCAAGACATGTCTTCGACCACCAGGGTCCGCAACGCAGGAGAGAGAGCTATTGGGACCAGCGGTGCTTCTGCAAGGGTGTCCCCGCCCCAGAAGCCATCGCAAGGGCGAAACTTGTGCAGCACAAGTTCTTCCAAGACGGTGCTCGCAGAAAGGAAATGCAAGAAGTCGGCCATATGCAACGTGTAAGAGATGCATTGCCGAAGCTCGAGCCGTCGGAGGGTAGAGAAGGGTGTGGCTGGAGGTATGAAGCTGACGGTCGTCAAAGAGAGATTGTGGAGACGTGGGTAAAGCTCCGCGTCGAGCGGGATGGATAGGACTTCGTCGTACCGGTAAGTGAAGTCGTCGGGATCCCTAGAGGATTGCTCGTCATCGGAGTAGTCGATATCATTGTCGGACTCCACAGGGTCGACTTCGTGTTCGAACCCTGCAACGAGAGTGTGCAGTTTTGGCATAGGGAACGCAGGAGCCAGCACTTTCTCCATCAAGGCAGCGTGCTCCGGTCCTATAGAAGGCCCAACGTTCAAAGAACGAGTACGAGGGAGGTGAGGGACGAGAGCAGCAATGTCGGCCCGATCAGGAGAGCGAACGGTAACGTCCAAGAGCATGAGTTGCGACCTGGACAGGAATGTCTTGAGAGGGATTGTGTTGAACCGGCTCTGGCCTATCGTGATGTTTGTCCAGAGCGCTGCGGTGCGACACGCGACGGTGCGCCAGTGTCGGCAAACGGCCAGGATTCGGCACCACTGCCCCCCAAGATAGATATGCGATACGTCGTGAACGAGGGTGTAACAGAGTATCTCGACTAAGAGTTCTTCGGGAAGCTTGTTTACGGGGACGGTTGCATTCAGAAGAAAGCTGTTGTGGATGATCTTGCGTTCGAGTGCCTCTTTCTGTTCGAAGAGTTCGGCCCTTGCAGCTAGGATCCCCGCACGGGTCAGGGAGACCGCTGGAACATTTTGGGAGGGTTCGCGGAGGTCGTCGGCCATACTACAGGCAGTGCTGTGTGAAATGTGTGCGTCAGATTCTGTTATGACACGGATATTGACAAACACCACCGACGAAATATTTTTGCCAGAATGGTGCGAACCTCAAAACTTGAGTCGAAAGTGTGTGGTATACACACGTAGTACAAGCTAAGTAGCAGAAGCTCCAGCTGGAGTCCACTCAAGCCTGACAGTTCACCGTTGCGAGGGATCCTAGTAGGAGCGAAGAGGGTGCGTGAGGCCACTGGCATAATCAGCACGCTCGTTAAGAAGTGACAAAGCAACGCCGGGATAGCTCAGCTGGGAGAGCAACAGACTGAAGTTCTGGAGGTCGCGTGTTCAATCCACGCTCCTGGCATCCATCTCTCTGACGGATATTTTTGTTTGCTGCACCTATGCCATGACCTACATGCTACCAAGTGCTGACTCACGTATATACGCTCTACATAAAGCTTTCATGGTTGTTAGCGTCCTTTCACGTTTGAAATTTGCTCTTACGTGACATAAAAAACTATCCCCGTGATAAACGTAATATTGACACTCCGATACGGGGAATCGAACCCCGAGCTGCCGCGTGAAAGGCGGCAATGTTAGCCGTTACACCATATCGGACTATTGCCTCGGAGCGTACTGCAAGCCATAACAATCCTTACAACGTCGCTCATACCACCCAGTCTTCCTCACGCCTGTTCGGCGACGATATTTCTGACTTCAGTCGGACTCATGGAACAAGAATCTATCAATGAGGAGACTAAGACAAAAATGCATCCGCCGGGAGTCGAACCCGGAGCTAGGCCATGGGAAGACCCAATGTTACCGCTACACCACGAATGCGCTACAGGGTGTGGTACCTGTCTAGCCTCAGATATATTTGTGATCGGTATCTTCACCATGAGCCTTTCGAGGACTTGGAGGTTTGATCAACGCAAGGATCAACGCAATATGAATCATGCTCGGACTCCTGCAACTCATTTGAAGAACTGTATATGTATCATACGACTTTCGAGTACTCTCAGGCACCGAGAAAGCTTCCATACCGGAGGGAATCAACTGCTGCGGGCGCCCACCCGGAAACGGGTGTATCGGCAGCACTGCCTAGGCGGATCGTGACGTACATCCGCTCCAGAGCCGCAAAAGCAACTCGTCTTCTGTTCTCACCACACACTCTGTAGCCTAAAGAGACCTCATATTAGAGCTCTAATCCCCGAAAAGCATGGCAAACTGGTAAGTGCCAGCGTCGACTTCTCCAATCACCGCAATATTGATCCGTACGTGGCTGTACAGGTTTGATTACCTCTCTCTCGCGGTCGTGCGTTGTGCAGTCACACCGCAGATGTCTGTACGACTAACACTTGTCTGTTTTTGCAGACACTGGCCATCATCTCTGCGCTGGCGTATGGAGGTTTTCTTGCCTCCAAAGCCATCTCCAGCGCGGTAGATTCTGCGAAAGACTCGTGCGTCTTGTTTCATATTTGTCGTACAAACCATGCTGAAAGGTCGCCGGCTTCCTCTAGGCTCAAGACGAAGGGTGTCGATGTTTCGAGGGGCGGTGTGTCCGTTAAAACAAACAAGCGGTATGACCGCGAAGATTACCTTGATGCCACCCAGCGGTCAGTTTGGCACACTGCGAAGTTTCTGCAGACGCTCACGCACACACGTTCCCGCTGATCTCCAGTGGGTTCATCAAAGCCATGAAGGCATCCTCCGGAGGCAATCAGGCTGGCCAGGAGCCGTCGAACGGGCAGCTCGAGCGGGAGGCCTCGGTCAACGAGAAGCAGAAAACCCGCAGTCGACGGTCGCAGGCCGAGAAGTGAAGGCTATGACCATGACTCACTGCCCGCGCTGCTATGGACGCTTCTCCGCTGGACTTTCATCATTGGCTGTATATTGGCTGTATATGGGCGCGGAACTTGGGCGCGAAAACCACAGCTTGGCAGATAGGACTCTCAAGCCCGCCATGTCATGTAACTTATATCAGTATTTGCGGACGCTCGCTGCCTCTCATGTCCGCTCTGCGTGTCCAATGTCCGTCGAACGTCCTTCCAACTCCCGAGGACAATGTCCCGATGTGCCCGGCGATGTACGGGGCGTCGTTCGAGGTCCGCGACGGACATCTGTCCGCAGAATGATCTCCATCACCCGTCGTAGCTACAGTCATGCATGGCATCTTGCTCGTCCTCTGCGCTCGTCCGCGTTCTCAGCGTCCCTCCTGAACTTTGCTCTCTTCTTCCGCTGATTCTGATGGCCTATCATCGACATCTGCACCGTCTGCATGTGAGAGTTTGGGTGACCGAGATGTCTGATAGTTGAAGACTGCTCGCCCGGTCTCCGTTTCCGCACTGCCTCCCTCTCGCCTCCCATTCTCCTTCCCTTTCTCTTTCTCTGCAGCTCCTGGGTGCGTGTTGTGGCCGCGGCGAGGTTCCCGACGCAATTTGGGTTCATTTCGGCTATCGCGAGCGTGTCATTTCGCCAACCGGTGTCATAGAAGACGCTCCGCCGCTGCGCCACCTCCAGGCTGTTCTCTCTTCCTTTCTGCCGCCTCTCGCTCGCTTTCGCTGTTCCCGACGCCCCTTTGTTGAGGATGTCCGACGAAAAGGTAGTGTACCCCAAGAGCACGCTCGCGAGCATGCTCTCGCCGACGAGCCCCGTCGTGGCGGAAGCCGTGTTCGGGAGCGCCCCCCGCCCGCGCCGACCGAGCACGCCCAGGTCTCCTCCCGCCAGCTTGTCTGCAGCGACCTCCTCCTATGTCTCCACCCCCGTCAAGAAAGACAAGGGCCTGCCGCCTGTCCCGGCGTCAGCTCCCGCGAAGCCAATGGCAAAGCCGTCGCGGATCCGCGGGGCGAAGCGTCCTGACAGCCCCGACGTCGAGACGATGATAGCGCGCACGCCGCGCCCGCGCCGCAAGTCCTCCGCCACGTTCAACCCGCCGATCCTGCGCTCGCGCTCAAACTCGTCCATGGCGGTGCCGTCGAGCTGGAAGGGTTTGCCGCCGAAGGGGAAGGACAAGGACAAGGTGGCGGACGACAACGAGTCGGTTGCGTCGGACTATGGAACGTTGTTGAAGGACGACGACAGCGATATGGAGAGGCAGCTGGAGGGCGACGGGAGTGAGTCGGACTCGAGCATCGATATCCACACGCCATTGCCGTGAGTGCTCTCGTTATGTGTGGATGTGTACATTCTCAGACTCGGTAAGCTAGGCATCTCATGTTCCGGGATGGCCTACTTTCTCCGCGATCGAAGCTACTTCCCGGCGGCAGTGCGCCCCTATCCCTGTATTCGGAAGACGGTGCAAACGTCAAAAGGGCGGACAGCGTGCTCAGCGTTGCGTCTACGGGTACGTTCTCTCCGTTCAATTACAACCACGACCGCGCGCTGACATTTCCGTGATTGTGAATCCCCAGCGACGTCAACCATGACCAAATCTGGCGTATATCGCGACCCGCGCGACACCCAGCGGCGACGGATCAGACACAAGGATCAGACCCTACTTCGCGCCGGCATGGGGCTGACCACTGGGCTGGGCTGGAGCGACAGGTTTGTTTGCAAATAAATATACTGTGCGCTCGTGTGCTAACATACAGTATAGCGAGGACGAAGATGCACCATCGATGCTCACGCGCAAGCTCATTTCAACGTCCATTGCACGACAACCTCCGTCCACCTCTGTGTCGCGTGCGCCTTCGCAGCTCACCAAGTCGACGTCGGTGGGCAGCCTCTCCCATGCGCCTCCCTCGTACTCACCTATGCCTCGCACTGGTTCACGGGCGCTGTCTCGCTCGACTTCTGCGAGCTTCTCCAACGAACGACTAAGCAGTGTGGACACTGAGAGCGTCACCTCCGTCGAGGTCACCCCGATCGGGAGAAGTCGCACCGAGTCGAACGCGTCCGCGAGCTCGATGGTGTCCTCTGGTTCGCGCGACAGCAGTGGCCCTGCGCACTCTGTTGCGAGCTCGCAGGCGTCCCAGGGGCGCACCGCCGTACCACGCCCCCTCCGGCTGCCCCAGACCGCAGGCGTTCAGACCGCGGCAGCTGTGCGTTCCACCTCAGCCTCCGACTCGCACCCGCCCGTGTCGGGTGTGTCCAAGATCGGCGGCCCACGTCCTCTTACTCGTACACGCACCCGCACGTTGTCCAACCCGGGCTCGCGCGCCCCAGTCAATGGCTCGGTTCTTCCTCGTCCAACCGCGGCCAAGGCCGTGCCACGACGCTCGGTGTCCGCTGCGGTCATGGCCCCCGTCCGCTCCCGGTCCATATCTACCATCGGGATGCTGGAGCGGAGCAGTGCTATGAGCGACGATACGATCCTGGACTTCCCCCTGCCCCCGGCCGGCAACTCGACCCCATCAGCGCGCGGCCTCGTACGACCAAGCCCGAGCCTGAATACCCGGATCGCGCACTCGGCGACCGCGTCCCCCGTCTCGCCGCCGTCCGCGACGATGCGCGCGCTGAACACCGTTGGGACGGGCCCGCGCCCACCGCGCATCGGCACGGGCATGGTATATCGACACAGCGGGTACTCGAGCTTCTACGAGACGTCGAGGATCTCCCGCGCCTCCGTCGCCTCCTCCGGCAAGGAAGTCGGGGTAGTCTGACCGCTCCCTCTGCCTCCGCCCTTTTATTCCCGTCGCTATTTGGCCTACGGCTTCAAAGCCAGCCCCGCCCACAAAACCCACGCTCGTTGTTCCGCTCACCGCTCTCCTATCTTAGTCGCAGTCGTTATATTTATTCAGCTATCGCATCCTGTTCAGTATGGTAACTCGTTGGAAGGTTTCATGTCGATGCATATGTAGTAGATACTCTGGTCGTAAACTCCGTCCGTCCCGTGTTTTGGCGGGGCGCAAAGTATACACCGATGTCGTCATGCGTACGCTAACTTTGAGATAAGGTGACGATATTGTGCGGAAGACATGGGCGCAGTGCGCCTCGGGGCGTACGGTGCCTACCAACGTGTGCACAAGCTTCGCCGTAGATCTAGCGGTTAACAAAAACTAAAACAGGAGCGAATGCCAGGAGCGTGGATTGAACACGCGACCTCCAGAACTTCAGTCTGTTGCTCTCCCAGCTGAGCTATCCCGGCAATGTTGAAGTAGCTCAGCAGACACTTCCGGCCAAGGCAGAGTTTGGGCAAGTACACCACAGCGTGAAGCGCCGGATTCTGGCGCGGGAGCATGACCATAGGATCCCAAGATCCTTCACGGATCCTGCCCTCATTCCGATCAGATTCTCTAAGGTCAAGCATGACATCGGTTTCATCACGTTCCGACGGCATTGCCGTGACATTCCGGGCGTATTTCAATGACATTCCGCATTCCTAGCATCTGGGGCCGGGTCCCTCGCGCGCTCGCACGCGCCCATTCATTTTTCAATTGCTTCCCCCCGGCCCCTACCACTTCTGGTTTCGCGCATATAGGTACTAGGGTTTAGAAGAGTGTATATATAAACCCCAAACACGGCAGTAGGCCGAGTACACTGTGCACAGGGAGCGATGATACAAGGCAGAAGGTTCGGATACATGATACAATACATGGGCGTCGGGAAATCTCGAAGTCCAGCATATACTCACCGTACATATACTCACCGTAGGCTAGCATGGGGTGAATATCATGGCAATGAATGTTGCAAAAATGCGCACCTTCTGCAGCCAGTATAACCTGCAGAGCACTAAGAAGTAAGAATGCACTCACCGCAGTCCACGGAGAAACAGATACAGGCCTAGCCCCCAGAGATGACAAGACCAGATGCCAGAGAATCTCAAGACGTTGCCGAGACTAGCCAGAAACGAAGAGAAACCAGGCCGCTGGTGTCAGTGATGTTAGATATTCGTGGCGATGGAAAGTCAGCACCCGCGCCGGCAAGCGTCACCGTGGATGACCAGTCACTCACCTGCATGGATTCCCAGGCTCCAGACTTACCTTCTCGCAGACCATACATGCGGCCCTTACTCACATAGTCACACGCGTAAACTTGGCGAGATGATCGCGGGTTGGGGGGTCGTCGTCGGGGAGTGGGATGGCATGAGGCCGCTGACCTGACAGTGGGGAGTGTTGTGGGACGTGGCAAGCCATCGATGCCAGCTGTGGAGCATGCACCGATATTTGCCTCGGTTTGCGCTGCTGACGTACACCCCGCCCAGGAGAAATCCCTATAGCATCGCCATAGGATCCTACATTACGATGAGATTGCAGGAAAACGGGAATGTCTGCGAAATGTCTCCCGCATCCGAACAGAATGAGGGGATCCCACGCGGATGCTCCCGCGCCAGAATCCGGCGCTTCACGCTGTGCACGCGTTGGACTGTTCTTCGCGCGCGGCTTCAAAAGTTGAAAGTTTCAACATCCGGCAAGGCTCGAGAGCTAACGGGAATGACTACGACGCTCGTAGTTTCTGGATAACATAGGGACCTACCCCAAGGCGGTAAACTGGAGAGAAAAGAGAAGGAAGTGCCCCGGACGGATAATTGACCGCGGGAGGCGGCCAAAGGCATCCGAGCCCCGACAGGAAAACAGACGAGTTCCTATGTACTACGTGAACGGATCCGACAGCTACCCTGCAATACCTACCGAAGCCTTCGCCTCCGCCTTCCCCATGATATCCTTGATCTTCGTACGTGTGATCCACTCTCGTAGTATCTCTGCGCGGCTGCGTCCAAAGTCGTCGTCGACGATGGCTTCATTTGCCTCTTTGAACACTTTGCGGAATACCCTGAGGACCGGTCTCAGGCGCTCGAAACGCGGAGTCATCGGCAGGCTCTTCAGCTCGGTCCCAAAGAGCACGTCCTCCTTGTTCCACGCGATCGCTTGGTAGCTGTCGGTCTCCCATTTCGTGGCGACAGTTTCGACCTGCTCCTTCAGCTTGGGCGCGATGTCGTGCTCCGTCTTCATCGTGCACCATGTGGCAACCCAAAAGAGCGACTCGTAGTCGTGATGGAGTTCATGCATGACTCCGGGGGAGTCGGGATGTGCGTGCATGTCTTCGAGAAGAAAGACAGACATGAACGGCAATGTGCCAGTTCGATGCTTCGCCGTCGCTTCCATGGCCGGAGTGCCATCCGGGTTCAAGCGGACTGCAAGGTCAAACCCGTGGAGAACGAAGTGCCCCTGCCCGTTGCCCGTCTCTTCCCACATGATGTTCGTGTTGCTAACGTCACAGTGCAACATGAGCGCATCGTAGCGCAGGGAATGCAACGCTGCGGTGCAGCACCATCAGCTTTTGCGACGGTACGATTGCTGGCACTTACCATCCGCGATTTGATCCACCATCTCGACGATATCGTCGGGATGCTCAGCGAGCCGGACGCGAAGCGGCAGGTATGTGCTGAGGCTGATGAGGCTTGCGACCTGTCCTTCTATCCCTTCATCCACCCAGAGGTCATCTGAGTCTCTGGACCTGAAAACGCCGCCGTGTACCCCGGAGAGGCTGACGGCATCGCAGGATATGTGACCTTTCGAGGTGCGCAATGCGTTCTTCGGGTATGCAACTCTGAGGCAGCCATCCACGGCACCGGTCCCCTTTGCCTGGCGAGGCACCGCAACGACAGTCGTGAGCGTACTGCCGCAGTGCTTGACCGGAAGTCCTGGCCGCGCTTCGTGAGCGCATGTTGTGAAACTTGAGTGGTCCATCGATAGCTTGTATGACTTGTGTATACTTATGCCCATGCGGCCGCCCCGGCCGTCGTCTCGGGTTGATTAATGCCGGAAGGCAGAGAAATGGTGCGGTATCCCTGAAGTTTGAGGTGACTATCTACTATGGAGATTTATGGCGAGTATGGACCATATGTGGTTTGGGTGCAAGGAGAGGGCAAGAGGAGCGCTAGCGCTAAAAGTAGCTAACATAATGGCATATATGCGTCTCATCCTCGTGTGTGCTTGAGTTTCGACGAGAAGCCTATCAGTAAAATGGTGTATCCTCTGAGTTTGTCCCTATGCGCTACCCAGCGGTACCTGGGCTATACGAATTGTGGTTTTGACACAACCTTACGGGACTCACATATAGAACCATAAGTAAATCCGATGGAATGGAAATAAATCAGTTGAGAGCGCAACTACAAACACAACAGCCAGATCCGAATGGGTAAAACGTCGCGCCGCGCAGGGTGGGGATGGTACAGTGCAAGTCCGTCTAGCTCGTCATGTCGCTCACGCATTCCCACACGCCCTTGAGGTTTTCCTTCCACAGCGTGACCTTCCCGTCCCCGCAGCTGACCGCGAGGATGTTGCCCGCGAGCGACCAGGAGACGCGCCAGACAACGTCCGGGAACCTGCCTGCGGGCGCAGGCGCGGCCGCCGCCGGCGCCACCGACGCGGACGGGTCGAGCGCGGTCTTCGTCCACGGCGCCGTTGGGGTGTCTTTTGACCAGATAAGCACCGTCTTGTCCTACAGTAGCCCATCAACGTCAGCGTCAGTTCGCCCTCGCGCATAGGGAGAGGGGACACGCACCTGCGACGCGGTCGCGATGTAGCTCCGGGGGAGGCCGATATTCGGTGCCCAAGCGACGTCGCGCACCCAGTCGGTGTGGCCTTCGAGCACGTCCTCCTCCTCCCATTCCTGCTTGTCGTCCCGGAAGCCCCACAGCTTGACGAGGTTGTCGCAGCCGGCGGACGCGAAGCGCTTCACGGACTGCACCGCCGCGGGCTGCTGGCCGGGGACGGTGTTGTTCGCCTGCGGGACGATGAGCGAGCCTGGCTGTACGGCGGGCGCCCAGGAGACGGCGTTGCAGCCGATTGCGTGGGCTTCGAAGACGTCTGCGCCCCAAGTGCCGTCGTCTGGGGAGCCGCAGCGAGGTTAGACGCGTCGTGGGGGTGGTGTAAACGCTATAAGTAGGGCAGGAGACGTACTTTTGAAGGTAAGGACAGAGACGCGACCGTCGGAGGACGCGCATGCGAGGATGGCCCCGAGCTCGTGGGGTGCCCAAGAAACGGAGTTCACTGGGCGCGTCAGGATGGAGTGCACGGCGAGATAGGGTCGTTGACATACCCGAAGCTCTGTGGAGGGTGTGCTCTTTGATCTTCGCCCAACCGCCCGCGGCCGCGCCAGGACCCTGCGCCTGCTGCTCCTTCCAGATGATGACCTTGCCATCGTACGAACATGACGCGAGAATCTGGCCAAACTTTGGGTGCGCCCAAGCGACTTGCCACACAGGACCGGTGTGGCTGGTGGCATGGATATATGCTTAGCTTGAAGGCGAGAACACGGATTGGCGGGACAAACTCACCCTTTGAGAGTGTGTCCGGTGCTCCGCTGCGTCTCGCCGTCCACAACATCAAACACCTTCACTGTCCGGTCAGACGAACACGTCGCTAGCCGTTTCCCATAGTAGTCCAGCTGTGCATCATGCTGTTCCGATGATAATTCGCGTCTTGGATGTTAATTCGCGTCTATGATGAGCAGGACGCGAGACGTACGATCATGTCCTCATGGGACGTCTCAATAGGGATGGGCTCCCCCGCTGTCGTCGACGGCTAGAACGCTGGTGAGCTGTACGTCCTCGCTGCGACATCAGGACACTGACCATGATGGCGGTGTAGGGTAGAGAGTAAGTATTGGAGTGCAATGCAAGCGGCGACGTGGACGTAGTCGCGAATTCAGCTCGAGGCGGCGAGCCGAACCGGTTCAGCTTACGTATTGCTGTTTTCGAGCGCCATGGCGGGCGCTATATGGACTTCGCACCATCTCGCTCTCCTGCCGCTCGCTCTGACCCCATCCAACTTGCGAGCACCATATCTCCCTTAATTCTCATTCAAACGTCTCAATTTCTTCTGATTCTGACTGCTCCAGCCTGTGCGCACAATCTGGTGTGGCCTTTCTTTTTGGAATTCACTCACGTTCGAGGATTTAGATCAGGGATGTAGCTTCAGTGAGGACGAGGCAGGCGGAGCGCGAGGCACCATACCATAATACTTTTGACGTTGGTGTCTTTTTGACGTCTTCCCCTCGGTATTCATGGCATAAAAGCGTGAGTGGGACGACATATCATTACATTTATTTACACCGCGATCTCCTCTCTCATTGCACAGTAACACCCAAGACCTCTGTCTTCACGACGTCGGGCGGCCCCTCCAGCAGCTCGTCTACCTTCGAGAACAGAGCCTTGGCCACCTCTCCTTTCAGATGCAATTCCAGCCCGTTGATATCGGGGAAGAAGTCGATAATGCCGAAGACGTTCGTGCCAGGATACTCGATGGCGTACCACAGCGGCGTCTCTGCCTCTGCCTCGACGAGAGGAACCGCGCTCTGTATACACGCCGTCAACAACTGCGGGTGTCATCCGTGGACCCATGACGCATACCTTCAGGAACTCCCTTACAACGTCAATCTTGCTCGCCTTCGCCTTCAGCAGAACACGCAGCCCCTTCGTCACCCCCCTCTTCACGTCGCTCTCCGCGCCAGTGGGCTTCACCTTGCTCGCCAGGATCTCGATGTGGCCGCCAGCGATGTCGGGGCTCTGAGCGAGGAGGGTACTGGCGTTCGCCCTGAGAGCGTCAGCCACCTTGCCGTCGATATGGGCTTTGCGGCCGCTCTCAGCCGCGAATGTGTCGAAGATCGCGTAAACGGGCTGGTCTTCGTATTTGACCGCGAACCACTGCAGCGTCTCGGGCTCCTGGTTGCCCGTCATCAGGGTGTACCCAACGCCGAGGAAGTTGGCCACGGCCTCGACTTGGTCGGGCTTCGCGTGAAGAGGAACGAGGAGACCAATCCTTGCTACCGTGGCAGGTCAGTAGGCGTATGGTAGATCTGATTGAGAGGGGTGCGTTTACGTGCTGCGGACATCGCTTTACTGTTGGGATTGCTCGGTAGGATCTGATTTGTGGGCGGAATGCCCCCAAATCCTCTGCCATCAGGGTCTATATACCCGGAAAGTCAGTTTCCGGGTACCGGTTGCCGATCGGCGACCGTGTACACATCTTACTAGGTTCACAGGCCAGGCTGCAAAAGGTTGCCTTCATAAGTACGTTGATGCATCGTTGTTTGCGAGAAAGTCTATTGCGCCTCTTTGGCCACAGGCTTTGCGCTTGCTGACCAAAGGGTGGACAGCCTGTTACACATCTCCAACAGAAATGTGTCATGTTCGAACCCATCTTCCTCAGCTCTCTCTCACTCTTCATCATCCTCGCGACCGTGCGCCACCAATCTCCACATCGATGCCTGTCCACGTGGTAACCAAGCCTTCGAGGGCTTCCAAGGAAGCACCTCCCATAGCCCTCATTCGCAGCCTGGGACCGTCCCAGGACAGCGTGAGTACCACAGATCGCGACGACTTACTGACCATGGGAGTTTTTCCTCCAGAGTGCATTCCCCGGCTTGGCTCCTTCATCTCGGCGCTCACCTCATGGCGTGTGCGCCACAAGCCTATCACGGTGCAGTATGCGAAGGAGACCACATCACCTCTCCTACACGTCACGCACGCCGAGTGCAAACTGGAGGGCGAGTCTCAGCAAAGCCTCCTGCAGCAACTATTCTATGTGGACAAGCTCACGAGCTACGACATAGAGGTACCCGTGTTCGGGCCGAAATGCCTGAGAACGATGCGCGCGCGCGCTCTCCGGGAGGAGCTGACCATGCGCGGCGAGCTGCCCTCGATCATCCAGTTCCTCTCCGCGCTTGAGGCCCTTGAACTCCCCAAGCTCGTCGTACGCTTCCGCCGCAGCCAATTTGAAGCATCCGTGCGCGTGCAAGACTTCGCGTACTCGCTGCAACTGCCTTCAACGGCCTACGTAAACCTCCACACGGTGGTCCTCTCAGAGACCGAGGCATACGCGCGTTTCTCCGACGTTTCGCTCACCACACTGCTGTACCCACTTTACAGCTTGCGGCGTCTTGAAGACGTCGAGCTGCGACTCGAGAAGTCTGGCCTGCATGCCCCCGATCGCGACATCGAGAAGCTCGCAAACGCGTGGCGCAACCTCCGCCGCCTCGTCCTCGCGTGCCCTCGCTGCACGGCGGAGATGCCCACACTCGACTCCCTGTACACGCTCGCAGACACGTGCCGCAGCCTGCTGGAGCTCTTTTTCCCGCAGCTCGATCTCGTGAACCTCGGGGAGGACATCAAGCGGTGGCCGCCACAGGAGCCTATGGACAGCGCGGTGGGCCACCCGCTGCGTTTGGTAGACATCGCGTGCAACTCGACGACTCGGATCACGGACAGCCAGGCCATGCGCATCGCGCGCTGCATCGACAGCCTATTCCCAAACATCGATATCAACGAGAGCTTGGTGCACGACGGCAGTGTGGAGGCGATATTGTCAGACTGGTACTCGATCCGGGTGAACATCATGGCGACAAAGGCTCTCCGGAAGCATGCGCCTGGGCGAGTGAGTCTCCGTCTTTGTTGTTTGTCGTGGCTTATACGCTGACACATGCGACACTAGGCATATCTCGACCGAAAGTAACCTGTCTGGCTGCCCGCCCGCGGAAATACTGCATGGCGCCCGGTTGTATGTCTGTCTCTCGTCCATGAACACTTCACATATATCCTCTCTCTCTGTAGCCTTACTCGGATAATATCCAATTCTGTCGTGTATAAGTGCAGCTTTGCGCCCCGATCGACCCGTCACCCCGCAACCGTGCTACGGTCCTTCAGCGACCGGTATTGGTTGGCCTTCGTGATGTAACGGATGAACGTACTAGTACTGTCCTCCATGCTTCCGAAGAGCTCCGCAGCTAGACGGACTTGCAAGTACTGTACCATTCGCACCACATCTGCGCTTTCTAAGTATTTCATCGTCATTTCATCAAATATACCTCCAGTTCTGTGAGCTCCTCCAAGGTGTGCCCAGGACCGCAATGTGTATAGCCGGAGTTCTGATGGGCAATGAATGGGGATAGAGGATGCATCAATACTGCTGGTAGACTTCTCGTCGAAACTCAAACACACACGAAGATGAGACGCATATGTATGGGGGGCACCCGCGGACAAAAGTAGTTCTGACTTCAAACCCGGATGAAATGTAATACTTTTGTCCGCGGGATCCCCTCATAACAAGCTACAAACCAGCAAAGGAGACTTCACTGCGGTGCATGAGCAAGGCAGCCCTAGCCTCGCTCACTGAAGTCTTAATCTTCGAACGCGTGATGAGCTCCCGTAGTACATCTGCCTAATCCACCGCGTTGTTTCCGTCGTAAGCTTCGTTCTCGAGGGTGCCGCCACCTTCAGTTGACAAGCGTAGAACCACCGGCTTTTAGCGCTAGCGCTCCTCTTGCGATTGCTCTCTCCCCTTCCTTGCACCTAAACTACATATGGTTCATACTCGCTATACATTTCCCTCGTAGATAGTCACCTCAAGCTTCAGGGATACCGCACCGTTTCTCTGCCTTCCGGCATCAATCAACCCGAGACGACGGCCGGGGCGGCCGCATGGGCATAAGTATACACAAGTCATACAAGCTATCGATGGACCACTCAAGTTTCACAACATGCGCTCACGAAGCGCGGCCAGGACTTTCGGTCAAGCACTGCTGCAGTACTCTCACGACTGTCGTTGCGGTGGCTCGTCAGGCAAAGGGGGCCGGTGCCGCGGATGGCTGCCTCAGAGTTGCATACCCGAAGAACGCACTGCGCACCTCGAAAGGTCACATATCCTGCGATGCCGTCAGCCTCTCCGGGGTACACGGCGGCGTTTTCAGGTCCACAGACTCAGATGACCTCTGGGTGGATGGCGGGATAGAAGCACAGGTCGCAAGCCTCATCAGCCTCAGCACATACCTGCCGCTTCGCGTCCGGCTCGCTGAGCATCCCGACGATATCGTCGAGATGGTCGACCAAATCACGGATGGTAAGTGCCATAAATCGTACCGTCGCAAAAGCTGATGGTGCTGCACTGCAGCGTTGCATTCCCTGCGCTACGATGCGTTCATGTTGCACTGTGACGTTAGCAACACGAACATCATGTGGGAAGAGACGGCCAACGGGCAGGGGCACTTCGTTCTCCACGGGTTTGACCTTGCAGTCCCCTTGAACCCGGATGGCACTCCGGCCATGGAAGCGACGGCGAAGCATCGAACTGGCACATTGCCGTTC
The DNA here is from genome assembly GCF_000271585.1 of Trametes versicolor FP-101664 SS1. Taxonomy (NCBI): domain Eukaryota; kingdom Fungi; phylum Basidiomycota; class Agaricomycetes; order Polyporales; family Polyporaceae; genus Trametes; species Trametes versicolor. Next base: position 1,662,002 of record NW_007360333.1, on the reverse strand, counting down.
ATGTCTGTCTTTCTTCTCGAAGACATGTGGCGAAACCCCGACTCCCCCGGAGTCATGCATGAACTCCATCACGACTACGAGTCGCTCTTTTGGGTTGCCACATGGTGCACGATGAAGACGGAGCACGACATCGCGCCCAAGCTGAAGGAGCAGGTCGAAACTGTCGTCACGAAATGGGAGACCGACAGCTACCAAGCGATCGCGTGGAACAAGGAGGACGTGCTCTTTGGGTTTCGGCTGAAGGACCTGCCGATGACTCCGCGTTTTGAGCGTCTGAGACCGGTCCTCAGGGTATTCCGCAAAGTGTTCAAAGAGGCAAATGAAGCCATCGTCGACGACGACTTTGGACGCAGCCGCGCAGAGATACTACGAGAGTGGATCACACGTTCGAAGATCAAGGACATTATGGGGAAGGCGAAGGTGAAGGCTTCGGTAGGTATTGCAGGGTAGCTGTCGGATCCGTTCACTAGTAGTACATAGGAACTCGTCTGTTTTCCTGTCGGGGCTCGGATGCCTTTGGCCGCCTCCCGCGGTCAATTATCCGTCCGGGGCACTTCCTTCTCTTTTCTCTCTAGTTTACCGCCTTGGGGTAGGTCCCTATGTTATCCAGAAACTACGAGCGTCGTAGTCATTCCCGTGAGCTCGAGAGCCTTGCCGCGCGCGAAGAACATGAATAATTAACGCGTGTACTTCACTCCTCAAACGTGGTTTACGCTTTTTCAACTGGTTTATTGTTATGGCGTCGGATGTACCCAAGAGTCTATGCGTGATTATACGAGATCCGTAAGGTTGTGCGAGAGCGTAATATGTATGCGAGGGCGGAGCGGGGATAATGGGGGCAGATGGGAGCATACGCGCGCAGCGTATGCAAGTCGTCTATAAGAACGGACGTGCACGCATGTAGCAGAGGGTTGCTCCGTTTACTTTTTGGGCTGGCCGAGCGTCTTCTTGTACGCCGTCTCGAGCTCGGCCTGGACCTGCGGCATGACCGGCTGGTGGGTCTTGTACTCCATGCTGAACTCGCCTGTGATGCGGACGCGAATCGATCAGTACCCTGTCTAGACTGCACGTTGAAAAACGAGAGGCGTACCCTTGCCCTGGGTGATACCGCGGAGGTGGTTCGAGTACCCAAACATGTCGTTCAAGGCGACCTCCGCAACGCACGTGAACTCATCCTCGCGGACCTCGCTATCCATGATCGTGCCGCGACGCTGGTTAATACCACCGATGACAGCACCTAACATACACAGAGCGAAGGTTAGTGAGATGCGGCATGGCATTTAAAGGCTGAGGCACGCACTCTGGAACTCGGAGGGCGCGACGACCTCGACGGTCATGATCGGCTCGAGGATGATCGGCCGCGCAGCGTTGTAGATCTCACGGAACGCGCCGATGACCGCGAGCCTGAAGGCCAGCTCGGACGAGTCGACCGAGTGGGCGAGACCGTCGTTGAGCACGAGACGTGCGCCGCAGACGGCATTGCCCGAGAGCGAGCCCTTCTCTAGCGCCTCGAAGAAACCCTAAATGACGATGTTCAGCTGGGTGGAACACGGGACACGATCGACGCTCGCATACCTTCTCGCAGGCAGGTATGTAGTTCGAGGGGATGTTGCCACCCATGACCTGGTTAACGAACTCGGTGTCCTTGCCCGTCTCCTCGTCCATAGCCATCGGCTCGACGAAGCCGATGACACGCGCATACTGGCCAGCACCGCCAGACTGCTTCTTGTGCGTGTAGAAGAAGTCCGCGCGCTGCGTGATCGTCTCGCGGAACGCGACGCGCGGCTTGCCGGTCGTGCACTCGACGTTGTACTCGCGCTTCATGCGCTCGACGTAAATCTCGAGGTGCAGCTCGCCCATACCGGAAATGATGGTCTAGGGTAGGCAGGTGAGGGCAAGTTAGGACAACGGGTATCATCGAACATACCTCCTTGCTCTCCTTGTCGATGTGGACGCGGAAGGTGGGATCCTCCTTCTGGAAGCGGTTCAGAGCACGCGAGAAGTTAGGTGTCTCCGCCCCGACGGGCTTGAGTGCGAGCGAGATGACTGGCTCTGGCACGAACATGTTCGTCTGCAGTGGCGTGAGCGAACCGCGCGGGGTGTCATACCAATTGCCAACACACCATAGAGAAGCTTGTGGAGCCATCCGTGAAGGTGTCGCCGGACGCGCAGTCGATACCGAAGATCGCGCAGATCTCACCGGGGCCAATTTCTTGAATGTCCTGTGGCAATGGTGTTATACGAAGTCGTGGTGTGGACGACACTGAGACTTACCTCCATCTCGTTACTGTGCATGCGCACCAGACGGGGAACTTTGACCTTCTTGCCAGAGCGCGCATGGTAGATGAACTGGCCCTTGCGCATGGTGCCCTGGTAGACGCGCATGTACGTCAACTGGCCAAAGCGGCCTTCCTCGAGCTTGAACGCCAAAGCGACGAGAGGAGCAGCGGAGGCTGGTTGGAGCGCAACCTGGGGCGCGGATGCTGGCAGCGACGTGTCATGGGCGACAACCTTCGACTCCGAGGGCTCCGGGAGGTAAGAGCAGACGCCGTCCAGCATAGGCTGGACCGCGGTATTCTTGATCGCGGAACCGAGGAAGACAGGGGAGAACTTGAGACTGACGGTGGCGCGGCGGATGGCGTCGGCGAGCTGCTGGGTGGTGGGGTCCTCGTCCATGATCAAGAGTTCGCCCATTTCCTCGTCGACTTCCGCGAGCTGTTCGATGAGTTCGCGGCGTTTCTCCTTGGCAAAGTCCAGAACCTCAGCCGGGATGTCGTCCGACTCGACGACCTTGATGCCCTTCTCGCCCTGATTGTAGATAGCCTTCCAGCGCACGAGATCGACTACACCGCGCAAGCCATCCTCAACGCCGATGGGAACCTGTACCGCTGCGGCACTGATTTTGAGTTTCTGCCGGATTTGGTTGATGACGCGCCATGGGTTGGCCCCGGGTCTGCAGAGGCTAATGAGAAATGTGTCGGAAGCAAAGGCGTTTCACATACCGGTCCATCTTGTTGATGAACGATATCCGGGGAACGCTGTACCGCCGCATTTGCCGATCGACCGTAGTAGTCTGACTTTGCACACCTGCTACGGCACAAAGAACGAGGATAGCACCGTCCAGGACACGGAGAGCCCGCTCTACTTCGATAGTAAAATCGACGTGACCTAGGGACAGGATGAGCGACCGTACTCTCGCGTTACCATACATGCCGACGTACCTGGTGTGTCAATAATGTTGATAGCGTACTTTTCCTTGTCGCCAGATGTCGGTTTAGTGGCAACCCAATCGCAAAACGTCGCCGCGCTCTGGATAGTGATGCCCTTCTCCCGCTCGAGTTCCATACTATCCATCTTGGCACCGACATTGTCACGTCCACGGACCTACACACGGGACGAAAGGTGAGTACGGTTACATGCACACGTTCAAGGACATCGACGGCTCAGGCGAAAGGACGTTGGACATAATGTGCCCCGGGGCGCATACATGTCTTGATCAATGAGCAAGGCGACTACTATCCTGCTTCATGCTACTAACTTCACCCTTCTGAGTACCCAACTAGTCGGAGGCCCAAAGGGACGTCTAACCAGAATGCAGGGCAACGTGCCTTGGCATGTTTCTGGGGAGAACTCGAGGCTTTCTCTGTCGTGATAGCGTGGTATGTGCGATCGTCACAAGTCCGGAGACGTGGCCATGCACGAGCCGCGCATATACGTTTCATTCGATGAAAACACGAGCAGCGGCGGCCTGATAAGAGATTGCATACAGAAGGCAAGACGCACCTCATGGATGTCCCGAATACGACCAGTGTAATACAATATCCGTTCCGTCAGCGTCGTCTTGCCAGAGTCGATATGCGCCGAGACACCGATGTTCCGCTGGAACTTGAGCCGCCGTTTGTCCTCCTCCGAGAGCTCGTAGACCGGGTACTCCTTGACAAGCTCCTCCGGGGCCTCTGCGGGTTTGACAGCAGCAGCGGTGGCGGCGTTCCTACGCAAAGACCAGAGACGAGCGGGGAGAACAGAGGAGTAGCGAGTGTGTGGCCGTGTCCGGAGACATGTCTGGAAGATGTTCGAGGTCAACATCCTCGCCAGTGAGCTCAATGTCGCCGGCGGTGAGCAAGGTACCAGCCTGAGAGCGAATGTTGCCCCGGACATTTGGGAAATTTAGACGCCTATTGGATCGAGATCTGATTGCTTGGCCATGTTTACGATCGGTGGCACGGGATGTGTCTCCGAGCTTGTCCGACCGGCGACAACCAACACATGGGGGGGATTGTTTTAACAAGCAAAATGGCTATTGGTACGCACCCCAGTCCACACCGCCGTCGGTTTATAGCCTTGATTTTTCAACATGATGTCGCGCAGATCTTCGCATGACATGCTCAACGAAGCGAAAGCCACTGATAATACTAGACGTTGCATTGACTCTAATGTGCTATTCAAAACGCGCCATATCGATATACTGCCGAGGAAGGATCCACGACACAGAAAGAGACGTTCTCGGCGCTGAGATGACCAACGCCAACAGCGCCCATCCTAAGTTCGGGGCCAATTGCCAGTTAAGAGGCATACGAAATAGCTATGGACAGAACAACGTTCACTTGCACCAGGTACCTCGACTCATTTTTTGTACGTCCCATGCACGTTGCAACATGCCAAGAGTATTTATATGCGCGGATGCAATCTCAGATTACTTATATGCCAGATTTCCACGACGTCCACATGTACAGGATGCTGAAAAAGGTACACAGCACCAGCTTATCGAACGTGCCCCGCGATCCACGCGTGCACGCGCTAGTGTTCTCCGAACGACATGGCGCACTGCATCCAAGAAGCTTACGTTGCAAGGACCATATGCCATCTCGGCGTCGGTGCCATATGGCACTTGCAGACATGCTCGCTTCCTGAGATAACCGGCGGTTCGCTTAAATTCCCCGCACCCGCCGACCCCACTGCTGCTCGACCGACCCCTTGCGAACTCCTACACCGAACACTTTGAAGCTCATCCTACACAATGCGGTCCTTCCTCATTGCTGCGTACGCCGCTGCCGCCTGTACTCAGAGTGTGGCTGCGTGGGGCACACTCGGCCATCAAACCGTTGGGTAAGTCCCTTTCTTATTCTCACTGTGTGGCCCCTGCTGAAATGCCTTGCAGCTACGTCGCCCAAGAGGTGAGCGATCCCCGCCTGGTGCGATCCCGTCAGCGCTATAGCTAACGTCGTGGTAGTTCCTCGCGCCGAAGGCTTTGGCCTTCGTCAAGTCCTCTCTCGGCACCACGTACAACCAGTCGCTCGGCGCGGCTGCATCGGTATGTGTGTGCCACTTGCTTATGGTCAATGCTAAAGCTATCGTGTCTCTAGTGGGCAGATAGCGTCAGGTCTCTGGCCGCATACAGATGGTCGGCACCGTTCCACTTTGTCGACGCTGAAGGTCATTCGGAATCACTGATCATCCTCGGGCATATACTCACCCCTCTACTTTGACAGACTCTCCTCTGTCCGGATCGTGCTCCGTCCAGGAGACGCGCGACTGCGGCTCCGGAGGTTGCATTCGTGTGTACAAGTTTTTTTATCCGTGCCGCCCGTGTGCTGAGACTGTACTTGACCAGTGACTGCAATTGCAAACTACACCACCCGCGTAGCGCAGACCTCCCTCAGCGCAACCCAAAGGCAGGAGGCGCTCAAGTTCCTTGGTACGTCTCGATCGTCTTTCTTTTGGTGAATGAGCACTGAATCGTCGTTTGATAGACCATGTTAGTACATCCATGAGTTACCGCGTTTCCGCGTTCTCACTATCTTGCTCAGTTCCTCGGAGACATCGGACAACCTCTTCATGTCGAGGTATGCATCCCTTCAATTGCCCGACAGACAGACAATGACGAGTTTGTAGGCATATGAAGTCGGCGGTAATGATATTTCAGCCAAGTGCTCCGGGAAGACCACCAACCTACACGCTGTACGTCCACTTCCCACCGCATATACTGATCACATCTAACGCCGTCTACTAGGCATGGGGTATGCGTCTCCGTTGCCCGCTACTACATGCCTGAGCTAAATGTAACCCAGACACCGGCATGGTGAGCAAGAACATCGACGACAACCACGGTGGCACGGTCACGACCTACGCTGCGGACCTCGTCACCAAGATCAAGGTCCTCTCTCTCCCCTCCAACGCATCGCTCATCCGCTGACACGCCGTGGCGCGTGCTTCCCGCAGAAGGGCACGTTCAAGTCGCTCACATCCGACTGGCTGAGCTGCACATCCGTCACGAAGCCTGCTTCGAAGCGCTTCTTCCTTTCCGACGCTCCGCGCGACGTCGAGGAGGATCTGCATCGTATGTTCGCGCGCGCGGAGGATGTCTCGGAAGCGAGCGTCACGCCGCTCGCGTGCCCACTTGTTTGGGCGAAAGAGTCCAACTCGTACTGCTGCGTGCGTTGTTATCGTCCTACCTTTTGCGTGGCGTTTGGCTGACGGGAATTTGATTGCAGTCGACCGTGTTCACATATACGACGGGCCAGGATTTGTGCACGACCAGCTACTTCACGAAGGCGGTCCCGGTTGTAAGCCCCATCCTCGTTGAGCGCTGGGGTTGTGATAACGAGCGTACGTCTTATTTCGCAGATCGACCTCCAGATCGCCAAGCAAGGTTACCGCCTCGCGGCTTGGCTGAACGTCATCTTCGATGGCGCTACGAACCTGCCTTGAGCTTGGGCCTCCACTCTAGGTTTGTTAGAAATTCGTCGGCGGTCAGAAACTTTTTGTTGTATCATCTCTCGTATGGTGGGGTTGAGGGTCCGATGATTAGGATATGTAAATAGCGCTTCAATGAGGATACGCTAGAGACTGCGGTCGACCTTCGGGCGGGAAATGCATGTATTGCGAACATAATTTGATAATTACCAGGGACCTGTTCTTTGTCCAAGGCGCGAGCTACTGGCTCGGGTCTTACGTTGTGCGCGACCTCCTTCGAAACCCGATTGCTACTGGTATCCGGATTGTTCCGTGGCTAGAAATAGTATGCATGCTCATGGACCCCACGGATGGAGTACGGCTGATGCTGGTACAGAGCATTGCTATCGATCTTATATGTGTTCTTTCCTCGCAATCATTGTCGCGGCCCCCGGCACGCTCATGCGCAGCGTGTGCACGTAGTTCAGTCAGGTCAATCCTCCTGCTGCCAGAGTGCCCCGGCGACATGACCGTCGCAGGATGGTGCTTCCGAGTCTGTGTCGCTGCTCGTGCACAGGCGGCTGAAGTACATTCCCCATGTAAGTTACATTTGTATATTTTCTGCTCGTGTTATCAGTGACAGTTCAAGGGAGCCGAGTTTACGTGTCTTCCGATGCTTACCCGTGCTGTGCATCAGGTCTATGCTGATGCTTACTGGTGGGCTAATTGGAGGCTAGGCGGAATTTTTTGAGGTTGCACGACTTGCTGGTGTCCTTCTCCCCCGAAGCGGCCGTCGCAGGGTGGCGCCAGTGCTTCATCGTCCTCTTGCTGGAGCACAACAACGACGCCTCCGCCAAGAAGGCGTGCCCAACGTCGCTGCTCGCCCACGGGTGGCCAATCGACCTCAGCATTCAGTCCACGTTAGGGTGGATGCCGCTGCTTGTTGCGTGGCGGACTGGAAAGCCTTTCCATCTGCTTCACGGTACGTTCCCGGGGGCCGCGTTATTCTGCCGGTGTTGTGCAGGGCTAATGGGTATACGGCTAATTCGAGGTTGCGTGCTCCTTGGATCGTGTTTCCTAGTCAACTATGTGACTTCAAATGGGAAGACGAACTTTGCAGAGGTGCGCACAGCCGGTTCAACGCGGTTCGCGCTTAGAGCTCACATCGCGGTTGCGATCTATTTATCTAGGGCGTGACTTCGATCACCTTCTATGCCATGATTGTGAGTGTACCAATGCCTTTGCATGGTAAGAGGGTGCTCACAGCGGATTTTTTTTAGGCGATGGCGGTGTAGTTCTATCCGGGTCAGCCCCAGATGGGCTCCCTGCTCAGCCGCCCACGCTCTGTCGCAGAAGCGGCGGTCGCGAGTGGTGCTAGAAACGCGCTGGTCGTGCTGGTCGTGTCGTTGGGATCATGTGGTGAAGTTATGCTTGTCAATTTCGGACCTTGGTGCTGTGTAATAATAGAGACACCTGTGGCCTTACGCTTTTGTCGCGGTGTCCGGAATTTGTAGGAGCACTTTCAAGTCGGTCGAGTGCGAGCCCGAGCGACCTGTTGTGGTGAAGTTCTACTGGGCTTCCCTAATGTTCTGTTAGTAAGCGGTGTCGAATCTATGTTATTGTCCCAGCCAGGCTCGGCGCAGTAGTGGCAGATGCGAGAGACGCCGCCATCCTGGATGAAGTGGGATCTTGGCTTGAGCATGGGCGTCTGCGCAGCTTCGGCAAACGCCGCCATGCGTTCCTTCGCCCAATCGGGCAACTCTCGTCTTCAACCTTAGCCACCACCATCCGCACTCTTTGTTCGGAGTTCCTACCCTCGACGCGTCCCATTGTAAGCCGCTTTTGTGAGTGACTCAGATAGTCCAGTGACGCGTTGCCCATTGATCTGAAAAGCATTGCAGGCCAGGATTGCTTTTTCATCCTACTCCCTCCCCATCGTCCCGCCCACTGTTGTTGGGCCACACTCGACCTCATATAAAACCCCGCTAACCAAGCCTCCTATCGTTCGTCTTCTCTTCTACTCACACCCCACCGTCTATTCTGACATGATCGTTCCTCAACCCAGATCCACTCCAGTCTTAGCCACCGCTTTCAAGGTGCAACACGACTCCCAACGCGGCCCAGGATCGCTCGCAGGAGCTCGTGTACGTCTTTCTCAGTATCGCGCCGCCGCAGTGGAAGATATGGCACACAAGGCGATCAGGATGGAGCCAGAGGAGTTCCTCTGCAAATTCCTTCGCCGCACATGGGTCTTCGATCACGATGAGCCAGGGCCTCCTCAATGGGACCGCAACGTATTCAAGGGCGTGGAGGATGCAGCCAATATGAAGGAGGACGCGATCGCCGAAAAATTCGTGAGTGTATCCGCTGCGTAGCCACACATCATCGCCACAACTTCTTCAACAGATTGCTGCAGTCAACGAATCAAATCTCGCACCCGGCTTCAAGATAACAGGGTCGAAGGACAAGCCAGATGCAGACGGATACTCCAAAGAGAGGATTGATGCCTCATTCTTCCGTGACGGTCGCGTTCCTGGCGACAACAGGCCAAACTGGGCCGAACAAGTCGTTTCACTGGAGTTCAAAGACAACAAAACTGCGAACGACCCATTCGACGACAGGGCCGACGACAAGGTCGAGGCAGACGCCATCACACGCAAGAGGGTACGCGGACAACTCATTAGCTACGCCGAGCTGGTTTTCCGTTACCAACATCGCACCGCCCTCTACCAACTCCTCATCATGGGACGACACTTCCGTTTCATTCGTTGGGACCGGTCTGGTACGATTGTCACGAGGGCGGTCGACTATGTCGAGCGACCCGATCTCCTGTGCGAGATGCTGTGGCACATGGCCCAGCTGGTCGACGAACAACTTGGGATGGATCCGAGCGCTGTTCGCATTCGCCAGGGCGACAGAGATTACGCATTGATGGAACAGGTTGCTTTCCCACAAGAAGAAGACTGGGAGCACGAGGAACGCCTCATCGACGCGCTCCCCGGGGGTGACCAGGTGTTTCGGTACGTCCGTGACGCGTTCCGAAACTCGTTGCATGAGACATGGTCCTGGCCTCGTTATCGCCTCGACGTCCCAGACGGCAAGGAGATCCGGCAATACCTTGTGGGCAAGCCAATCTTCCATGCATCGGGGATGGCGGGTAGGGGCACCCGCGGCTATGTCGCACTGGATTGTCAAAGTCGTCGCTTCGTGTGGCTCAAGGACGCGTGGCGGGCGCACTACGACCTCGTGGACCAGGAAGGTTCCGTGCTGGAGAACTTGAACAAGGCGGAAGTACGCAATGTCCCAACACTTGTCTGCCACGGTGACATCCTTGAGCAGTCCACAAAGACGCCAGACTACTGGCCCACGGGGAAGGATCCCGAAGTTCCGACAACGCCCAAGCCCCGAAAGCGCAGCATATCCGAGGTGGAAGACACCTCGGAGGAAGAGTGCCCTCTACGACGGTACCGGCACTATCGCCTCGTGGTGCAGGAGGTTGCTATGGACTTAACGGCGTTCCGGACTGGAAAACAACTGGTTTCGATCATCTACGACTGCGTCACCGGTGAGTGTACTTCAAGTTGTCTTGTCTCTCACGTTTTGCTCACTGGACTGCTAGCCCACGACGAGGCAACGACGAAAGCCAAGATCGTCCATCGCGACGTCAGTGGGGGCAACATCCTCATCTTCCCGAAAGCAGCTCACCTCCCGAACGGCAACATGGCCGTGAAGTGGAAGGGGCTGCTCGCTGATTGGGAGCTTTCCAAGCCGGTCTGTGATGATCCTTCCCGCTCGCGCGCGAGGCAGCCAGAGCGGACGGTATGTTTTCAAACCCGTCCCATTGTCGCATGTTTTGATGGTCATTCTCAGGGAACTTGGCAATACATGTCCGTTGCCGCGCTTGAGGACCACGCCAAAGTCATCGAGACCTCGGACGAGCTGGAGTCATTCTTTCATGTGCTCCTCTATAACGCGGTCCGCCATCTGAAGTCGAACTGCCCCGATGTGGGCGTCTTCATCGAGGATTTCTTCGATACGCACAGCATCCGTGATGACCGCTATGTTTGCGGGTCAAAAAAGTCCGATACAATGCAAGACCACGGAGAGATACGGCTGATCGGGTCCAAAGACATCTTGCTGTTCGAATCCCCGCTGGACGGTTTCTTTTCCGAGGCTCTGAAATGGTTCAAGGCCCACTACAAAGTGCAGGCCTACCAGAATAGCCTTACCCCGCCCCCCAGCCCCCTCGCCCCCCCCGCGCCCCCCTCACCGCCAGCCAAGCCAGCCCAAACCCTTTCGCCACCGTCCTCTCCCCAATCTGGTGCCTTCGACGACTTCGGGGAGCGTGACAACGGGGCTCCTGTTGAGCCGCTGCGCATAGGCGGAGTAGCTAAGGATGTGCCGAAGCCAACCCAGAAGGAGGAGGATGATGCGCTGAAGGTGTCCAATCACGCCGACATGTTAGATCTCCTTTTCCGGGCGGGGAAGTCCAAGTGGACAGCAGACCACGCCATAGGCGACAATGTGCCCCTCACATTCGAGCCTAAGCGTCCGGTCGGCCCCGCTCGTTTCGCGGCGGCTGTCAACGCCCCCCGAAAGCGATCGCGGATCGGGGTACCTGGCCCGAAAGACGCGCAGAATATCGTTCTCCCGGCCACTATAAACTTTCCGTTCGTTTATATCCCGCCCGGCGCGAATCCCAGGACCCCTCGCCGTGACAGACCCGACCTCAAGCCCTCTGCGACCGATTGGTATTAGTCGTCGTTCCCTCACACCGACGTACTACCACTTCCTCGTTCAACTGCTGTTCATTGTGCTGTTTTTCGCTCTCCTCATCCAAGTTCCTCGTTCCCGCCGTCGACTGACATATACCTTGCCTGTATCTTGCTACTTATAAGAACGGTCATCCCCTACCAGCGTCCTCTAGAATAGTATCGGCCTTGTATCATCTGTATCCATAGATCTATCTCACGTTTCCGTTCTATCCGTCAACGTTTCCTGCCCAGTGAAGTCTGTTGTGATCGCAAGACCCTCTCCTTCAATGCTCACTAATGGAGTGCGGAATTGTAAACAGCTCAAGAAGTCTAGGTCGTCTCGAGGACCATAACCGATATCGACTCGAAGGACAATTGCGCCGGAGGGCTCGCTCATCATTTACTCTGTCCAAGATCGAAGATCACAACGCAACATAACTGCGAATACGTCTCATATAGATACAATGCCCTTACGAGCCACGAGAACATGGTTTCAGACTTCTAGATAAGCTGTCTGCGCTCCTTCTCCATCTTCTTCTTCTCGTAGCAGTCGAGCGTGATGCTCGCGAGGAACCCGGGAATGCACTGCTCCTGCTCGACCCAGTAGTGCTTCAGCTGCGGCAACTCCTCGGGGCCGCCCTCGCCCTGCGCGACCAGCTGCATCTTCATGCCGTCGCGGTTGGGCTGGAAGACGAACACGGACGTCAAGTCGTACAGCGACGTGACGCGCACCTGGCCGTTCGGGTAGAACACGAGCTTCAAACCGATGATCGACTCAATCGCCGCGCGGAACTCGGAGCTCTTCGAGTGGTACACCTGCGGGGGCTGTCACGATGCGGCACACATGTTCGTAGAGACCAGGACGTACCTCCTTCAGGCGGAGCAGAGACTTCTCCTTCTGCTTGAGCTCGTGCTCGAGCTTCGTCTTCTCCTCCGCGACGACTACGTAGCTCGCGCGCGGTACGAGGTCCTCTTTGGTCGCGTTCTCGCCGGTGCTCCTTGCGCCACTGTCCTCGAGATCTTTCAGCCGTTTCAGTAACGCCTCGTTCTCGCTCTTCAGGCGATCCATCGCGGCCTTGCTGAGGTCCTCCCACTGCTGCGCGGGGTTGTCCTTCAGACAGAGCACACGCGTGCCGGGAGGCAGGTGGCGGCCCGCGCCAATCTCGCCGCGCAGTTCAAACAGGGTTTGCTCGAGCTCGTCGATCTTCTCCAAGTGTTTCTCGGTCTCTTCTTCGACGTCCTTGAGCTCTGTGCACAACGTTTAGCGCGCGAGAGGGGGTTGGGGCTGCAGACGTACGCTTCTCGAGCTCGACCTTAGCGGCGCGTTCTCGCTCGATCTCCGCTAGAAGCTCTTGCTTGGCCTCCTTGTCCTCAACTACGACAGGGGTAGAGCGCGCGTCTTTCAGTTGCTTCTCTAGTTCTGCGACGGTCGCCTTGTAGTCCTTGACCAACGCCTGAAGCTCTTGGAGAGGTTGCGCCCGCTCGTCTTCCGATTTCACGTCGCCATGAGCGGCTTCCTCGGCATTGAAACTGGCCTGTAGAACACTCAGTGCACACGTACCAAAACGCAGTCGCCGCGAACTTACCACCATCGCTTGCAAGAAACTGATCTCGCGCTCGGCTAGCGAAACCTTGTGGTTGCTCCGCGTCACGGTGTCCTTCAGAGTGCGTACCTCTGAGCGCAGGTCCTTGATGGTGTCCTGTGCCTCGGCCTCGCGAGTCTGAGACGCCTCCAGCACTTGTTCGCGATGATGTAGCAGTGCGACGTTTGATCCGTGCTCCTCAAGCAGACGTGCGTGGGTGAGGCGAAGGGTGGACAAGCTCTGCGTAACAGACACAGGTGTCTTTGACGGAGTGGCGGGTTCGGATGAAGCCCTACGCACGCGTTAGCGTTACAAAGCGCGTTGAGTGGTGGGGACTCACCATTCTTCCCTCTCCTTCCTCGCGGCGTCAAGCTCGGCCTCGAGCTTCACCACCCTATCGCGCATCTCCTCTGCGCCGCGAACCTTGCGCTCGAGCTCGCGCTTCTGCTCCTTCAAGACTTCGACGCTCGTCTGCTTCTCGCGCAGGCCGTTCAGCTCAATTGTCATCTTCGTGTTTGCGGTCTCGAGTTGGCGCATGTACTTGGCTTGCCGATGCAGTTCCTCGCGAAGGACTGTCCAGTCCTCGTCTTGAGCGCCGTTCTGGACAAAGCTGCTTTGAGACGCGCCCAAGTCGTCGAACTGGGCCTGAAGCTCCTCAAATGCGCGTGCGCGGTCCTCGGCGAGCCGCCGAAACTCTGCGACTTCGTACTCGAGCAACGAGACCTGGCCGCTTAGCATAGATATACGCGACTTCTGCGTGTTGATGGTCTGGGACGTGGTCCGCGCGAGCGATGAATGCTCCTCCTCGAGATCGACATGTTGCTCCCGAAGCGTCTGCAGTGAGGCACGCAGCGTCTTGAGCTCTCCATCTGCTTTCCGCTACACATGCACATTGTATGAGCAGCGCATAGAATAAGGGCAGGGCTGTGTTGCGCACCTTGTACTCCTGATGTTCCTCTCGCTCGCGTTCTTTCTCTTCCCTCTCCTCCTTCTCGCGTTCCGCAAGCCACCTCCGGTCTCCTTCGAGCCGCTCGATGACAAGTTCTTTCTCGCGGACCTTTGACTCGAGCTCGAGTTTCGCCGCCTTTGCTGTCGCGAGCTGCCTCTCCAGCGACGCTTGGGACATGTGAGTTGAAAAGGCCTGCGTGCGCTGCTGTCGCTTGGCGGTCGAAAGCTGTGGATCTACCAACGTGATGAGGGTCACCGACCGCGTGGAACACGGCTGCCACTCACCTCGCTCAAGCTCCGCCGCGAGGGAGTCGCGTTTGATTGCACTGCTGCGCAGAGTCGACGACAGCAGCCTGCTTGTCGAAGCCACTGGAGTCGTGAACTTGTCGCGGCTGCTCATTGTGGCGGAGAACAAGGAACGTTTTGGCGCCGTGTGCGCGAGCCTTGCGGAGCGCGTCGCCGGCGTCTCGCGTCTCAGCAAGCCGCGCCTCTTTCCTCTCACTCACCATCATCGTTCTAGTCGAAGTCTGCGGCCATGGCTGGTGATCCCGTTGACTCTGGCTCTGATCTCACGGAACTTGAAGACGACGAGGATATTCCTCTTTCGCAGAGGCAGCGAGGAAAAACGAGATCACACGGCAAATCTGACACTGGCTACAGGCTCCGGGGGGCGCTGCGAGTGCCTAGAGCCACAACGTACACATGCAATGCGCTTTATGGTGCGTGTCGCGAAGTTCAATTCTTGGAAGGCGCACTCCTTATGAACGCGATACAATCCAACATAGAACAAATCTGCTCGGGCGACATTGACTTGCAGCCCCCATACCAGCGAGGTGTGTTACAATCCCGCGGGCGACGCGAACGTCCTAACGAATCATTGCGCCAGATGTGGTTTGGCCCGACACCAAGCAAATTGGTGTGTATAATAGCTTCTCGTGTTGCTGTTTCAGCTGAGCGTTCTGTAGGTCTGATTGACTCCATATTCCGTAACTTCTACGTGCCGCCCGTGATCTTCGGTACGCCGCGCAGTCGCATGAAGTGTCCGTTGCGCTCTCATCCAGACTCTGCGTAGTGGTGCATACAACGGACGACGGCGGGGAGCGTCGGGTGTGCGTTGACGGCAAGCAACGCCTGACCTCAATACACAGGTACGTCTATATTGCTTGCTATTCCTGCGTACCTGCTCATGAATGTCGCTACGTTTATGAAGATTCATCAGCGGCGAAGTGAGTGGCTTCTATTCCCTCATGCGTGTCCACGTTCTTACTGCCTTCGTCTGTAGATTCCATGTACGTTTGTCGTGCATTGTATGCAGCGTGTAGATTTGACTGTACATTTTTCGATCGCTGGGGTCGTTCAGACAAGGATGCGTGAGTATTCGCACAATCATGATTGCGAACATTAACAGACACATAATCAGGTTCACGGGGGACAAATTTGTGTTCCGAGATGACACTGCGGTCAAGGGTCAATTGTTGCCAGAGAAGTATAGGAAACTTTTCGTGAACAAGCAAATTGTGTGTCGCCTCATTGCGAGGTTCCGCGAGTATCGTCCTGAGAGTGAATATAGGTATGCATGGAATATCAAGACATCACCTCTGAAAATGAAAGAGAGATTTTCCAAGTGAGTCTACATCATAAGGACTTTGTATAGGGTCTGATCACGTTTTACAGAGGGTGCAACTTGGGATGGCCTTGACCCCTGCAGGTTTGCACATCATGCGCTATTCTCAGCGTCGCCGAACTCAGGATTACCCCTGGTTTACAGAGAGGCTCCAGGCCGTCAGCAGTCCCATTGCCAATTTCGTCAGGGAGCTTCTGGAAAAGTATGTTGAAGACCAGCTCTCGACCACGATAGAGTGGGACACCAGTCGTGCAAACGATTTCCGCGGACTGGCATCCTCTGTCTACACCATGTCCAAATGGCCCCACATCACCACGTTGCCGTCTATTGGTGTCATCGAAAAGTGGCTGCACGATTCTGAGGCTCTTGATGAAGAACTCCAACAGGATATCCACAACACCTTCGAACTCTTCTGCCAGCTGGCCAAGGACAAGAAGCTCAATAAATGCTTCTGGCTTCCTAACATCAAGAAGGTTGCTCCCATGGAGTTCCTATGTATATCTCTCCTTATCCATTCCTTCAAGAGGAAAATGACCATGGCCCAGCTATCAGAGTCTATCTCTCTTCTCAGGAAGGACATTAGGACTGAGGAGAAGGATGTTAGGCAGAATTCTAGGACCATGAAGCAGGTTTTAACATTCCTGAAGGGCCTCCATCCCTCACAACTGAAGGCACAGTCTGGAGAGCCTGCAGCTAGCAAGAGGAAAAGGAACTCTTCAAGTGAAGGTGTTGACCATCCCCCTTCCAAGAAGGCTGCTCCTTCCAAATCCCAAACCACCAAACCTTCCAATCCTCCCCCGCCTCGCTCTGCACCAACACCACCCAGCCCCTGCCCTCCCATAGACCCTCCTACCCAACCTTCATCCTCCATCCGCCCCCCTCCCAATCTTCATATGCCAACTGGGCCGTCAAGCGCCCGAGCTCCGCCAACGGGTCCACGCAACGCCGCCGCATCACCGATGCCCTCGTCCATTTCATCCCGCCCTATCGCCTCCTTGCCCCCGCGACCGCCCATCGGCCCGCCTGCGCGACAGAACTCAATCGGCGACACACTGATGGCGCGCATGGCATCGGCGCCTTCCCCTGCGTCACCTCCAATGCCACGCTATGGGGGCTACCCCAGCCCTTCAATGCAGTTTCACCCGGGGCCGAACGACCCGCAAGGAAACCGCGCGTACGACGCCAATCGAGACCCACGGCACCCGGCCTACCACCAGGATGGACGATATGGCGCACCCGGACAGCCACCCGGACAGGGCTACGGACGCCGCAACTGAGTACTGAGCTTCCGGTCGCCACGGTACGCGTTTGACTTGTGTGTTACTCGTGAGCGTGCTGATGACCGCTGTCAGTGAACACGCTTTGCTATAGACTCCCCTCCTCGTTGCTTCGCCTTCCGTATCGCTTCGCGTTTAAACCAACATGCAGTTTGTAATATATCAATTCGATTCTCGACGTATGTGACAGCCGGAGACAGCGTTCGAGCACCAACAACCCGAACCCATGCACTCATCCATAGCCATCCCTCCACCAACTCCCCTGGAACCGCAGCTCCAGACCGGTCACGTCCCGGATCCGCCGCATTATCGTCGTCAGCGACGTCACAAGCCCGTACGGCCCCCGCTCCGGTATCGCATACAAGAGCGCCACGGGCGTCGACGTCCCGCCGTCGCGCTCGCCCGCCCGCCCGACGGCCGTCACGAGCGCGCCCGCGTCGCCGCGCACCGCGAACCGCACGCCCTTCCCGGCGGCGGGGAACACGGCCCACTCGCGCGCGACGTGGCCCCCCAAGACGACGCTTGCGGGCGCGCCGTTGACCACGCCGTCGCGGTACGGCCCGAGCGGGCGCTCGAGGTTCGGGTCGTTCACCTGCATCGCGACCGTGGTGCCGCACTCCAGGCGCCCCGGGTGCGCGCGCAGCGTGACGGCGTTGTCGCACGTCTTTGCAGACATGCGGATGAGCGCCCACGAGAGCAGGTGCGTGTGGTCGGGGTCTTTGTCTTTCCCTCGTGGGGAGGGCCGTGCCGCAGAGCCGCCGTGTGAGGAGCCTTGCGACGAGGCGCGTCAGACATGCGGACGATACGGGACATTTAGTGAACTCACTGTTGCATGGCCGGATGAGGGCCTCGGCGGCGCACGCCTGGCCGACGTCGTATTCGTGCGCCCGTGCAAGCGAATCTTGCAGGATAACGCGCTCGAGGTCGTGCTGGCGCTTGCGCGCGATATGTCTGTCGTTCGATCGCGAACTCGTCGCGCCATCGGAGCTGGTAGGGCTCGTCGCCGCGCTAAGCATTTCGCGTTGGACCGCCATGAGCTCGATCGCGCGCTCAACGATCTTGACGGCGGGGTTTGAGAGCGGACAGCCGAGCGGCTGGAGGGCGAGCTGTGAGCTGCGCATGCGCCGCTGGTGCTTGTCGGGACGTGGCAGGAGGTGTGGATGTGGGAGGAAGCCAGCCTGGGAGACGACGGCCTGCCCGGCTGTCAGGCCGTACAGCGCGCCGTCGTCGGGCAGGTGGAGGTACGCGGTGAACACCGTGACGCGCTCGGTGCTCGCGCAGAAGATAGGGTCGCCCGGGCGGAGCTCGCTGGGAATCACGAGCTTCTCCGGGCTGTAGGCGTCGAATGGGGTGCCCGTCGTGAGCGGGTCTCCGATGTAGAGGTGTACGGGGATCGTGCTGTTCATGAGGTGCAGCATCTCCAGGACCTCGACGTCGAGCAGCGTCGCGTGCAGGACGACAGGGAGGTCCTGCATGTCGCGCTCCGCACGGTGCAGACAGGGGACGATAGATGCACGACATCCGTGCAGCCGAACGAGGACGCGCACGATCTTCTCCAGTGCGTGCTCCGCGGCGGGCAGCGCGGGGTGATCCTTCGGTATCGCTTCGTAGTGCACGCGGACGGAGCGCAAGTTAGGGTTATGTATGAACCTACGTCTCGCGGGACCGGCGATCAGCACACGGGGACTCCGCGACGATCAGTGAGCGCACCAGTTGTGTCCGAGGGGTATAAGCTCGTCCTGACCGCTCGTCGACCCCAGGTGTGTGGACGAGGACGAGGCGGACATGGATGCAGCGGTGAGGGGCGTCGGGGAGCCACGGTGTCCCCTGTGCCCAGCGCCGGCCCATTAAGTATGAGGGCGGAGAACGCTAGAAAACGGTGGACGCGCGGGTGATCGAGGGAAAGCGCAGATCTAGAGTCGCGTGCGCCCGATCGTCTAACCATACTTGTGCGGCGAAGGCGCAGTTGGCGGGATGCTCGGATCTTGTACCGCGACGCGCATTGAGCCGAGCGTTCAGTAGACCTCCTTCCCTTGTAGGAACGCGACGTTTTGCAGCTGTCGGGAGGCCTCAAGACCAGCGGATTCGGTCAGGAGCCCCGCTGAGGCCTATGCACTCCATGCCACGGTTCCTTTCCCCTGAGCTGCCTCGTGAGACAGCTGCAGGCTGCCCCTAGGCAAGCTTGCACCGGAGTGCGGGCCAATGTCCGGCGTTCGTGCGATGTGGCCTGATTCGATCCGTGGGATAGGGTTTCTTGTGTGGCACGAAGAATCCGTGTACATCAGATGGAGGAGCGAGCGCACGGGCGCCTCCCTTATTGTCTTGTGAAACGGCAGGCGTTCAGATGTCGAGCGTCGAAAATTCCTGCACGCAAGCGATAGCATTGATCAGATTCAGCCTGCGTAGGCGAGTGGCACCTTGTCCATCCCACTCACTGACTCAGGGGCACGATGGACGCTAACTGCAGTCGATGAGTACGCGGAGACTCGGAGATGTGTTGTATTATTTCGGGTGCGGTACGAGGCGAATCAGGCTCGAGTTCTGGGAATATGGAGGTTTAAGAAAAATGAGCAGATCACTTCAGCTGTCGATTGTGTCGCCCGAGATGGGTGGACGATGCGCGATGGAATCTTGCTGAGCGCGTTCGCGAATCGCTCCGGGTCCGAGTGGCTGCTGCGCTTGCACGCGATCACGTGGCATAAATGCGTCACTAATAAGAATTTCACCTCTAATTCCTGCAGTGCTGTGCTCATTGCTCAAGTGTGCTCCGAGACCTCCGACACGTCGCCACCTTTGCAAGCTCCTCCTGAGCGCGTGAGTACGCCCGTCTGCATAAATCTGTTTCTCAACAACTTCCACCCACAGCTGGCGTTCAAGTTTGACATGCTTGTCATCGTTGATGAAGAGGCAAGTCATTTTCATTTCGCTCAATAATACGCTCAGCGACGAATTTGATGCTGGTACATAGTCAGGATCATGGGCATCCGGCACACAGGCCGTGAGCAAGAACGTGGCAGATCCTAAACCTCTGGTCGTCCTTCTTTGCCTCGCTTCCTACAATTTCTTCAAGGAAACCAACTCGCACCTCCAAGCAGCTCTCGAACAGAGATCCGAAGTCCTGGTCGCGACAACCCGGTCCGAGGCGGTGCGCTACCTCACCAGCACCTCGATCCCGCAAGCTGTCATAGCCTGCGATGCAGCCGTGTCTTATCCTGAATATCACGATGTCCTCCTGCGCTTGGCCCAGTATGCTCATGGCGGGGGCACTGTCGTATACGCGGGGAACTTCGCCACCTTTGTTCGCTTTCCGGAGATGAAGGCCATGTTCAAAGTCGCCTGGAACTTGCCATGGGAGATGGACGTCTGCGACGACAAGGTGTTCGGCCTGAACTTCACAGCCAGGCACCTGGACGTCAGGCCGCTGCCGAAGAAGTACGCTGTGAAGGGCATCCAAGTCAGGAACGTACTGCCCGAACTCGCTGTCTACTTGGGACAGAACCAGCTCAAGAAGCTTGCGAAAGATAAGAACGGTCCTCTGGCGAATGTCCCTCTCAACGCCCCGGTTGCCTTTTGCAAAACTGGTCAGGGCTATGTTGGGTACGTCGGCGACTACAACTCCACCGAGCCGACGACTGCCATCGTCCTCGCGATGTGCTTCCATCCTGCATCTCGGGCACGCGTAGCACCCGGAACGGTCTTACCCAGCGTGGCGGTACGCATCCGCATACTATTTCCACCGCCCGTATGATCGGTGCAGCTTACACTAATTCTAGCTGTCCACTCCTGGAAGGTCCCTCCGACGCAATATCCTAATCGTCTCGCTCGAGCAAGGATTGATGGACGAAAGCTACCAGCCGCTCTATCGCGCCATACGCAAAAACGCGTGGCTCACCGAAGTCGAAGATGCCGAAACAGCCATCCAGCTCCTCTCTTCCCAGCCTCCCCCCTCCGCTGTCCTCTTCACGGACGGAATGATCACCCGCCCCGAGAACTCTCGAGTCCTCACGCGGCTCATCGAATACGTCCGCGGTGGGGGGACGGCCGTCTTCGGCGCACAGTTCGGCAACACGGTCTCGGTGCTCGACCTCAGCCCGTTCTTCAACAAGTGGGGCCTCGCATGGTACAGAGGCGACTACCGGCGCGATGCGTTCGCACTGAACCCCGCCGGCGTGCCCGCGCCACTCTCGGCCGCCGCGCTGTTCCCCGAGGCGAGCATGAAGGCCGTGCTCGTGAAGGCGCCGCGCGCGTGCGCCGTGTACACGCCCGCCTCCAGTGAGTATGCGCGCCCTCCCGTGTCTGCACCCAACGGCGAGCGGGTGGAGGAATGCCCCGCGGCCTTCGGGCGGGTCGGGCGCGGCTTCGTGGGGTATGTCGGCGACGTGAACGGAGAGCAGGCGTCGATTCGGGCGATCATCGAGATGCTCGGGGTGAAGATCAACCCTGGGGACTTTGGCTCCAGGATAGTCACGAAGAGCGTGTCGTTCCGTCCCGGGCAGGGAAGCACCGCCACGTACGCCGAAGAGGAGGAGATTCCTCTTCCGGTCGCTGCTCCCACTGCTCCCCGCGAGGCCAAG
This sequence comes from Trametes versicolor FP-101664 SS1, assembly GCF_000271585.1. NCBI lineage: Eukaryota > Fungi > Basidiomycota > Agaricomycetes > Polyporales > Polyporaceae > Trametes > Trametes versicolor. The sequence goes on along the minus strand of NW_007360333.1, from coordinate 1,640,570 downwards.
GTCAGAGAACGCAAGGAGCGGCGCGCGAAGACGAGGATGGAGAAGACGAGTCGCGGTAATGAACTGTGGGGAGAGGTGAGATCCCTTATGACTGGAGAGAATCCGACGTTAACCATTTCGAATAGGGTAACAGGTTCTTCGCCCAGAAGAAATGGGTTGAGGCGGCGACGAAGTACCGCGAGGCGGCGATGCTTGTAGGCCCTCACACAATCCATCTCGGGAACCTCGCTGGCGCGTTTCTCAAAATGTCACTGTGAGCATCATATGTCGCTGCGCTCGTGTGTCGTTTGCTGACACGTTCGATGATCCGCAGTTGGGAGCTTGCGGAGAGCGCGACCTGCCGCGCACTTGTGCACGACCCGTACGACGTGCAGGCGTTGTACAGAAGAGCTTTGGCCAGGAAGGGGCTCGAGCGATTCTCCGCAGCGGAAGCCGGTAGGCGCTCTCTTCGGTCACCTAGTGATAGTACCATGACGTTCTCATGTGTCCATGTTTACGTATGCAGATCTCAAGCGCGTCCTCGAGCTCTACCCCGGCTATCTGGACGCGCAAGAACTACTGGAATCAGTCGAAGGCGGCGGTCCAAGCAGATTCAAGTGGCCGGGGGACGACGAGATCGGCCTCGAGGGAGGCGTGGGCGACGACGGGCCGCTGGAGCTCGAGGAGGAGTCCGACTCGGAGGACTTCGAACACGTCGGAAACGGCAACCCTTGTCGCTCGTACAACCACGATGGGTGCCCGCGTGGGCAAGGTTGTGCCCTCAGTCATGCCCCAGACGCAAGGAGCGTCAGGGATGAGCTGTACGTGGCCTCTATCCTGATACCTTCTTATACTGATGCTCGGTGTGTTTTCGCATCCTCATGTACAGAGGTCGGAACGTCTGCGTCTACTGGCTGCTCGGCGAATGCCGCTTCTCAGACGAGCGGTGCTTCTACGCCCACGACAAGTCTTACCTCCCCGCCAAGGGCTGGTGGACGAACAAGCACCGCCTCGCCCGCTTGTGCAAAGAATTCGACGACGCCGTGGCTACGGCACCCCGTCCTGGGATCAAGGAGGGCATCCTCGCCGAGGCGCTGAAGCCGGTTTCGTGGCGGAAAGACGCGTGGACCTTGACCCCTGCGGACTACGCGGAGCTGGCGAAACTACGTGCGGAGGAGGTTTGGTAAAGCGCGATAGGGGCGGGTGATTTGGTGTGTTAGGGGCTCGGGGGAGAATGCCAGGCCTGACGGTCATACGACTCCATCCCGGTATACTGAATCAAGCCGCTACTGGGTTCCGACGCCATGGTATATGCCGCTTGTTGACTGTTATTGAGTTATCTCTCACATTAGATTGCTTGAGAGTATAGACTCCAGGACAAGTCGCGCACTTAACTAGGATAGTAGGTAGTACAACGCGTAGGTAGGCCCTGTTCATGAATACGCGATCACGTGTATCGCTAATGAAGAACTCGACGCGGCGCGGTCCTTGACGCTGGAACTGCGCTTTCCATCCTGCACGGAGTCCACATCGACAACGCCAGTATCCAAGAGTCAAGCAGTCTTGGGTGGCCGCAGCCTTCCATCCTTTAGGTGAGGATGACATTGCGATAGACTACCCTTATGCTAACATAGGCTGCACAAATTGCAGACCTCTCACTGCTGTCAACCGGCGTCACCGTGACGAATCGGTCAAGGACTTCAAGGAGAAGAGCGGGCAGCGGTCCCACATACTCAGTCATCTTTTGGGGGTTTAGTGGTGATCTTCGGCACAACAGAGAGTGAAGAAACAGGGGAATTGAAGGTGCGTCGGTCCTATATCACTAGCGATCATGAATACTACACGAAACGCTCAGGCATCGTCAACTCAAGGCCCGCCATGTCGAAACCAGTCGTGGTCATCATTGGTCTTCAATACGCCGACATGTTCGAGCGTATCTACCACCATTTCCTCTCTGCGCTGCAGCAGAAAGCAGACATACGTCGAGTGACATCCAAGCCGGACGCTCTGCGCTACCTCAGCAGCCCCTCTCCCCCTCACGCTGTGCTCCTTTGCGACGCTGCCATCACCGAGAAGGAATTCCGCGACGTTCTGGACCCACTGGTATCCTACGTCAAGCGCGGAGGCACCGCCGTCTGCATGGGGGTGTTCAGCGGTTGGGCTTCCCCGGACGACCTGACCGCGATGTTCGCGACCTCGTGGGATCTGCCATGGAGCTTCGAGACCTACGGGCGCTACGACTGGGTGGTGAGCCCGTATCCAAAGGGCCTGGATGTCAAGGGCCTCGCGAAGGCATACAACATGAAGGCGGTCATCCTTAGCAATGTCCCCGTCGAGTCTGCTGTCTACTTCGACCCGTACTACGCAGAGCAGCTCAAGAAGGGAAAGGGAAAGGCTCGTGCTGTCCTTCAAGAATCTTGCGAGTGCACTGCTGCGTTTGCTGCTGTCGGCGACGGCTACTTCGGCTATGTCGGCGACGTGAATGGCGAGCCGGAGACCACTGCGGTCATTCTCGCCATGACCTTCCACCCTGCCGCGCGCAGCAAGACATCCGTGAGTCTTAGTACGCAACTGCTCGTGACACTGAATACTCTTCTGATAGCGGTGCGTAGACAGCAGCTCCCTCTGCCGCTCAGGGCTCAGGACCACCGAAGCCGAACGTCCTTGTCATCTCTCTAGAGAAAGCGTCTTACACAGATGACATGTACGATCAGCTCTACCGCGCGCTCCGCAAGAACGCAACCGTAACTGAGGCCCTCCACTCTCGTTCCGCGAACAAAGCGCTCTCCGGAACCCCGCGCCCCTCTGCCATTCTCATCTCCGACGCCGCTATCACACAGCCAAAGTACGCGGCACTCCTTGCGCGGCTCATCGAGTATGCCCACGGCGGCGGGCGCGTCGCACTAGGGATGCAGTTCAGCAGCCACTTCCAGCTAGACACCGTCGGCCCCTTCTTCCGCAAGTGGGGCCTCGCGTTGGACGAGGGCTCGTACCACCGCACGACCTTCGCGCTCAACCCTGCGGGCGTGCCTACGCCGCTTAACCCGAACACGCTCTGCCCGACGGTCAGCATGAAGGCGCTCCATCTGAAGAACGTGGCGCGCGAGTGCGCGGTGTACCTGCCCATGCCTACCTCGCGCCTTGAGTCGATGGTCTACGCGCCCACGCAGATCACGGGAGACAAGGCGGAGGAGAGTCCGGCGGTGTGGACGCGTGTGGGCGACGGGTACCTGGGGTATGTCGGGGATGTGAACGCGGAGCAAGGTTTGATCCGGCTTACCCTCGAGATGTGCGAAGTGAAGATCGAGCCGGGAGACCTCGGCACAACACAGCGGAGTACTGTAATATGCATACATCCTGACGGGCAGCAGGAAGTTGAAAAACGGCTGGAGGAGGAGGTCCCGCTCCCCTCCTCTACGACGTTCACATCTACCTCGGACGTCATGTCTTCTGCGATCGTAAACTCGTCTTCTGCCACTAATTCGGGCTCAGTCAAAGGCTCCTCTGAAGGACCGGCGCTCGTCCCCACCACTCTGCTAGTAGCCGCCACCACCTCAGAATCTGCTGTTAGTCCTGCGCTCGTCCCTACTATTCTACTGGCACCCACGCCCGCATTCGTGCCCCGGTCGCCCGCCCGCCCGCGCGAAGCCGAGGCCATCGGGCGTGCGGTGCAGCGCACGAAAGTCCGCGAGGAGAAGAACAAACGCGCAGACGCGCTGAAGGAGGAGGGTAACGTGCTCTTCCGAGGGCAGGAAGGACAGTGGGCGCAGGCGGCCGAGAGGTACCGCGCTGCGGCGCTCGTCGCAGGTCCGCAGCCCGTGTACATGTCCAACCTCGCCGCGGCGTTCCTCAAACTGCAGAAGTATGTCTCCACTCTTCTAAGGTGCGCTGCCGAAGTACTACTAGAATGCTGACGTGTGGGCGGTAGGTGGACGCTGGCGGAGAGCGCGGCGTCGCGTGCGTTGATGCGCGACCCGGACCACATAAAGTCATTATTCCGCAGGGCGCAAGCGAGGAAGCAGATGTGCATGTTCGCAGCGGCCGAGGCTGGTATGCGCCACATATTCTGCTCCACACACGCGGGCTATCTCACAAATTCGCCATATCCACAGATCTCCGGCGCATCCTTGCCCAAGAAAGCTCAAACGCGCTCGCACTAGCCGAAATGGAGTCGGTTCTCGTCATAAAACGCATGGTGCCAGGCGAGGACCGGACTAAAGACCACGACCTGATCGAGGACGTCCTGGACCTCGAGGAGGAGTCCGACTCGGAAGACTACACGCACAAGGGGAACGGCACCCCATGCCGTTTTTACAACCGCCGCGGGTGTACGCAGGGCGCGCGCTGCCGCTTCAGCCACGCACCAGACGTGAAAAGCGTGCGGGACGAGCTGTGCGTGCCTACCACTTTCATGATCTTGGGACGCAGTTCCCCACTGACCTGGAGTCTGGCCTCATTAGAGGACGGAACGTGTGCATGTACTGGCTGCTGCGCGGATGCCGGTACAGCGACGCCAAGTGCCAGTACGCGCACGACCGCACGTATCTCCCTGCGCGGGGGTGGTGGAGGGACGAGGCGCGGAACGCGCGCCTGTACGATGCGATGGAAGCGACGCGGGACGATGCCGCGAAGGCGTTGCTTGTGTGGGCGGCGAAGCCGCTCCCTTGGCGAGAGGAGCCTTGGGTGACCGCCAAGTTTACAGACGCGCCAGGTATTCCTAGTGCGGGTGCAGGTACGGGTGCAAGTGCAAGTGCAAGTGCAAGTGCAAGTGCAAGTACGGGTGCAAGTGCAAGTACGGGTGTGAAGAACAAGAAAAACGGGAAGAAGGGGAAGAAGACTAAGAAAAGATCTATGGGCATGCCAGGACTGTGCGAGTACGGTGCCGGCTCTAGCGAGTATAGTGGGTACAGCGGGTACGGCCACGATCCCGACGAGGATGACACGCACGAGGGGCATATGAAGCAGTTTCACGAGGACATGCTGCTGCAGGGCATCAAGCCACGGGAGGTGGATTCTATGGTGAGTGTCACTGCGTGGTGTGCTGCAAGGTATCGACATTGACTAACTGTCGGCTGGTCATAGAATGATCTCGTGGAGATAGATGGGACTCTGTATATCGATGGGTACTAATAGGCGGAGGCTCGTCATATTTAGTTGCTCTAGTACCAGTACTGTAAGTCCTTCGCATGTAGATGCATCCTATTTAGCATATGTGATTGACGTTTTCCCGGCCCTTGCAGAATTCGAATTATCTTGAGTCGTATCTTACAGACGTACTCGTAAATGTTTTGTACAGTTACCTGGAGAGGCCCACCGTCGCTGAGTGTGGCTCTGCTCATCGATGTGTAAATCAAAACACCACGGTGGTCATTAATATTGTGCTTTGTAAATGCCGCCGGTTGGGAAACACTTCATAAAGCGTGAAGCAAGGCCTTGTCGTGTGCTAGGTGTAATACACATGAGACAAAGATAACTGTACAGTCCGAGCTCGTCAAAAGGATGCCACGAGCACTGAGATGAGTATCGATATCGTCAAGGCCCCTTGCAACTTCAAGCTCAAACGCCCGGCGAGCGCCCTAGCGCCGCTCAGGCGTTTAGGAATACGCGATCACGTGCATCGTTAATAAAGCGATCGACGCGGCGCGCGCCTTGGCGCTGAACCACTCTTTCCATCACCGAGTCTGCACATCGACATCCCCAACACCGAAGCTAGTCGAGGTATCTCTGTACTCGCAATCCGCCAGAATTTGTGTAAGGACGCTGTTTTTGTATTCCTGTTCTGTGCTGACGCAAGCCGCATAACCTGAATTCGCAGATATCTCACCGCTGGCAAACAGCACCACGAATTGGACTGAGTGGGCAGCGATCGCACATAGTCTACTTCAAGAGGATTGAAAGCAGATTTTCTGGAAAATAGCGAGCGGGAAACATCGGAGACTCGAAGGTCCTACCACCTACCACCGGTGAGTCAGTCTCATATTACCACCAATCCCCGAAGAGCTCAAGCGCCACTGTCCGCCGCAAGACCAATCATGCCAGCCACGTCCAAGACAGCTGGAACATCCACCCCCAACATCCTCGTCATCTCTCTGGAGAAAGAACCATACATAGAGGAGATCCACGACCAGCTCTACCGCGCGCTCCGCAAGAACGCGACCGTAACCGAGGTCCTCGACTCCCGCTCTGCAAACAGGGCGCTCTCCAGCCCCACCCGCCCGTCCGCCATCCTCGTCTCCGACGCCGCAGTCACTCGCCCGGCGCACGCTGCGCTTCTCGCGCGGCTCATCGAGTACGTGCGCGGCGGGGGGCGCGTCGTGCTGGGCATGCAGCTCAGCAACCATTTCCAGCTCGACACCGTCGGCCCTTTCTTCCGCAAGTGGGGCCTCGCATGGGACAAGGGCTCGTACCACCGCACGACCTTCGGCCTCAACCCTGCGGGCGTGCCTGCGCCGCTCGACCCGAGCACGCTGTTCCCGGCAGTCAGCATGAAGGCAGTTCATCTGAAAAATGTGCCGCGCGAGTATGCAGTGTATCTCCCGACGCCCGCGTCGCGCCTGGAGTCGATGGTGCACGCGTCTACGCCAATCACAGGGGACAAGGCGAAGGAGAGTCCGGCGGTGTGGGCGCGTGTCGGCGACGGGTATCTGGGGTACATCGGAGACGTGAACGGGGAGCAGGGCACCACCCGACTCACGCTCGAGATGTGTGAAGTGAAGATACACCCGGGCGACCTTGGCTCGACAGAACGGAGTATTGGGATAACCATCCATCCTGACGGGCGGCAGGAGGTCGTGAAGCGGCTGGAAGAAGAGGTCCCACTCCCCGCCTCGACGACGCGCACATCCACGTCTGCCGCCGTTTCAGCTGCGATTATGAACTCGTCATCCGGCGCTCTCTCTGGCGCAGCCTCGGGCTCCTCTAGCGGCCCTGCGGCCGTTCCAACCACTGCGCCTGTATCCACATCCACACCCTCGTTTGTGCCCCGAACCCCCGCCCGTCCACGCGAAGCCGAAGCCATCGCGCGTGCAGCCCAACGCGCCAAAGTCCGCGAGGAGAAGATCAAGCGCGCAGACGTGCTCAAGGAGGAGGGAAACGCGCTCTTTCGCCAAGGGCAGAAAGAACAATGGGTGCAGGCGGCAGAGAAGTACCGCGCGGCGGCGCGTATCGCCGGCCCGCAGCCCGTGTACATGGCCAACCTCGCTGCTGCGCTCCTCAAATTGCAGCGGTATGTCTCTGGCGGTGCTGGGGAACGCAATAAAAGCTAACGTGCGAACCAGATGGATACCCGCGGAAAGCGCCGCGTCACGCGCGTTGATGCGCGAGCCCGACCACGCCAAGGCGCTGTTCCGCAGGGCGCAGGCGAGGAAGGAGATGGGCATGTACGCAGGGGCCGAGGCTGGTGAGCCGAGTTATCCTACCTCGCACACCAAAACTGGCTCACCATAATGCTGCATGGGCAGACCTCCGGCGGGTTCTCGCCCAAGACAGTACGAATATCGCAGCCCTCGCCGAGATGGAGTCGGTCCGCGCGCTGAAGCGCATGGCGCACGCCGAGGACATGTCCGACGACGAGGACGACCTACCCGGAGATGTGTTTGACCCCGTGGAGGAGTCTGACTCGGAAGACTACACGCACAAGGGGAACGGCACCCCGTGCCGCTTCTACAACCGCCACGGGTGCACGCAGGGCGCACGCTGTCGCTTCAGCCACGCGCCAGACCAGAAGAGCGTGCGAGACGAGCTGTGCGTGATTCGCCCATCTTGCTTCAGCGCGCACTCCCCCGCTGACCCCGCATTTCACACTTTTTTGCAGAGGACGAAATGTGTGCGTATACTGGCTGCTGGACGAGTGTCGTTTCAACGACGCCAAGTGCCAGTACGCGCACGACCGCACGTACCTCCCCGCGCGCGGGTGGTGGACGGACGAGGGGCGGAACAGGGAGATGCGCGAGCTGGCGGACAGGACGTTCGACGTCGTGCCGCGCCGCTACTTGCCCCAAGCGTTCCTCGCGGAGGCCGCGAAGCCGCAGTGGCGGCAGGAGCTGTGGGCGACTGCTACGTACATGGATGCGTCGGATATCCCTGGTGCGAGCACGGGTGCAGCTGCGACTGCGACTGCGGCTCCAAACGCGAGCGCGGGCGGGATGAAGAAGAATAAGAAGAAAAAGGGGAAGAAGAACAAGAGCCGATCTATGGGTGCGGGCCCCAGCGGGTATGGCGGATATGGTGGGTACGGTTATGACTCCGACGAGGATCACATGGAGGACTTGTACGAGGAGATGCTGTTGCAGGGCATCAATCCGTGGGAGGTGGATTCTATGGTGAGTGCTATTGAGGCGTGTGAGGTTCGGCTTTGACATTGACTGAACACTTGCTGGCTTCGACAGGAGGAGCTCGCGGCAATCCATAGCGTTCTGTACGATGGATATTGATAAACAAAAATTTCTCGAGTATATGATCATTTTATAGTAGTCTCCTTCGTACATTAATAACGTGTTATACTCGGTACATGCTAAGTACTGACGGTGTCCTAGACGTCTTGAACTATCTCGAGGTGTATCTTACAGCATGTAATCGTAATCATCTGAGACGTTGACCTAGAACTCCAGTATCCGGAAGCTTTCACGCGAAAGCGTAGGGTGTGTAAGGTGAGTCCAGTCTATCCAGAAGAAATAATCCTCGCGGACGCGATCACGTGGCAGCGGCGGCGCGGGGTGACGGGGACGCGTCACTCAAGTCGAGCAACGTTCGCGAACCTTATTCAAAGACGGCCTTGCACTCACCCTCACGTCGCTCCCTTCTGCGTAGACCCAACGCTCCCTATACATCCACCCAACCCGATTTTCTACCAGAACTTGCGTCGAACAGCGGCCTGGTCAAACCTTAAAGTAGCAGGTAGCGTGCTATTGCATTACTGGGCCGGCGCCGCCAACGCCTAAAACCTTAACTACCTCCAGGCCCTTTTTTCAAGAGAACGGCATTTGGGTGACGTTGTCGCAAGTACTTTGGCGCTCAATTGCTATCTAGTGGTACGAAGAAAGCGAGTCATAATCTCCAACTCTTTCAGCTAATACGTCGACGTTAATACGTGATCAAGAGCACTAGCAGCCACTCCACACGAACGACGTATCAACCGTGCTACAGCAAGAAGATGGCAGACTCCAAACCGCTGGTCGTTCTTCTCTGCCTTACGGAATACGAATGTTTCAAGTCCAGGAATTCACACCTTCTAGTCGCTCTCGGTGAGAGATGCGAGGTGCATATAGCCAAGACCCGATCGGAGGCGCTGCGCTACCTCACCAGCACCGCGCTTCCACAAGCAGTCATCGCATGCGATCCTTCCGTGGCTTACCCCGAATACCACGACGTCCTCTTGCCCCTGGTTCAATATGCTCATGGTGGAGGCACTGTCATATACGCGGGGGTCTTTGCCACCTTCGTTGGGTATCCCGACATGAAATCCATGTTCAAGATTGGCTGGGATTTACCGTGGGAGATGGCCCTAGGCTGCAACGACGATAAAGTCTTTGCACTAAACTTCGCGGGCAAGGGCTTGGACCTGAAGCCGTTGGCCAAAAAGTACAGCGTAAAAGCCATTCAAGTCAAGAACGTCATTCCAGAGCATGCCGTCTACTTGGGACAGAACCAGCTGAAGAAGCTCGCAAAGGACAAAGAGAAAGCCCTTGCGAATGTCCCGCTCAACGCCCCTATTATCTTCTGCAACGCTGGCCAAGGTCGTGTTGGGTACATCGGTGACTACAGCTCCACCGAGCCTACGACTGCGATCGTTCTGGCGATGTGCTTCCATCCCGCTTCGAAAGCACTCGTAGCACCCGGGACAATCTCGCCAGTTTCGGTACGCATATACCCATGTCACCGCTCGAAAAATGGACGTAACTCACCATGTTGCTAGATGACCGCTTCTGGCGGCTCTCAGTCGAGACGCAGCATCCTCATTATCTCGCTCGAGAAAGTATGGATGAGCGACATGTACCAGCCTCTCTACCGCGCTATCCGCAAAAACGCATGGGTTACCGAGGCTGAAGACGCCGAGACAGCAATCCAACTCCTCACCTCTAACCCTCCGCCCTCAGCCGTCCTGTTCACGGACGGTACGATCACCCGTCCCGAAGGTGCCCGGATCCTAACGCCCCTCATTGACTACGTCCGTGCCGGCGGCATCGCAGTCTTCGGCGCACAGTTCCCCGGCACGATCTCCGCTCAGGACCTTGGCCCATTCTTCCACAAGTGGGGCCTCGCCTGGCACAGCGGCGACTACGTCCGCACCACATTCGCGCTGAACCCCGCAGGTGTGCCCGCGCCCCTGTCCGCGGGCGCACTCTTCCCCGAGTGCAGCATGAAGGCCGTGCACGTGAAGGCGCCGCGCGAATGCGCCGTGTACCTGCCCGCGGCCGGCGCACGCACTCAGTCGCTCGTGTGGGCCCCCTCTCCGAGCACTGGCACGAAGGCGGAGGAGAGCCCGGCGGCCTTTGGGCGCGTCGGGAGCGGCTTCGTGGGATACGTCGGCGATGTGAATGGGGAGCAGGCGTCCATCCGGGCTACCATCGAGATGCTCGGAGTGAAGATCAAGCCTGGCGACTTCGGCGCGAGGGTTATCACGACGGGCATGTCGTTCCGTCCCGGGCAGGGAAGTACTGCGACGTACGCCGAGGAAGAGGAGATACCGCTCCCGGCGTCTTCCCCGTCACGGCGTCCTCGCGAGGCGGAAGCAAAGGCGCGCAAGGAGCGACGCGCGAAGGTACGCAAGGAGAAGACAACTCGTGCTGATGCTCTTAAAATTGAGGTGAGTGCTTTTAGCAGCTAGTCCTGGGATACCGCGGTGTTTACCGTATCCATCAGGGCAACGTCTTGTTCACGCGGGAGAAGTGGGTCGAGGCCGCCGACAAGTACCATGCGGCGGCGATGCTCGCTGGCCCTCAACTGGTGTACGTGTCCAACCTGGCCGCGGCGCTCCTCAAATTATCGCTGTAAGTGTCCTACCATCACTGCGCTTGCCGGGACCTAAGACACCTTCTACGATTTGTAGTTGGGAGCTCGCCGAGAGCGCAGCATGTCGCGCTCTGCTACACGAGCCTAACAACGCCAAGGCGTTGTACAGGAGGGCCTTGGCGCGAAAGGGGCTGGAAAGATTCTCCGCAGCCGAAACCGGTGAGTGATTCCATTGGCCTCTGGTGCTACGTTCTCCCATCGATGATGCTCTGCATGTAGACCTCAAACGCGTCCTTGAGATGGACCGCAACAACGAAGTCGCACGAGAACAGCTGGAATCCGTCGAAGGCGGAGGTTCAGGCAGATTCAAGTGGCCGGGAGACGACCAAATAGGCCGCGCGGGCGGTCCGGACGAAGATGGACCTCTGGAGCTCGAGGACGAGTCCGACTCGGAGGACTTCCAGCAGGTAGGAAGCGGCGAGCCGTGTAGGCCACACAACCACGGCAGGTGCGCGCAGGGGAAGCGATGCGGCCTCAGCCATGCTCCAGACCCAAGAAGTGTCAGGGATGAACTGTGCGTGCTCTCCGTATCGTCACCTGCCGCCCGTCGGTACTCACTCACAGGTTGTTTGATGTCTAGCGGACGGAACGTCTGCGTTTACTGGCTGCTCTGCGAATGCCGCTCCGGAGACGACCAGTGCGGCTACACACACGACAAGGCGTACTTGCCGGCCCAGGGATGGTGGACCAACACGCGCCGCCTCACGCGCATGTGCAAGGAGTTCAACGACGCCGTCGCAGCATCGCCCCGTCCGGGAGTATCCGAAGGCATCCTCGCGGAGGCGCTCAAACCGTTCTCGTGGCGGAAAGACGCGTGGACTGGGGGAGACTACGCAGAGCAGGCGACGCACCGCGCAGAGCAAATCCGAGCGGACGCGGGCGAGGAAGAGCTGGAGCCGTGGGAGCAGGAGATGGAGGAACGGGGGATGTACGGAGGGCATACGAGAGCGGACTTCAACGATATGCTGATGTACGGCATCAAGCCGTTTGAGTTCGACGCGTTGGTGCGTATCATTCTTCGGACTTGCGTTTCTGGCAATGGTTTAGTGCTGACATGCGTACTGCAGGACGAGTTGCAGGCCGTACGCCGCGCGCTCAATTCGGACTGAGTCTGCAGGGGCTTGCAGGAATCTCTCGTTTCGACATTCCATCGCGACGTGTAGTATTTTCAAAGGTGTGTGTACAATAGAGAGCAGAAACGCCTTGGTGGCAATTGTGAGATGTTTGCGGAACGCCTTGAACTGCGCGTCAAAGCGCGTTAGCCAGACGCGATCACGTGGAACCGCTAATAAAGGGTCGCGACGCGGCACGCTCGCCTCATCTTAGCTCTCCCTCTTCCACCTCTCACCACATTGCGCCACCACTGACCACAGGACGCTCAGTGAATGTGTATATAAACAATATTGTTGGTATGTCTGTATCTTCATGCATATATGGTGCCATACTGACGCTTGATAGGTGGCTCTGGAAGTATTTCATCCACCACGCTATCAGAACAGAACCAGTAAGTGACCGGTTCCGAAAAACATACATGGGCAAAGGTCTTGACCATGGGTTTTTTGACAGACTTGTATCGCAATCTGTACTGTTGTCCTAAATACTCCGGAATCTTCAGGTCAGTCAGTTTCGAATTAACATGACATGCGAAACTCAGCGAAGTCGCCCTCAAGCTAGCCATGCCAGCCACCCCCCAGAATTCAAATGGCGTGTCCGCCCTCGCCACGCCGGCTGCCAAGGACAAAACGTCATCCAAGCTTCAAGTCCTCGTTATCTCTCTGGAGAAAGAAGACTCCACAGAGGCCAAATACGAGCAGCTCTACCGCGCCCTCCGTAAGAACGTGGGCGCGACCGAAGTTCGCCACGCCCGCACCGCGAAGAAGGCGCTCTCCAAGCCCACCCGCTGGTCCGCTGTTCTCGTAACTGACGCTGCCATCACATTGCAAAAGAACGCCCCACTCCTCACGCGCCTCATCGACTACGCCTGCGACGGCGGGCGCGTCGTGCTGGGGATGCAGTTCAGCAGCCACTTCCAGCCTGACACTGTGGCTCCTTTCTTCCGCAAGTGGGGACTCGAGTGGCACGCAGGCTCGTGCGTCCGCACCACCTTCGGGCTCAATTTCGCTGGTGTGCCTGCGCCGCTCGACCCCAACACGCTCTTCCCGTCCGTCAGCATGAAGGCGCTGCACCTGACGAAGCCCTCTCCCGACTGTGCGGTGTACTTCCCCACCAACACGGGGTTCCTCGAGTCCATCGGATACGACCCCACCCCTCTCACGGGCTACAGAGTGGACGAGAGCCCGGCAGCATTCGCGCGCGTCGGGGACGGATACCTGGGGTATGTCGGGGACGTGAACGGCGAGCAGGCCTCGATCCGGCTCACGCTCGAGATGTGCGGGGTGAAGATCCAGCCGGGAGACTTGGGATCTGTAGAGAGGCTGATCGGGGTGGTCGTTCATCCCGACTGGACCGTCGAGCCTGCGAAAGAACGGGAGGAGGAGACCCCGCTCCCTGCTCCTGTAATAGCTCCTACCTCTGCTTCTGTGGCCGCAGCGATTCTGAGGTCCCCTCCAGAAGCCACCACAGGATATAGCTCTGATTCCAGCTCTACATCTTCCCCTACCACCTTGTCGAGCGCCGCGCCAGTATTTGTCCCCGCGCATGCGCGGTCGTATGAATGCCCCCGCGAAGCCGAGGTTATTGCACGAGCAGCGCAACGCGCGAAGGTCCGCGCGGAGAACGTCGCGTTCGCGGACGCCCAGAAGGAGCAGGGAGACTTCCTTCTCGGAGGCACGGAGAATCAGTGGGTACGAGCGGCGGAGTATTACCGCGCTGCTGCCTTTACGGTGGGCCCGCGGCATCCCGTGTACTTGGTCAGCCTCGCAGAGGCGCTGCTCAAGCTCAAGCTGTGCGTGACCTCTGTTTCTGGGCCCAATATCGGAATTTGCAGTGCTAACGTACTCGTCCGGGTTCATAGGTGGAAAATTGCGGAAAGTGCAGCGTCGCGTGTCCTGTTGCTCGAGCCGGACCATGACAAGGCGCGTCTCCACAGGGCGCAGGCCAGAAAAGAGCAACACCGGTTCAAGGCCGCACAGGCTGGTAAGCTCGTTTCCTCACCCTACACACTAAGACTACGCCGTTAACTAACCTCCTTGCGTCATCAGATCTTCAGCGCATCCTCGCCAACGACCCCACGAACGCACCCGCGCTCGCCGAGTTGGACGCGATCACCGCTCTGCAGCGCGCGGCGCGGAGCGCGGGCCGTGACTTGCCCGAGGACGACGAGCCGTACGAGGACGTGCCGGACCTCGAGGAGGAGTCCGACTCGGAGGATTGCACGCACGAGGGAAACGGCATCCCGTGCCGCTTCTACAACCGCAGCGGGTGCATCTACGGCGCGCGCTGCCGCTTCAGCCACGCGCCCGACAAGCGGAGCGTGCGCGACGAGCTGTGCGTCCTTCTCCTCCCCGTCTATGTGTTCTCTTTCTAAATACTAACAACTTCTTCCAACCCATTCCAACCCACAGAGGCCGGAATGTGTGCGTGTACTGGCTGCTGGACGAGTGCCGGCTCGGCGCGGAGCAGTGCATCTACGCGCACGACCGCACGTACCTGCCCACCGGCGGGCAGTGGTGGGAGGACGCGGCGCGGAACGCACGCGTTCGCGCAGGGATGCACGCGATGCACGCGGCCGTGCCGTCCAGCTACTGGGAGGTGCTCCTCGCGGAGGCGGCGAAGCCGGACCCGTGGCGCATGGATCTGTGGGCGACGGGGAAGTACGTGCTACCTGCAGCCGCCCCGACGGGCGGGGCGAAGAATGGGAAGAAGACAAAGAGGGGTCGGTATGCAGGGGCTCGCAGGGCTCGTCGTCACGATGGCGACTACGAGGACATGGACGATTTCTACGAGGAGATGATGATGCAAGGCATCAAGCCGTGGGATGAGGACTATTCGTATGTGAGTGCGGCTCCCGCAGTGCTAGTGTCTGCTCGAAGGTGGTTAGTGACACTGACTGGTTCTGTGTAGGGCGGACTCGCATCGGCTCTGTACTGCTAGTTGGGCGGAAGGATTCCTCATCTTTGGTTGTTTCGGACGGTTTGTTATTGAGGACTCCGACCGGGTTTCTCTCTCGTGCATCGACGCGTTGTACTATGTAGTGTTTGCGACTGACAGCGTTCTGGCTCTCTTAGGACTATCTCAACGTGTACTTGGTCTGTACTACTTATCTTAGACATGTAATAGTAATCATTTTGATCGTTCACCCCAGGTGTTGATTTCCAGGTTGTCGAGTGCGGTTTAGCTCACTTTGCAGATGAGGATCATGAGGAGTGCAAAGATCATGGTAGTCAGTGCAAGAGGGCCTTGCGAAAAGCGCGCACCGAAGAAAGCGCGAGGCAAAGCGTTCAAGAGGTACGCGATCACGTGGGCCGCTAATAAATAGCTGGCGATCGCGACGCCGTCCTCATCTTAGCGCCCTACCAACCAGAGCCTCTTCCCGCCACTCGCGGTACCCACAACCTGCCAGGTATACACGTATGCGTAGCTCTTACTACGTATACGACAGCGGACTGACACTTGTTGGTGTGCTCTGCAGGGATTTCATCCACAGCTTCCTAGCACCTTCCCAGGGGTGCCGACACGTAAACAACTTCAGTGTATTGACGACACCGCCCCTCGCAGTCCTGGAGTACCACTCAAAGAGAATACCCCTGAACATATAGGTCCGCCATACACACGGTCAAATAACACGCACAACTCAGCGAACTCGTCCGTAGGCCTGCCATGCCGAACGCAGCCACTCCCCAGCATTCGGGTGGCGCACCTTCCGTCACCACGCCCGCAATCAAGGGCAAAAAATCACCCAAACCCGGGGTCCTCATTCTCTCCCTGGAGAAGGAATCACACACGGACGAGCTCTACGCGCAGCTCTACCGCGCGGTCGTCACCGAAGTCTGCCACGCGCGCTCCGCAAACAAAGCACTCTGTTGTAAATACGGTCTTACGAGAATGAGAATGAGCTGAGATAGAATCCTTCGTCGACGAGTCCTCGAGTCGAATGGGCGATAGGGCTGCTGAAGAGGTAGCGTGTATAGTAGCGCGTAGCTTACTATGCTTACTTCAACCTGTAAACAGAGCTAATCTTGTCCACTTAGAACGGCGTTAGATCACACTTAGACGCTGAGAGCGCGGGTACGTTGGATGGTAAAAAGGCTGAATTCCGAGGCTCTGAGAGCCTGTCCTTATATACATCTTGAGATACAAACACTAGAGGCTTCTACACAAGTCGAGAGATCAGACAGAAAGGTCAAAGAAAGGTTGAGCGAGAAGGAGAAAGGACGAGAGGGACAAAGGAATCAAATAGAAGGCACTCGAAACTAGTCGAATTGACCGTACGTGTCGAGACTAAGCTAACCTAGTGTCTATTGTAACGTAATCCACAACATACGCCCCCCAGTCTCGATACGTACCTGCTCCAATCAGTGGTCGCGGTCCAAGGGAAACTCGGCGGCGACACCAGAGCGTCAAACCAGATCGGTGCAAGCGAGTGAGGATCGTCAGCATATCCGGGTAGAATAGGCGAAATAGGAAGCAGAAGTTTTGAATGATGAACTCTGAACCTGGAAGGCTGTAAGCCGCACAAAGAGAGGTCTTCAGTCTGTGAGAGAACGACTATGATTGCATAGTACTGTACCTGTAAGCCGCACAAAGAGAGGCTACAAGTACTAGTAAGTAAACATGTAAGGAAGCATAGGTAGTGTGGACTTACTCTT